>NC_080187.1:203180075-203492297 GCF_030028045.1 Hippopotamus amphibius kiboko | reverse complement strand
TTTATCAAAGAATATATACGAAGTAAAACAAATTATCAAAGATTTCAAAATATGAGAAATCCTAATACTAGAGAGGGGTGGATCTAAGAAATGGGTACTTTTTTTTTTACTATTTGTATGAGTGGATAGGGATATATATCAAGAGCCTTAAATTTTTGTAGTCTTTCACTCAGTAATTATTTGGGGCGGGAATTCAGTCCAACAGATAATCTTGAAATGCAGCCAAAGTTGTATTCAGGATACACATAGCAACATTAATTATTATGTCAAAATTTAGAAATGTCTGACCGTGGAAAAATTGTTATGACACATCCACATGATGGAATGCTATGCGTTATTAAAAATGGTTACGTAGAATTTTGAAAACATAGGAGAATATTTATCTACAATGTTGAATGTAAAAAGCATACAAAGTGTTTTGATATTTTTCAGTTGCACAGAAGAGAAAAAAAAGAATTCAAAGTGGAAATGAGAAGAAAAAACTTAAAAAATCCACTGTGTGGTGGGATTATGGTCAACTTTTTTAAACCTTTTTACTTTTCATGTGTTTATGAAAGATTTGCATGAGAATGCACTATTTTTATAATAGTTTTGTTATCCTGTTATTTAAGATCTCAAATTTTATGTACAAACCTAATTGTGAATTAGCAATGATTACTTTATCATTGAAATTTTAAAATGTCTCTTTTTTCAAAAAATAATCTTAGTACTTTTGACTTTTTCTCCTCCCAGACTTGCTTATTATGAAATTCGGTATCAGTTTTACAACAGAGATCAGCTCATGTGGAGTGTTGTTAGACATTACAGTGAACAGGTAATTTCCTGTCATAGTAACTCATAAGGAATATACTTCATAAAGTATCAGAACAAAACATTTGTATGTGATTGTACAGTGTGTGACATTTACCGAATTTACTGCAATTCACAATCTCATTACTTAGTAGTTTCCTTGCATGATTAATTTCTATTTCTCTAGTTCTCCCCCCCCCCCCAATATTAACTTTTAAAAAAAGTTTCCCTTCGTGTTTTTTCCCTTTGCAAATTATACATTTACTACTTTGGGAGAGAACAGTGATTTAGGAGTCATTACCTTTTATTCCTGCAGTGACTGCAGTTTCTAAGCACAGTCTAGTAGAATTGCAGGGAAGCCAGGTTCCTCCCTGTGCCTCTTAGTCTGTGATCCGAGTTCTGTGCACAGACATAGTCGTTGTTTGGGGGCAGTAGGGCTCCATTGCTATACTGTGGAACTCCACGGTGACATTCCTCTTTCCTTCCTGTGCTGGAAGGTCCATTCTTTTATGCTGTATAGACATTATGTTTTTTACATATTCAAATAAGGATATTTTTTCTTTTTTGTTGTTGTTTTGGTTATTAACCCATGTAGTTCACAGCAGTAGTGATAATAACGTAACAAAAATAAGTACCAGTTAATCAAATATATTTTAATTTAATATGCATACTCAGCCATGCAAGGTCAATGTAATAGATGTCCCATTTTATAGATGAGAAGAGGAAGGCCTGTAGAGACTAAGTGACTTGTCCAAGGTTATGTAACTGCCAAATGGCAGACGTTGCCTCAGACCTGTTCTGTCCAATTTGAAAGATCCATGTAAAGTACTAACATAATGCCTGGCACAGAGTGAAAGATCAGTTAATGGTTGGTTATTCTGCAGAGCTTTCCTTTAACAACTTAATTTAGTCAGTATCCCACTTTATTCTTAGTTCACCATGATGTTGTTTCTTACAGTAGTTGCAAAGGACTTCATTTTTTTTTCCCCTATAGTTCTTGAAACAGATGTATGTCCTTGTATTGGGCTTAGATGTGCTTGGAAACCCATTTGGATTAATTAGAGGTCTGTCCGAAGGATTTGAAGCTTTATTCTATGAACCCTTCCAGGTATTGATCTCTTATTTATTTTAAGTGTAGTATAGAAAAATGGATGTTCTATGTTTTGTGACAAATAATTTGTATTTTAATTTTATCTGGGAACTGGATAATGTTCAAGTAACAAATATATCATCAATTTTACATATATGTTTTTAAATTGCTAGAGATGACATTAAAAGATTGTTTTAGAATTAATTGAGCACTTCTAGTGTCTGGGTAATAAAACATCCCCACGTTTTCTAGGATATAATGTAGTTGTAAGGAAGAGTGCTAGGTAGATTGAGACCATTTCAAGGCTGTTTCACCACTATGGAAAGGACTAATGGGGCATTAAAAGCTGACTTTATTTCATAGTCAAGCTTTCCTCTAACCTGTTCTCCTCCGTTTAAGGATCCAGGAGCCCAGTGTGGTGAGGGTTTTAGAAGGACAAAGCAAAGAGAATAAATGGGGAGAACAAGAGAGCCAAAACTGTGTGGGCTCTTAGTCTTGTCAGTGCAGCTTGCTTTAGCAGTCTGTTGGCACTTGGTCCTGGCAGGCCAGCTTCAGATTGTGACAGAAGCCAGTGATTTACTCCTCTCCAATTTTTGTCATCTTAAAGGGTTTGCTGAGATTGTGTGGGTTGAAAGTATCTTCAGACACAATAGGTATTCCATCAGTATTTGGGTTAGAAGGTGACAACTGTCACCACAATGTTTAATGTATCTTTACAGATTCCGTATCTTCGTGGAAACCCTGAAATACTAGATTCAAAGTCTTAAACTTATTTAAATTTTAAGTACCAAACTTTTTTTTTTTCGGCCAGGGTGCTGTTCAAGGCCCTGAAGAGTTTGCTGAGGGGTTAGTAATTGGAGTAAGAAGTCTCTTTGGACACACAGTAGGTATGTGTCACATATTTGTGTGTGTGTGTGTGTGTGTATTATTATAGTTATTTTAAAATGCATTGTTTATGGAAAACAAATGATTATGTTTAATAAAAGAGGGATTTGTTTTATAATAATCCTTTTAAAAGATGCCTTCCCTTGTTCTAAAATGGAAAATAATTTAACACTCACCTACTGAGTTTTTTTTAATATGTCTTTGTTGTGTTGAATCAATGTAATTTTTTAAATAAGTTTATTATTTATATATTCATCGGCTGCATTGGGTCTTCATTGCTGCGCGTGGGCTTCCTCTAGTTGTGGCGAGTGGGGGCTACTCTTTGTTGGGTGCTCAGGCTTCTCATTGCAGTGCCTTCTCTTGTTGGGGACCACAGGCTCTAGGTGTGTGGGATTCTGTAGTTGTAGCACTGAGCCTTAGTAGTTGTGGTGCGTGGGCTTAGTTGCTCTGCAGCGTGTGGGACCTTCCCGGACTAGGGATCAAACCTGTGTGCCCTGCATTGGCAGGTGGATTCTTAACCACTATGCCACCAGGGAGGTCCTGAATCAGTGTAATTTAAATAGTGTTATTCCTCTTCTTGCTAAGTGGGAAATGGAAAAAATAAATGTCTGCATTTTTGTATATGAGACAGAATTTTAAGCGCCTGTTAGTTTAAAGCAGCTGCATGCTGTGTATTGTGGAAATGCTCTTTGAAGAAACAGTGTGGCTTACTTCTCTGGGCCTTTTGATAGGTGGCGCAGCAGGAGTTGTATCTCGAATCACTGGTTCTGTTGGAAAAGGTTTGGCAGCAATTACAATGGACAAAGAGTATCAGCAAAAAAGAAGAGAAGAGATGGGCCGGCAGCCTAAAGATTTTGGTGACAGCCTGGCCAGAGGCGGAAAGGGCTTCTTACGTGTAAGTCTCCTGCTGAATCTTTAAGAAATGCTAACTTTTATATACACTTTAGAATACGTACTGGTTGTTTGACACTTGGAATACTGTTTGTGAGTAAAGGTCTGTCAGGGTAGCAGTAGTGATAAATTGTGGACTTTGTTTCTTTTTTGTTCTCCTTCCCCTTTATCACCATCAGATCTACCGCCCAAATCCTAGACTCAGTTTGGCTCTGGGGCTGGAGTGAAAAACGGTAAGGATAGCAGGTTAGCACTAGTGTGGAAGGGGAGGAAGTAGAGCAGAGCAACGTGGGGGGTGACTGGAGGGAGGAGGAGTTCTTCAGGTCATCGTAAACCGTCGGTTTCTATGGAGGTGAGGTGTACAGGTTATGTGTCAAGTTTCACTACTTTTTAGGACTTTAAAAATTATATAGGTATTGTAAATTATATACGAATACGATTTAATTATACAGGTGATATATGACTATCCTCCTTATAAGTAACTATAGGAACTTATAAGTTCTTTTTTTCAAACAAGTAATGGAAACATAGGTAAGGCTGTAAAGGTACTCTGATTACCCCTCACCTCTTCCAGGAGGCATTTAATCTTTTCAATAGAGTATATGTCCTTCAGTTCCTTTTCTGTGTGTTTTTATAATATGCAGGTATTTTTAGTTCCTACCATTACTTGACAGTTATTTAAAGAACGTGCAAGCATTATTGTTTAAATTTTGGAACTAATTCAGGAGACTGTAACTGCTGTGTTGGTGCCAGTGATGTGTAATGTTGTATATTGTCTCCTCTTAAGTGCTTTATTTGTCAGGTTATTTGCTATCCTTCAGAGGTCCCTTGATTTTCAGTTTTCCACATTTTCACTGAATTATAGAGCTATCTCATTAGAACTTATAATTAGATCTGTAATTTTCCCTACTCTCTTATTTTATTGATATGGAAACTGAGGCTTAAACAGATTGTATCCACTGCTGATTGGTGTCAGTCAGATGTAGAAAACTCACCTGTTCTACTCTTCTGTCTGTTTTAAAGTTCTGCTTTTACAAAGCACTAAATTTAAAATTTGCTGTGATGTAGTATTTTAAAAATCATAGTGCTCATTTATAGGTGCATGTCTGTTCTCTGTCAAGTACTCATTAAAAACAGCCATGTCTAGCGTGTCTGTAGAGACCTCTAGTGGTTGGTTTAAAATTAAGCACCTTGCTCGTGAGCTTGACTTGGTTGATTTCTCCCTCAGGGAGTCGTCGGTGGAGTGACTGGGATAATTACAAAGCCGGTGGAAGGTGAGTTGAGGATGTTTCCTTCCTGTACAAAGTCTGAAGAGCTGATACGTGGTAAACATAATAGACGTTACTGTTAGTAGGTTCGTGAGAGGTTTCTGAGTAGTTTTATGTTCAGAGGTGAAGTGTTGTTCAGTGAGCATACTTCCCTCAGAATGTGGAGAGGTTAAGTATTAGACTGTGTGTCAGACTCTGGGTGCTGTTTTCAACAGGGCCGTAGTTAGACTGGACCCGTTGGGCCCTCAATTCCAATTGATTCTGTTTTTTATCCTATTAAAAAAAGCACATTACTTGATTCCGTACAATCCCTATCAAAATCCCAGTTAGGTGTTTTGCAGAAGTTGACAAGCTGATTCTAAAATTCTCAGGGGACTTCAGGGGAACCCTGAACAACCGAAACAATCTGGGAAAAAAAGCGTGAAATTGGAGGACCCGCACTACCCAATTATAAAGTTAAAGTAGCTAAGACAGGTGGTCCTGGCATACAGATACACATATAGATCAATGGAATAGAATTCAGATTCCAGAAATACATCCTTACTTTTATGGTAGGTTGATTTTTGACAGGGGTGCCAAGATAATTCCATAGAGAAGGAATAGCCTTTTCAACAAATGGTGCTGGGACAGCTGGATGTAAACATAGAGTTTATATGTGTGACCCAGCAGTTCCACTTTTAAGTATATACCCAAGGGAACTGAAAAGCTGTGTTTGCTCAAAAACTTGTGCATAAATGTTTGCCTGGGTCTGCAGGGTGGGGAGGGAGGAGGTAAATTGCATAGGATTGGGAAGAGGCTTTATGGGGAAATGGGGAATGATTGCTAATAGGCATGGGGTTTCTTTTTGAGATAATACAGATTTTCTGAAATTGATTATGTTGATAATTGCACAATTCTGAATATACTATAAAACATTTAACTTGTATAATGGGTGAATTATGAGGTATGTGAATTATATTTTAATAAAGTTCTTATATCGTTTTAAAAAGTGAACTCTTGAAAAATCTCTTGATGGTTTGCAAAAAAAAAAAAAAAAAAGTATTTTCTGGTCCATTCTTAAATCTTCCAGTCATAGGTACTGACTAAACTGAATCAGTGGTTGTAAAACTTGAGCCTTGGGGTTATCTTGGGGGCTTGTTAAAGCACAGATTACTGGCTGGGAGCGGGGCCTAATACTTTGCATTTTTAACACACTTTGAAAACTGCTGTTGTATCACATGTTAGGATTAAATTCAACTTCTTTAAAAGTCAAATTCTAGGAGCTTCCTGGGTAAAAGAGTTCAGTATTTGACTTGGGCTTTTGTTGAGTTCAAAGTTGCTTATTTTAAAATCCTTGTCTTTGGTTTTGTGAAGGTGCCAGAAAGGAGGGAGCTGCTGGATTCTTTAAAGGAATTGGGAAAGGGCTCGTGGGTGCTGTGGCTCGCCCCACCGGCGGAATCGTAGATATGGCCAGCAGCACCTTCCAGGGAATCCAGAGGTAACTGAGTGCGCACCGTGTGCCAGCTGTGTGTCCGCGTGCTCCCTGTGCTGGGAGTGCATGGTAGCTTAAATACTCTGCCTGCTCTTAAGGACCTTAAAGTCTGATTGGAAGCTCTGATGGGTTCACAAGGTAGAGCGCCCCCAGAAAGGAGTAAGAAGGGACGTTTCTTACGGCCCAGTTTCTCTTTTATCCAACAAATGTTTATTGGTGCCTGCTGTATGCCGGGCACTGTGCTAGATACCACGCATACAGAGAGTGGACGATGGCCTTTGTTATGTTGACATTTTCTTTTCTTTAAAAAAAGGTGGGGGATGTTGGAGTCAAACTGACTTGGTTTTGATATTTGTCACATGATTTGGGGCAAGTTATTTAAAATTACTGTGTGTTTATCAAATATTGATATACTGTGCTACGTAGTACAGTGTTTAGTCAACACGTATATTTGTAGTGTTTTGAAAGATTGTCACGTGTTTTCTCGTATGTACTCGCTCTGCCGCCTTACACAGGGTGGCGGAATCAGCCGAGGAAGTGGCCAGGCTCCGCACCCCTCGCCTGATCCGTGAGGACGGCATCATCCGCCCGTATGACAGACAGGAATCCGAGGGCTATGATTTGTTTGAGGTATAAGTTCTGTTCTTCATGGTCGTGAGTGAGATTTAATTTTAAAGACTTCTAGGATCAGGATTTCATGGGTGGTTCCTAAAGTTCCTGATTCGTGAACTTCTTTAGGGATTACTCAGGGAACAATGGTTTGTAGGGTAGAATTTGATTATTTATTTGTTTAATTATATTAGCGTAATGTATTAAATGGGAGTAACGCATGATTTTTTTTTTTTTCTGTACAGGATCAAAGCTTTTTAGTGCAGAAAGGATAATGTTAAGGAAGTCGGAAGCTTTATTGCTATTTGTATGGTAGCTCCTTTAGTTTACGTTGTTAACTTCAGTCTCCTGCTTTGTAGCTAATTATTGGAATTTCACTGCTTCCTTTTCTCCCAACCATATTAATGTATTTGGACTGTATTGTAAATCTAGATTTATTTAGCGAAACAGAAGCTGGAGGAGAGAAAAAAAGATTATGTACAATTATAATCTTGTTAAACCTTAAAAACTTTTTTAAGGATTTTTTTGGGGGCTTTTATTTTAGCTTTAACTTTACTGTATTTAAATAATATACACATATGTAAAATGCTATTTTCCCATGACTAGCTTTCCTCCAAAATAAAAATATTAATATTTTCCTTCTTTGACTTTAAAATAAAATGACTCTTCATTGTTCTTAGCCTTTGGTTTTTGTAGTATGTAATTACATTTTATCTTTCTGCATGCTTCTAACTTTATTTTCTTTCTTTTTCTGCCTACACAGCAAGAACTGGAAATACAGGAGTAAATGTTTTCTATACTACTACTTGATTTCATCCTTAAAAATCAAAACAAACTGTGGTATTACTTGACTGTCCTGATTTATTTAGAGTGAGAGTCCCTTTTAATGAAGTTTTCTTTACATTTCTCACCTCTATCTGAACTTTTTAGTAGTGGCTTGACTACAGTTAAAAATTGTGATATTCCTGGTAATACTGTACAGGAATAAGAGGTCGATATAAAAAGTGAAAGGATGCGAGAAATCAACTCTCTTTTACATTTAGTTTGAGGAACACTTTATTGAACTCACAAGTGGATACTTTTACTCGCATTTTGAGCATTTTATCTTTTCTTACGGTATTCATGCGCATTTCTGGTAAAGTTGGAAAAAAAAAAAGAGCAATTCTTATGTCCAGTCTATTATGTGTTCTTTATGTGTGTGAGTCCTGCTGATAGAATTACATAACTATGTTTTACAGATCACCCTAAATTTACTCAATTTACAGAACTATTGCCTGGGGCATATGTTTTAAGAAATGAAGTATCAGTTGCTCTGGGTCTGTCCCTAGACCTCAAATAAGAGTTGGCACATGAATTTTGAGAATATGTTCCTTTAATCTCTTTCTCTTCTTTCACTCCTTGGTACTCTTGCTAGATAAATGGCAGTCGTTTTCTAATTATGTTGTATACATTCTTAGCCTTTAGCATTTATACTTTTTAAAAATTGTCTCCTTATTGGTTATGCTTATTTCACAATTATTAGTTTTAGTTAATGTAAATAGAAGTTGAACGTGTAATTAAGCAGATTGCTTATGTGGCTTTTGAATTTATAGATGTCTTTATTTTCAAAAACCAACACCTTTTGCTTTTAAATCCTGCGAGAGGATTCATTATCCTAATGAAAACAAAAAAAATTATAAACCATCATTTTAAAATTAGTGGCCCCATAGTTAATTTTCAGTATAACATGTTTTGATTTCTCTTTTTTACAAATAATAGAAATGTTTGATTTAGCAGTGTTTTATCTAGCAACTTTCATGCTTCCTCCCAAAATTGAAAACAAAGTACAGACTTAGATTTAATATGTTGTACATTTAACAAGAATGAAGCCGTTAACATACAACTGCTCAGTTGGATTATGTAATTTTTAAACTATAGTTATCCAAAGAATAAATTGAATGCTTCATTTTTGAAACAAGCACTTTAAAGAAGAAAGAATAACATCCAAAGACTAGCCTAAAACTGTAGCTGACAAACTTTTCTTGTGCCTGGATAATTGAGGGTTGGCAGAAATGTTGCCCCATGTACAGTGTCTGAGAATCACACGCAATATCTAATTCAGGATTCTGTCTTCAATCATCACTCATAATTATTCTTCCTTCTTAGGTACAAGTAATGGTTTTTAATTTTCCTGGATATATTACAGTTTTAATGAGGATTCTGGGAAATCTTATAACTTCTTAAAAAATTTTTCTTTATTGTTTACTTTTTGATTGTTTAGCTCTTTCTGTTATTCTTTTCCTCATGATTTCCCTTTTTACAACTGCATGTCAGTAAACACAAAACTTTAAGAAGCTTTATTATTTTAGCTAAATGTAGTCATCTTGTCTGATTTAGTAATTTTTGTTAAGATATAAGAACTGGAAGAAATAGAATGATCATGCATTGAGAGAACTTGGTAATTTTCTTCCATGGGTAGTAAAGGTAGGCATGGACAATTAAGAAATTTAGGCTGTTTCATCCCTTGCCCATCTTGCTATAATCAGTTAGTTGGGTACAAAGTATTTGATTATCTAGACTGTGCTGAATATACAAAAGAAATGAGACTTCTGTCCTTAAGGGACCAAGTATAACAAAATGTGTAAATATTAAAGAGCATTAGAGGGTAAATTATGTCCTCGTAGTACTTACTGTAATATGGGTACATTCTAAATAATTGATTTGGGAATGTTTTGATTTACCCCATTTTCTTTTTCTCCTGAGCATTGCTCTGTATTCTTTAATTTAATACCGAGCTTTGAAAGTTGCTGAATTATATACTGTGTTTTCATAGGATATACTCTTATACTTATCCTCTGTTCTCCTAGAATAATTAGCATTTACACACACATAGATATATTTACACACAGACATATGTGATATTTATATATACATTGCCAGTTTTTATTTAATGTTCATCTTGATTCACAGTTATGATTGTATAATATTAAAAATGGTGTTCTTGCTTTTTCATTTTTATATTTTTCCATGTTCTTAGAAATGCTTTATTCTTAATTCTTGCATTACCATCTGTTGAGGTAACTTTACCTCATATATTTGACCGTTCCCAATTCTTGACATTGAAGTTGTTTGTTACTTTACTAACAGTAATAATGCTGTGGTAAACATCATTATACATCTTTGTTTTCATATCTTGTATTATTTCCTTAGAATTTACTTGAAAAAATTGAATGCTTTTGCTAAATATTGTAAATTCTTCAAGTTGTATCTTGGGGAGGAAGAGTGAGTATTTTGTAAACTAATCTGTCACAGAGACTGAATCTCAGAGTGTATTGGGTTTTAGAAGTTCTGAAAACCAGGTATCTATAATGTGTTATGGTGATAAAATATACTTTAAAAGCTTCAGTTTTCTTTAACTGCAACGCTTGATAACTAATGAAAATGTATACGAGATGGAAAGTGGATAGTATTTCTCGTACATTTCATCTCAAATCTAAATATTTTAACATTTAAATTTCAAAGCTGAAAATAAATGTACTAAATTCTTATATTCATTTCCCATATTCTCTTTAAAGGAATTAAGGTATAAATGTTAAAAGATTTTAGCTAATTCACACAGGGAAGATGTGAAACAAGTGACTATTATAAACTCCACTTTTCTCTGAGACTCCTTTTGAGGTTGAGACCCCGTTCTTTGGGGATTCATCTTCCTTGTTCATGGCTTTTTGTAATTGTCAAGGAATGATTAGGAACCAAGGATCTTTAAAAAAAAATGTGTATTTTAGTATTGAAATAATAACAAGTATGCTTTCTCTGCCTGTGATTATTATTGATTATATTATCCTTTTGATAATATTGATGCTGTATTCTTGGTTATAAAATTAATATTTTATTTATTAGGTATGTTTATTTTTTATATTTTATATATGTTATCTCATCTGATTTTTAATTTTGCATTGTATATAATGCCAGTATTTCATTAGCATTAATTATAAAAATAACTTGATTTTTAATATGTGTTGACTAAAGTCACAATAGTTTTGAGATAGCTAAAAAAATAAATGTATTTTAACGTGCTACTATTTATACTTGAATTATTATATGCTTGTAATTGTCTTTAGTAATAAGTTGTGCCAGCTATTTGAAATCTTAGAAATTCTTCATGTTTGTATTGATTGTCATTAAATTTTCTTTTCTACCAGGAATATAATTCAATACACACTTGTACTTCTCATGTATGTTGAATGTATAAGACCAAATACTCAAAAATATTAAATATCAGTTATCTTGGAATTTTACTATGTGTATATCTACGTCTCTGTAAATCGGTGGTTCTTAACCTTTGAGAAGGATCACAGACCCCTTAAAAAAATCTGATGAAAAACATGAACTGTCCTCTGCAAAAAGTTCAGAAACACATTTTCAAAATTTTATATTCTTTTATGGTAGTTCATAGGCCTCCTCAAGTCCTTGCATGGACCCCAGGTGAAGGACCCCTGTAATGTTGATGTCCAGTTTTATGTTAGTGTAGGTTCATATTAATGAAAATGTGTGATTATTTCTGGTACATATTTCAAAGCTTTTGAGTTATCATGCAACAACATGTATTTTATTAGAAGATCACTTAGTAAGTGTTTAATACTTATTTGTCTTTTAAGGTGCAGTGAAAGTTAATTTATAAATATGCTATGAATGTTTTCCCAGCTTCATGTGCCAATCTGTAGAATTGTGCTCTTGGTTTTAATAATTTTTCCTTTACTGGCACTGTTACTATGATTAGCTAATATAGAGTATTGGAAAGGCTATTTGGATGCATGTACAACCCAAATCTTGAGTCTTCTTTTCTTTTCAGAATCATATCAAAAAGTTAGAAGGAGAGACTTATCGATACCACTGTGCTATTCCTGGAAGCAAGAATACAAACCTCATGGTTACAAATAGGTATTGACTTCAAGTGGCATTTTTTCAAATGCTAACTAGATAGATTATAAGAATTTTGGAGATTAAAATGGCAGAGGATTTAGAGAACTGTGCTTCAACTGCAGAATGTTCATTGTCATAGAATCACAGAAGTACACATCTGGATAGGTCCTTTGAGATCATCTGTTCTGACCCTCTCATTTTGGAGATGTTGAAACTGAGACTCAGCATGGTTTGGGGGCTTAACCAAGTTACACAACTTCTGAGACAGAGTCTAGAATAGACTTTGTAAGTGCAGTAGTGATACCTTTATATGTGAATTATAAATCCAGTTATGGAGGGTGATTCATGAGTCACTTTTTCTCGCCAGGTTTTATTTTGGATGATTAGCATACCTTTTTTAAAAGGGTGGTATTATTTCTTTGTGTTCCAGTTTTTTCATAAGTACTTTGGGAGCAGTAGATAATTTTTCCCAATAAAAGAACTTGGACTAAACTACTGAATTTATTTTCCTGAAATGTACCCTACATCGCTGATTCTAATTATAGATTAATAATTTTCAAAACATTCCAAGTTATGTATTTTGTGAGGCTAAGGCAAAGCACTTACAGTAGATAACATCTGCATTAGATTCCTTACTACTGCATTTAAATATATCTAGGTGGGAAGGAGAGAAAGGAAAGCATTAGGATTCAAGCTTAAACCTACAAGCTGTTTCTAAGAGAGAGTTAAATAGTCTTCTGATTTGCCCATTACTTAAGAAGTAAAAATATTCGCAAAACAATCTAAAATGTTTTAGATTGTGAACTTTTTAGTTTTTATACTTTTATGTAATTCAACACTATAGTTTTATAGCTTTTATACTTTTTATGTAATTCAGCACTAAACAATGGAAATCAGGTTTTTTTTTTTTTTTGGTAATATGTAATACTTTAGTACTTGTTTGATTCAGGCATTTGGTAGGAATATTAATGTGTAAATTATACATCTGTTTTTCATCAAGTAAATTGAAAAATCATAGTAATTTGAAATCTTATCAATTAGAGATTTTCAGGAGGCAGTTAGAAAAATAATGTTCCTGACCAGTGCAATGACAATCTCCCTTAGATAATGAGGGGGTAGCCTTAAGAGATCAGGGTTGGGTGACCAAATATGGAAGAAAAGGGAATACAAGATGACTTTGTTTTGGTTTTTGGCTTGAGTACCATTTACAGTAATTTGAGGGAAAAGATGATGTTTCTGTTTTGAACTTAATGAGTTTGATGTAGCTTTGAGATATCAAAATAGAGGTGCCTCAGTAGTCAGGGAGACATATAGATACAGGTATAGGTATAGATAATTGGAGCTTGGATAAAGATCTGGAGTTGAGATCTGAGAGACCATCTTGAGAGAATATGTTCAACAGAAGACCAAGATTTGAGCTCTGGCAAACATGGTGCAGGAGGAAGAAAGTTGAAGGAGATTGAAGGTGGCAAGAGAACAATAATATTGTTGGAATGGTCAAGGGTATTCAAGACAATGAGAATGATGAATTGCGTTTGGCACAGTGATTTGTAATAGTAATCCTTAACTCTTAGCTCTGTCATGTGATTCTCTACCGGGCAGGAGGTGTGGGGGTTGGAGTCCACTTCCTAGAGACTGTTTGGAATGTGTAGGGGTGTTGAAGGTTGTCGCAGTGATTGGAGGCACTGCAGGCACTTAGTAGGCTGGGGCCAGGGATGCTGCACTTCCTACAGTGCACAACAGGGTCCCAAACAGGCCCGTAATTTCAGTAGCACCTGTGCTGAAAAATACAGTGCCAAGGGTCTGCATCAGTCCTCGCCCCATTGGTCACCAAGTTCATTCAACTCTACCTTGTAAACATCTGGAATCTAGCTCTTTCCTCTTCTCACAGTCACTGCCTTAATTGAGGCTCTCACTGTTTCCCAATTGGAGCAGTTACTTCCCACCTTGATTGTCTACCCGATCTCTCCTCCACTGGCCATGACTCTTCAATAAGAAAGTTTATCGTGTCGTTCCCATCATCTGTAGGTTGAAGTCAAAATTTCTTAAAAGCCTCTCCCCCGCCCCCGCCCCCCCCAAAAAAAACCCTTCAAGATCTGGTGCTAAGCTAATTTTCTCACCTCTGTATATATCCAGTACTCCAGCTACAGACCTCCACATTCCTCAGATGAATCTTCCCTTTTTTGTACTCCTATATATGTGAATGCACTATTTCCTTTATCTAGAGTATAATTTCCCTTTCCTACCTAGAGAATTTCTTCCTTTGGAGAATCAGCTCTTAACGCTACATGCTTTATCAACACGGTCAGTCCCTCTCTCTGTGCCAAAAGAATTTTCCACACACGCTGCTATTGTACTTATCTAACTGCACTGTAGCATTTATTTGCATGTTTATTTCCCCTTCTAGCCTATGCATACCTCTCCAGCAGAAACCCAGCACCATACACATTCGTAGAATGAACAGTTCTGCTTTCCTAGTTTCGCTTTCTGTAATAGAAACTTTAGAATCAAATATAGTTATATCAGTAACTAATCTGAAATCATACACTGGGAAATCAATGTGGGTGCCCTTTAAGGATTCTGTGATTTTTTTTTTAATTGCTGTTGAGTAAAATGGGATACTCACTCTGTGATATAGTACATCAGTATTAAAGTGTTCAAACCTGATATTTCTTAGTAGGCCTAATAAATATCAGTGAATCTTTGCTGACATTTGAGGTTGGTGACATTTTTTTCTTGATTAGAAGGTATACGTGATTGACAGTAAAAAGCAATTAATAATTTTCCAAGTAAAACATTTTCAGGGGCTTCTGCCTTTGTTGCTTCCCAGGTGAGAGTATAGCCAGTGCCTTACGTGTTTTAAAGAGAACGATTTCAGTTTTATGGTCAGTTAAAAAAAATGACACTTTTCTGAATTTTGCAAGATTGGCAGAAGGGGATTTTTGAAGGTCTGCTTTGTTAGTTGTGCCATGTTTGCTCTTTATTTGACAGTTTCTTTTTTTTTAATGTGAAGCCTAGATTTTTTAGTGTGCCAGGTTATATTGCTTACTGAGCAAGTAATAACTATGACATCCAGCAGAGTGAAATATTAGAATAGTTAATTGTCTTTATGTTTTTGTTTCCTTTTGCTAAATAGGCGAGTGTTGTGTATAAAGGAAGTTGAAATCCTAGGCCATATGTCCATAGACTGGCAGTATCCATTTGAAGATTTTGTACGGCCTCCTGTTGTCGATGGAAATCTGCTCAAAATTTCAGTTGAGGTAAGAAAACATGAATCACACCTTTAGAGCCAAGAATTTGTTAAATAATTGGAAACCAGTGCTTTCTGACTCTGTTTTACAGTTAACTCTGCATAAAATGTTTGAAGGATTATTATTATTATTATAAGCTGAAAAGTAAGGAAAGATGTAATCTGTGTGTTACTGTACTTTATTTTCTGACAGTCCTTGATTGCACTGAGTAAAATACTAAGTCTGTTCACCAAAAGAAATAGGTTGCTGATACTTCCTTTTTGGTAGAATAAAGCATTAGTGAATAGAAGGTTTTTTGGGTTTTGGTTTTTTTTTTTTTTTACTTCATATGGATACTATTTTGCTATATTCTTAGATACTTCTGGAACGATTCCCCATTTTAGGCTTTTAGGAGATTATTATATATATTATGTCTAAAACACTCACATTGAATAATATTTGCATTTATAGAAGGCTGTTTACAATTTAAGTATGTAATAATTCTTTCATGTCTCCTCTCCATTTTTTATGGAAACACTTTAATTATATAGCAAGTAATTAGCAAAAATGATAACCCGTGTTTTGTTAGTTCACAGACTCACTATACTGAAATGTATAATTTTTATTATATATGATATAAATGTATTTTCCCCCTTTAAAAAAACTAGAAATTATTATTCCAAAGATGATAGTTTCTGTATTTTTCCTAAACAATAATTGTTATCTCTGTTACTGAAACTATATGAAAAATATTTATCATAAAATTCAGTAGAGATGTTAGTACTATTATCCTTTAATTTACATTTACTTTCTTTTCATAGAAGTTTACAAGTAAAAGAAACTACCATGAAACCATGCCATTTTGTATTTCAGCCTTACCTCGTTGTAGAGTTTCAAAATTTAAGGAGTGCCTTGGTACATGAAACAGCGTTTTCAGACTAGGAAAGACTGTCACTATGCATATATAATACAGTTTCCTCAGTTATCACTTTTCTTTCACATCAGTGGTGAGAATTGACTCAATGTATTTTACATTATGTAAGAATTTTATCTATCGGCCAAGGAAATGAAGGAGGGGTTTTTTGATTTGTCAGATGTGATGAGGTATCAAGTGGTATTTCTGTAGGCTATTTATCATTGCCTGCAGAAAGGCATCGTTTTATGCAGATAGATATATACTCATCCAGTATCATAAATTCTAACAACTCACATGTGGAACCACTATCCTTGTACCAAAATGATTTATTTCTTATTATACCTGAATATGTGTATTTGGTTAGTCCACTGATTATAAAATAGAGTTGACATTTAAGCACTCAATTAAATGTTATGATTTTTTTTTCTTCCCCATAATAATTTCTTTTCTGTCATTGTTTGTTTTGAAACAGAAACAAGGTCTGTTCCAAAAAAAAGACAGTGCTAATCAAGGCTATGTTCAGAAAATTTACCTGCAGAATCCCGCCACAGCAGAGGTAAACGATTTATTTTAAACAACGTCCCCTCATTTTTTTTAGCTGAAAGATGAAAGAAAAAATCTGTTATAATCAACAATACTCATTACGTCTCCCAAAAGATCTTCAAGTTATAGCTTCAGATGGATATATAAGCCTAAAATAACATGTTGTGAGCTTAATAGGGCAGAAGGGTCTTAGCATGACGTGTATTGACTGTGTATTCTTGTCTTTGGACCTGCGTGGAGAGCTCATATTCTTGGTTTTGTGTCTTTCTCCTCCACCACGTGAGCCTGTACTTGTCTTTACTATCCATGGTAAATATTTTGTTTTCCAGAGAGCATGTCGTGCCATTGAGGATGCACAGTCAACAAGACATCAGCAAAAATTGATGAAGCAGTCATCACTGAAACTTCTCAGGCCCCAAATACCATCTTAATCACAGATCCCAGGGGGCTGCTGCGGGGAGAAAAAACAATCACAGTCTTGTCTGTAAACCATTCTTCTTTATCGTGCTGAAGAGACTTTTTCAAGGAATCCTTCAGTTTTGGAATTTTTTTCTAGAGTAGTTGGTTTTGGATTTTCCATTCCCTGCCTTAGTTTTGGCTCTGATTTTGTAGCTGCGTGCATGATAGCCGTCCACTTCTACCCTGCCACCTGGATGGGCCAGACCCTTAAAGAAACGCCACTTCAAACTCAGAGTGAAATTTCCATTCATGTTAAAATTGTGGACAAAGGGTAATGAGCTTGTTTTTAATTAAAGTCCTTACTGAAAAATAAGAAAGGAGCTTCGAATGACTCATGTTCTCTGAGAGCTTTTTGGACAAGTCTTTGGACAAACGTCGTATATTTTGGTCAATAATTGAACTGATACAACATTTTTGGTAAACCAGGTGATTGACTTAAGAAAAACCACGAAGGGAGAAATGACATGTTTCCTATTTTCTCCTAATAAAAATATGTTTTGATTTGATACTTATTATTCCTCTTTGCACTGTAATATAGAGACAAATGGAAAATCAAACCTTAAAATACCTATACTCTGTTCTCTAGAAGTTTTAGAAATTATCTACATGCTCTTTCAAGATGAAGTTATATGGCACAATTATAATGTGCTGATGCAGGAAAATATTGTACTTTAGGTTTTTCAAGAGTCAGAAATATGAAGAATTCAATATTTTTATATTTCCAGAATTTTTTTATAAGTTGAAAGACTTTTAAGGGCATCATAAATTAACACTTAATTTTAATGCATACCTAGAAATGTATTTTAAATAGTAGGAAGAATGAAAACTCCCTAGTTGCTTTATATATAAAAAATAAGGCATCTAACAACACTGTAGAAAATCATTGTGTTCTTTGAGCGAGTGGGCCTGTGAGAATCAGCTCAGTACACTCTCATTTTTGTTCTCTCTGCCGCATCTCATTTATGCTGGTCAGAGATGCACTGCCTATTAATGCTTTTTTAAAAATGCTCATAGGTACTTAATTTCTTTGGATAAATCTTCAAATTGCTCATGGTTTTGAACATGGCATTTACTTCAAATCACCGAATTAGTGATGAAATGAAGTTGTGCACAAACTTGGTTTGCTCTGTTTTTGTTGATACGTGAGGTAATGTTTCTACCATCCTTATTCATGCTTTTTAAGACTGGGCTTAAAACTTTAAAAAAAATTTCCTAGTTATAAATTTACTGTTGACTCCAAAACAAAGGGTATAATAACTAATGCCCTAAATATTTGATAGAGAATAGTGGATCACTTTGCCTTTTCAGCATCACTTTTTTTTTTCTGTCAAGAAAAGTATTATATTCAAAACTTCTAGCTTTAAGCAGAATTTCTGTATCAATGGTTAATTGCAGTTTATTCAAGTGTACTAATATTTTTTGTCTTTAAAACTGACTTAATCAGAAATCTGAGATATCTAATTATATTTTTCATATGAATCACAGCTATTGACAATATCCAAAATATTTAGGTAACTATATTGGAATGATGGCAGATACAAAACATTGAACTAAGAACAATTAATTTATAGAAACCCATAAATTCATTGTCTCATTTGGCTTAGAAATAAACTTCCAGATATTTGTACCATTTTTATTTGATTTAATCCCCTGGGACAGAAGTAATTCATTAGTAAAGTGTAATAATGTCTATTGTGTTTTTTTTCAATGCTTTGAGAGTCAACTGCTTGCATATGAACTACTGAGAGAAATAAAACATTTGGTGCATTGTTTACAGATGTGAAGACTTTGTGGGTTTGTGTTACATATTCAGTAATACTGCTTTCACTTATGAGAAATTAGACTCATAGTTATGGAGAGCTTTTTAAAAAATTGTGTTGAAGTATAGTTGATTTACAGTGTTAATTTCTGCTGTACAGCAAAGCGACTCAGTTATACACATATATACGTATATATATATATGTATATTCTTTTTTGTATTCTTTTCCATTATGGTTTGTCACAGGATATTGAATATAGTTCCAGAGAGCTTTAAAAGATGCTAGGCAGGAAAAGGTTTTTCCTGTGGGTATGGAGCCCCTTTACCACATTGGAGATCGGTAGCACAGATCTTCAATACTGAGAGAAACAGAGACAGATGTGGCCATGGACCCAGCTGCCCCACTTTGATTTTGGGGCTGCATTTTACCATATGTTCCATGCATTCTGTCAGTCGCTAACTGTGTATGGCAAGGATCCTGGGGCAGGCCGCACTCCTGGGAGATGAGGAGCTCCTCTGACACCTGACTTCGGCTTGAAGCCTCCTCAGTGGCCTTGCAGAACCGTTTTTAGACTGCATGGCAGTCTGGGAGGCTTCCACCCAATCTGTCTCTGTCTCGGTTTTTTTGTCTCACGCCCTCCACCCCCTCCCACTGGGAGCTCAGAATACAAGTCTGAAGGCTTTCCCGGTACTGGGTTATCCAGTAGGAAGAACAGGCACTAGCTGAGAAATGTAGCCAAACAGGAGCATCAAAATGAAAAGAAAAAAAAAGGACAAAAAAATCAAAGATTCATAAGAAAAATCTGATCTCGGATGGATTTCTTTGCATGTATTTCATGATTTAGTGTTGCTTTTATTTTGAATTATATAGAAGGGAGGAGCCTGTCACCTTTTTGGTGCTGTGGGCCTCTAAGTGTACTGCTGTGGTGCTGCCTGGACATCTGTATTTTTGACAGAGCTCCATGTGTATTTCTAAGGTACAGCTGGGACTAAAACACTAATGCTCTGGATTTAAAGTAGTCAAACCCTTGAAGCGCTCTGCACTTAAATGACAGAATCACAATTACTGCCAGAGCGAGAAGAACCATCTTTTTACTGGGGAGAAAACCAAAGATTTTTAAGGGATAGGTGATTACTCGCATCAAAATCATCTATCCCTGAGGGACAAGCACTTTTGGTTGAGAATCGCTGCGAGAATGAGGGTTAATACTGATGAAAGTGGGTTCTGTGTGCTATGTGTGTATTGGCTCTGAAAAGAAATTGAGACTCCCTGGAACAGAGGGAGCCCATTTTCTCAGTAATTGCACCTATAATAGAATTTAGGCTTATTGTTCTTGAATTTATGCTTCAGTTGCAAGGCTGTATCATTCAAATACTCAACATTGAGTGTGTCTCTTTGAACTGAAAAAGCCTTCGGAAAAACTTTTTGTTTGTTTTGTTTTTACATACCACGGGGCCTCAGTCTCTAACCAAAATTCAAAAACTGAAAAAGCTTTGAAAGCCAAAAGATCTTTTATAAGTTTGCAGCAAAGACATTTGACAGCAAAATGTGAACTGAACTGACTGAGGCTACGTGTGGTCTTTATTCTATTTGTGTAAATGACTTTGGCTGTAGCAGAATTAATATCCTTGATTATGAGGTGCTGCTCCAGACTTTACAAGCTCTGTGGTCCATGAACCATACTGCCCTTCTAAAATTTGAAAAATTCTGTATTGTGAAACACATCTGGTCCCAAGAGTTTCAGATAAGAAGTTGTAGATCTGTATAACCTCAAAATTATCAGTTTATTAAAGTTACTTCCTGAATTTTGGGAACGTCATAAACTATAGGAGAAGCCATGAGGAACAACAGGATTTTCTTCCCTCTTCAGATCATATCAGTGTTTCGTTTGGGTTATGCTGACGAATTGTTTTGATAAAGTGCTCAAAGTAATTGGTGTCAACATAGAGGAGACCGAGACATTGCCGTATGATGGTGGATCATAAAAATTCATGACAACTCAGGAGAAAAAACACAAAAGAGAGGAGCATAGTCATGATTTCTGTCCCCTGTGCATTCATTAAGTAAATATCTGGTGGATAAAAAGTTTTTGGAACTGACCTCTGGTGCGAAAATAATTAGAATGTTAATGAAATAAGTCAGTATGATCTTCTAGGTTGATCGTATCCACTAAGATAATAGTGAACACTTTGCAAAGAAGATGTAATTCTTTAGTATTATTTTTAACTTGAAGAATAACCAAGTGACTTCTCCAGAGATTGACTATAATGCTTCAAGTTCCCCTGTTGTGATTTAAGTTCCATGATAAGTAATTTTCATCAAAGAAAGATTTCAGATCTTGGTCTTTGGGTTTTATTGTTTATTTTTATAGAAAACTTTTACCTTATAATACTAGTTTTTCTGTTGCACTACTTTCCTCTGTTGTCATCTTCTAAGCCTTCCTTCTTTATACAGTTATTTTCTTTATCTTTTGAATGGCACCTCTCTGGATATGATTGAATTCTCTTTATCAAGTAGATACTATACCAGTGATTGGCATGCTACAGCCCATGGGCCAAATCATCTGTTCTTGTAAATAAAGGTGTTTTTTTTTAAGAACTTTTATTGAGATACAGTTAACAGACAATAAACAGCATATACTTAGAGGGCACAATTTGGTATCCCAATCTCCCAATTCACTCCCCCCCCAACCCTCCCCACTTTCCCCACTTGGTGTCCATGTGTTCGTTCTCTACACCTGTGTGTCTATTTCTGCCTTGCATTTCCTCTTTCATAGTTGTTAGCATTTGCCTTATGTATTGAGGTACTCCTATTATTGGGTGCATATATATTTATAATTCTTATCTCCTCTTCTTGGATGGATCCCTTGATCTTTATGTAATGTCCTTTCTTGTCTCGTGACATTTTTTATTTTAAAGTCTATTTTATCTGATATGAGTATTGCTACTCCAGCTTTCTTTTGATTTTCATCTGCATGGAATATCTTTTTCCATTCCCTCACTTTCCATCTGTATGTGTCCCTAGGTCTGAAGTGGGTCTCTTGTAGACAGCATATATATGGGTCTTGATTTTGTATCCATTCAGCCAGTCTGTGTCTTCTGGTTGGTGCATTTAGTCCATTTACATTCAAGGTAATTGTTGATATGTATGTTCCTATTACCATTTTCTTAATTGCTTTGTTGTTGTTTTTGTAGGTCCTATTCTTCTATTTTATCTGATATGACTATTACTACTCCAGCTTTCTTTTGATTTCCATTTGCATGGAATATCTTTTTCCATCCCCTCACTTTCCGTCTGCATGTGTCCCTAGGTCTGAAGTGGGTCTCTTGTAGACAGCATATATATGGGTCTTGTTTTTGTATCCATTCAGCCAGTCTGTGTCTTTTGGTTGGTGCATTTGGTCCATTTACATTCAATGTGATTATTGATATGTATGTTCCTATTACCATCTTCTTAATTGTTTTGTTTTTGTTTTTGTAGGTCCTTTTCTTCTCTTCTGTTTCCCGCTTAGAGAAGTTCCTTTAGCATTTGTTGTAAGGCTGGTTTGGTGGTGCGGAATTCTCTTAGCTGTTGCTTGTCTGTAAAGCTTTTGATTTCTCCATCCAATCTGAATGAGATCCTTGCTGGGTAGAGTATTCTTGGTTGTAGGTTCTTCCCTTTCATCACTTGAAATATATCGTGTCACTCTTCTGGCTTGCAGAGTTTCTGCTGAGAAATCAGCTGTTAACCTTATGGGAGTTCCCTTGTATGTTATTTGTTGTTTTTCCCTTGTTGCTTTTAATAACATTTCTCTCTTTAATTTTTGTCAGCTTGACTACTGTATGTCTTGGCATGTTTCTCCTTGGATTTATCCTGCCTGGGACTCTCTGTGCTTCCTGGACTTGGGTAGCTATTTCCTTTCCCATGTTAGGGAAGATTTCAACTATAATCTCTTCCAATATTTTCTCAGGTCCTTTCTCTCTCTCGTCTCCTTCTGGGACCCCTATAATGCGCATGTTGGTGCGTTTAACATTGTCCCAGAGGTCTCTTAGGCTGTCTTCAGTTCTTTTCATTCTTTTTTCTTTATTCTTTTCCGCATCCATGATTATCACCATTCTGTCTTCCAGGTCACTTATTCGCCCTTCTGCCTCCGTTAATCTGCTATTGGTTCCTCCTAGTGTATTTTTCATTTCCGTTATTGTGTTGCATATCTCTGTTTGTTTGCTCTTTAATTCTTCCAGGTCTTTGGTAAACTTTTCGATCTTTGCATCCAGTCTTTTTTCAAAGTCCTGGATCATCTCGCTATCATTATTCTCAATTCTTTTTCTGGAAGGGTGCCTATCTCCTCTTCATTTAGTTGTTTTTCTGGTGTTTTATCCTGTCCCTTCATCTGGTACAAAGTCCTCTGCTTTTTCATTTTCTCTATCTTTCTGTGGCTGTGGTTTTCAGTTCCACAAGATGAAATACTGCTGATACTGCTTGATACTGCTGCCTGCCCTCTTGTGGAGGAAGCTGTCTAGGAGGCTCATGGGTGCTTCCCCTTCCTGATGGGAGGGACTGATGGTGGGTAGGGCTCGGTGGGTGGAGCTCAGTAAAGCTTTAATCCGATTTGGTGGGCAGAGCTCAGTAAAGCTTTAATCTGCTTGTCTGCTTATGGGTGGGGCTGTGTTCACACCTTGTTGGTTGTTTGGCCTGAGACCACCTAGTGCTGGAGCCCACAGGCTCTTTGGTGGGGCTAATGGCGGACTCTGGGAGGGCTCACACCAATAAGCACTTCCCAAAACCCCTGCTGCCAGTGCCCCTGCCTCCTCGGTGAGCCACAGCTGCCCCCCACCTCTGCAGGCAACCCTCCAACACCAGCAGGTAGGTCTGGTTCAGTTTCCTATGGGGTCACTGCTCCTTCCCCCTGGGTCCTGGTGAGCACCTTTTTTTGTGTGTCCTCCAAGAGTGGATGGAGTCTCTGTTTCCCCCAGTCCTGTGGAGGTCCTGCAGTCAAATCTTGCTGGCTTTCAGAGTCTGATTCTCTGGGGATTCCTCCTCCCATTGCTGGACTCCCAGGTTGGGAAGCCTGATATGGGGCTCAGAACCTTCAGTTTACGGGGTGGACCTCTGCAGTATAACTGTTCTCCAGTTTGTGAGTCACCCACCCAGCATTTATGGGATTTGATTTTAACGCGATTGTGCCCCTCCTACCGTCTCATTGTGGCTTCTCCTTTGTCTCTGGATGTGGGGTGTCTTTTTTGTTGAGTTCCAGTGTCTTTCTGTCGATGATTGTTCAGTAGTTAGTTGTAATTCTGGTGCTCTTGCCAGAGGGAGTGTAAATAAAGTTTTATTGGAACATAGCTACAGCCATTCATTTGCATTGCTAATGCTGTTCCCACAGTACAGTGGCAGAAAGGGGTCATAGTGACAGAGACAATATGGCCAGCAAAATTTAAAATGTTCACTCTCCCGAAACTTTACAGAAGTCCATCAGCCTCTATGTTATACTATATAACTAATCTTACAGATGAGACAGAAACAAGACACTAAATGATTGATCCAAGATCTTATGGTGAGATGCATGCAGAAATTAGGATTCAACACCTACCAGCTTCTCTGTCTTATTTCCAGATCTTTCCCTTTCTTCTGAGAAATGAGGATACTTGTGTCAATATTGAATGAACACGGCCGATGCTGGCTTCTTGGATTTCTTTTAGAACTGTGTACCCTTCTCCCAACATTATCTGTGTATTTTCTCCTCCTCTGTATTTTAGGTCTAACAGTGACACAAGCACTTCCCATAGTAACACTTGAAATCTAAACCAGCCCTTTGTCTGAATTTTTTTTTCTCTAGAGAATTCTTACATATGATCTAGTATTACTGTGACAGTTTACTAACATATAGCTTTTGAGGTGTGAAAATCAAGAAATGAACATTTTGGCTAGGACCTAAAACTTGTCTCTATTTCTAACACACAGTCAGAACAAAGAATCAAATATGTGGTTATGGCCTTATACCATAATCAAGCGATTAGAAAGTTCTACTGATGTCAGAGCCATGAAAAAAAGGCCCAAGATGCATATTTTATCCCAGCTAGCTAGGGGCTCACAGGAAGAAGTTATATTTTTTTAAGCACAGTAGGTCATATTAAAGAGTAATAATGTAACAAATGAGCAGGTGTTGAAAGATTGCAATTCGAGTGGAAGCTATAACAGTTCAGCTTCACCAGAAGATGCTGCTGTGAATCAGTTCAGCAGGCACTTATTGATGGTTTAAATTAAGAAGCCACACTTGAACAGGGCACATCTCCGTTCCCTATGGAGCTCTTTTAGAGATTCTTAACCTACTTTGGCACTTCTGATCAAATCTTCCTTACTTCATTCAATTCTGGGTGATTCACACTTTCAAAAGTAGTGGGGGAAAGAAGGGAGGGGGGCATGAATTAGAGTATAGCTGAGTTAACTTTTTCATTAAAGATTTCCTGGACTCTGCAGTCATTTGAATATCAGTAGCTGTGTAATAAAAGTAGCAGATTTTTTTTTTTTTTTCCTTTAAGCCAAGATAAGGGAGTCATACTCCTGAGAGATTCTGGAACAGTTGTAAGGTCTCTGTGACATTTTAATATATCTGGAATTATTGACTGCACATACATTGCAGGAAATAACTGCTTGTCCATGTAAAAGATTCCTTTGGTTTAAAGTTTAGAGACCTAGAAAATGCTCCTTTGGAGCTGACCCCAAATGAACGGAGTGGAAACTTTGCATGACTTATTACAATCCAGATGGTAAGTGGATACTATTGAAAACGTTGTTTCTGTAAGGGCCATAAAGGCTGATTACCCATGACACAGACTGATGAATGAGAATATATCGCCCATTCTATTGAAAACTAATGACTCAATCAATTAATGTTAAATTATAATGCAGCTCTTTTAGAAGCACCAATAATGCTTACTTTTATGTCAAGTGGATTAATTTTTAATCAGTATTATCACTCATTTTTTTGGAGAAAATAATTCCCTTGGGGGTCTTTGTTTTAGTTGCACTTAAATTCATAGAATTATAATAGTCCACGGTTGGGGTCTTCCCTGGTGGCACAGTGGTTGAGACTGTGCTCCCAAAGCAGGGGGCCTGGGTTCGATCCCTAGTCAGGGGACTAGATCATGCTGCAATTAACAGTTCACATGCCTCAACTAAGGAGCCCACCTGCTGCAACTAACGAGCTCATGTGCCACATTAAGGAGCCTGCCTGCCACAGCTAAGACCCAGCACAACCAAATTAATTAATTAAAAAAATAAGTAAAAACAGAAGTTTTAAAAAAAATAGTCCATGGTTGGAAGATCCTTATATTAAGCATATATCTGTCTTCCTGTGGCTGCCATCCATTGAACTTAGTCCCAGTTTTGGGGGCCTGCAGAGTAAGGATGACCTTTTATTTAAAGTCCAGTTATAACTGCTCTTTCCTCTCCTGGCTGATGTCCTTCTCATGGGATGCATTCCCCTCAGAGCGCACATGTATTTATAGTTCAGAGAGAAGAAATAAAAGTTTTGTTTTCCGTGAGAGAATGTTTATTAAACTCTGAGAACTTTTATTTTTACAATTGAAGACTTGGAAACCATTTACTCTCTCTAGTCCCACATAAATAGGTGAAAACCTTCAACTATGTAAATTAAAAATTAAAGACCTAATTCTAGCTATAAATCCAGTGGCTTTAATTTAAATACTGGATACTGAGCCTACCTAGTAACTCTGTTAATTTTGTAAGAGTGATGGAAGTCCCTTCTGTCACAGATATTTTAAGTCTTTCATTATAGAACCATAGAATCTTTACGAAATTATATATACCATCTTCTTGACCTTGGATAAGACCACCCAACCTTTAATAAGTGATTCTTTAGAACAACAACTTTGTATGAATGGAAGCCTGTATATGGAAGCACTGAGTGATAGAATTGAAGGCTGACCTCATGTCCTGCCATTCATTCAGTAAAGCATGTAAGTCTTCAAGTTCTCATCTCTTTCTACCTAAACCATCCCTGATTAGACCTAAGTTCAGGCCATCCCACAATCTTGATGGCCCTTCCCTAAATACAACAGTTCATCCGTGTCCCTTTCAGATATGGTACCTGATCTGAATGAGTGTTGCCAGAGACAACTTAGGCAGAGTGGTCCTTGGGCAATCCCATGTTTTCTGCTACCTTTCTAACAGTAATAAGTATCCCAACCTATTAAAGTAATTACATAAAGTAAAATGTCCCCATTATTGTACTACTTTTCCTCATGATTATAATTTATTACTCTTGTAACTTTTACTTATACAAGAAATGTTGTTCTCCCTTTTATCTCTTTTACTAAAAGTAAGAGTGAATTTGTGTGGTACTATAAATTTAAAAATCAAAAGACCCTGAAAAAACCACCTTTACCTCTCTCAGCCTCAATTTCTTCATTTGAAAATAAGACCTCTGGGCCAGATCTGCCTATCGGCTCTGTCCAGATTTTACAGATATGAACGAAGTGATGGATTTTATCATTGTTAGTTTGAAGTGTGAGATGTGTTACTTGAAAGAGTTCTTATTCCCTCTTTCCCACAATATCCCCATAGAAATTAAATATATATTTTTAATGATCAATGAGTTTTTTTTTTTAATCACAAAGCCTTTAATAGAAAAAGAAGAGGAAGTGTGCAACAGTGTTGCTAGTTGTGTGTGAGAATGGTCTGGTATAGAGAGGGCAGAGGGCTAAAACAAGCCCCCTGGATGGCCTGTGAAGAGAAAAGGCCTAGTCTAGAGCCAGCCTGTTGCTGTGAAAATGGAATCCTGCTCTTATTTCTCAGAGCCACACCCTCAGCAGTGCCCTTTTGTTGTCTGAGGATACAGGCTGTGTAATGCAGTCATCACGCAGCACCAGGCCAATTGGACTCCCCATGAGATAACCCTATCATGGGCTGAATGTTTATGTTCAGTCCCCAAAATTCAGATGTCGAAACTGTAACCCATAGGGTGATGGCATTAGCAGTTGGGGCCTTTGGAATTAGGTTACAAGGATGCAGCTCTCATGAGTGAGATTAGTGCCCTTATGAAAGAGACCTCAATAGACCCCTTGCCCGCTTCCTGCACTGTCCTGTCTGTGAGGAACTGGGCTCTTATCAGACAGCAGATCTCCTGGTGCCATTATCTGGGACTCCCAGACTACAGAATGATGAGAAATAGTTTATTGCTTCTAAGGCACCCAGTTTGTGGTATTTTTGTTATAGCAATCCAAATGGACTAAGACAATCACCCACTCAGAAGACTCTCCTGCTGCCCAGCCCTGTCATCTGAAATTTTGTTGGACTCCTTGCTTTGAAGAAAGGATTGTAAATGTTACCCATGTGGATTAATTTGCATGGGTTATTTTACCAAATCAACAAAAGAGTAGGATTAAATTACCAAGAAGCTAGAAAAAGAAATATCCAATAAAAAATATTAAATGGTGACTTTCCTGGTGGTGCAGTGGTTAAGGATCCACCTGCCAATGCAGGGGACATGGGTTGGATCCCTGGTCCAGGAAGATCCCACATGATGTGGAGCAACTAAGCCCATGAGCCACAGCTACTGAGCCTGTGCTCTAGAGCCTGCAAGCCACAACTACTGAAGGCCGTGTGCCACAAGTACTGAAACCTGTGCGCCTAGAGCCCATGCTCTGCAACAAGAGAAGCACACCTCAATGAAGAGTAGCCCCGGCTTGCTGCAACTAGAGAAAAAAAGCCCATGTGCAGCAATGAAAGCCCAATGCAGTCAATAAATAAATTAATAAAAAAAATTAAATGGATATCCTTTAAAAGAAGGGTTAAAAACAGAATACTATTTTTTAAAAAAAGAGGCAAATTAGAATGAGAACCAAATAGATCTTCTAGAAATGAAAAATATCATTGAAATAAAAAAAAAATCAGTGGACAGCCACAGTAGTAAATTAAACACAGTTAAAGTAAGAATTAGTGAATTGGAAGATAGATCTGACTCTATATGTTCTGGAATGCAGCAGAGAAAAAGAAATGGAAAATATAAAACAGAAGTTAAGCAACCTTGAGGACAGACAGAATATCCAATGTATTCCTAATCTAAGTCCTAAAAGGAGAGAATAGAGAAATGGTTGGTGTTCCAGAAGAATTTAAGAAGTATTTGATTTGATAAATGCAGGAAACAAAGTGAGCCCAGAGCAGGGTAAATAAAAATAAATCCAAACCTAACGCACATTGGATTGATACTATAGCAGTGCAAGTAGGAAGAGAAAAATTGAAAAACAACCAGAAAAAACAGATGACTGACAAGGATCAACAATTAGCAGAACTTGCAACAATAGTATCCTGGAGGCAAGGACATATCTACAAACTGTTGAGAGAAAAACAACTGTGTGCCTAGTTGCCTTTAATCAGCTAAATTATTGTTGAAGAATGAGGGTTAAATCCCATTTTCAGGAAAAATAAGTTGTCCACTTTCAGATCCTTTTTTTAAATTTACTAAAGGATGATCTTCAAGAAACAGGAAGTTGAACCCAGAAAGTTATATCTGCAATGATTTGTTCTTCACAAGTAAAGATAGATTGTTAGCAAAATGGCAAAATATTGATAACTGTTCAATCCAGGTAATAAGGACACGCGTATTTACGAGATTATTTTTCTCACTTTATATACACAAAACATTTCACATTTAAAAGGAAGGAAGGAAGGGAGGAAGGAAAGAGGGAGAGAAGAAAAGCATGGCCTGGTGGCCGTGATAATATTTGGACTGAAGAATTGTTAGCACAGCTGGGGAAGTTGGACGCCCTCAGCCCTGGATGAAGGGAGCTCAGAATGTGGAAGGGCCTTCTCTCTCCACGGAGCCCCATGCATTCTCTAAAGAAAGGACTGACCTGCAAGTGGGGCTCCTGGTGAGAGGGGAGGCTGCTGGGGGAGACAGAGAATGTTGAAGTGACTCTGGGTCTTCGCACATGTCAAGGAGGGAAAGCAGGAGTGAGGGGAAGGACCAGATACATAATGGACCCCACTCTGGGGATGTCTGTTTAAACAAAGCAAGATGGAGCCGTGCATGGAGCTGTTCTCCCCCCTCCCCCCACCCAGATAACAGCAAAGGAACGAGAAAGGAACAGACCTACAAGGGGAGGACAGCCCTGGAGAAGTGACAATTTGACCATAACTGGTTTAGCAAACTGGATAGGGCTGACACTTGGATGGTTTCGTGGGGACTGGGAGGATGCCAGAGAGTAGTGAGCAGCTAATTACACTGAGGAACACTGGGAAGCTTATAGAGTAAAGAAGGCCGTATTTTGGGCTTCCCTGGTGGCACAGTGGTTAAGAATCCGCCTGCCAATGCAGGGGACATGGGTTCGATCCCTGGTCCGGGAAGATCCCACATGCCGCAGAGCAGCTAACCCCGTGCACCACAACTGCTGAGCCTGCGCTCTAGAGCCCGTGAGCCACAACTGCTGAGCCCACGTGCCACAACTACTGAAGCCCACACGCCCAGAGCCTATGGTCCACAACAAGAGAAGCCACTGCAATGAGAAGCCTGCCCACTACAACGAAGAGTAGCCCCCACTCACTGCAACGAAAGAAAACCCCCGTGCAGCAATGAAGATCCAACGCAGCCAATTAATTAATTAATTCTAAAAAGAAAAGAAGGCCGCGTTTTGGTTGGAACTGAATAGAGGAGGATGCACTGAAAGTCTTAAAATGAGTAATTAGGTCCCCATCTCTCCTCTCCAGCCTCCCACAGCCAGCTAATCTCCTTTCTCCGGACTTTGAAGGAGGCAGGTGTGCCGAAGTGTGATGGGTGAGGCAGTTAGTGCCCTGGGGAAATTCACCTCAGTTTGAGGTGCTACACGGAAAACAGGGAGTTCAGGAAGAACGAACATTTTTAACGAAGCAGAGCCCAGCCTGCGTCTCCTCCTTTCCTCACGTTCCCCAAACACTGGCCGTCAGGACAGATATTCTTTTCCTCCAGAGAAATCGATCTTCCCAAGAGATTTCTGACATTTTGGAGAAGCTGGCATTAGAGATTTCTGACATTTGAGGGTCTTGCAGCAGAGTGGCTGGCTCTGATCCTGACGTGGGACGGCAGCTGCAACACAGGGGAGCCGTGAACTTGGGAGATGAGGCCCCCCGTTTTACAGAGCGAAAAATTCAGTCCCGGGGGAGGCGGGCCTGCCCAGGGGAACCCGGAAAAGAAGTCAGACGTCTGCTACTACACATCACGCGGGAACTGGTTTCCTTGAAGATAGATATGCTGTCAAATGAAATACATATACACAAAGTCAGCCTGTGCGGAAGGCGATCTTTAAGGAAAGTCAATTCTTTTACTTTCAGGTACAAATGGTTCAGTCACTTAAACTAGGCTATCAAAGTATGGTCTGGCCAGGGCTCTGAGGGACCTACTTTAATGAATTAAAGTTGATTCATATCTCATATAGCAAACGATTGTCAATTGCTGCTTCTAGGGTAATTGAGAATGCTTGAAAGGTAATTTAAGTGATACTTTACACTCTTAATTAGCTCTACCTAACTTTTTAATTTCATTGATAGAGCAGAGGCCTGGCTTGAATCACTTCGGCGCTCCACGCTAAGGAGGTTTTCTGGGTAAGAAAATATTTCTGGATCTAGTATGGCCTGACCGGAATCTGGTTTGAATTCCGAAAGCTCCTGACCTTCTGCGGGCCCTCATCAGCATTTACGTTGGCAGCCCAGCCCCAAGCATATCTCAGTTTAGCCACTGCTTAAACATTTCCACTGGAAATTTCCCTCTTCGAAAGCAGAACCCACATATTTGAAACAGACATGTCTTTGGGCTGAGCCGATTAATTAATTAAGAAACCAGGGCTTTGGGCAGTTAGCTTGTTGCTTCTAGAAATGTTTGCTTTTGATTCAACGTCTTTGTCAAAACAGAGATAAACACGGATAATGTGGCCTCCTGTAGGAAGATCATCTTCCCCTCATTTGCTCTCTGAGGAAGCTTGCCATGTCTTTTCTTCTTCCCGGGACAGAAATACGTGGAGTGCCTTCACATAAAGAAACGTTGCACGTCTGTTTCCAGAATGGGTCTTGTCTTCATGGGGCCGATCACCCACACAGGAGACCCAGCCCAACACAAGGCTGTGGTGGAGGCTGTGATTAGGGGTGGCTCCGACACATCTCCATTACCTGCATTCGATTGCACTTTTTGATTTTCACTTCGGTTCCCTCAAATTCCCTTTTTTTAAATCTGCCCCCTTTCCCAGTTCCCAGATGCTGAGAAGAGACTCTGCACTCACCTACCCCAGCATGAAGTGAGGCCCGCCACCCTGCTTGTTGTGTTTGCCTGCACTGCCCCACTCGGAGAATGTGGCAGCTGTCTAGCTATTGTGGAAGAGAAGAGCTGTTGGCCTTTATCTTGAAGATGCTGCTTCTGTGGGATGTGGGCATGCCCTGGGGCCCCAGCTGCACAGTCGTAAGAGAGGAGCACCGGGGTGCAGTGGGAAAGCCTGGGTAGGGTCTCAGGGCTGCCCTCACCTCTCCGGGCCTGTCTACCGGATGGGGACCAGACAGGTTGGTTCCAAAAGCCCTGCCAGCCCTTTGGTGGGGTGAGTGGTTTAACCCAGGAGTAAAGAGCCCTGGCTGCAATGAGCTTGGAGGTATTCCAAAGAATGGCAGGTATGTTTGTCCTTAGTGACATATAGAGACTTTATGAGCGATCAAAACGGCAACCCAGAAGTTGTTAGCACAGGTCAGTTAAGAAACAGTCAGTGAGCGCTAACCATGTATGAAACCCTGCACTGGCCTGGGGACGCAGGAGTAACCAGTCTCTGCTCATCTGGGCCATTGGGCCTAAGGGGGGCACCAAGGTAAGGAAGAACAATCAGGTGTAGCGAAACTTCCTCATTTTCATTGCTCTTGAAATTTTGAGATTAACGTTTCCCTATTGCCATAAAGTAAACGTATATATTAATATGTACGTAATTATCGTTAATCTAAACACACTTGAATTGTACACTTCAGAATTAAATTAGGAAGCACAGTCTTACTAATGCAAAAAGAAAATGGACAGGCATGCTGACGGATTTAGTTACCTTTTATAAACGCTGAATTGGCTTCTTGAATTAAAATAATCATATGTGTCTCTTGAAGAGCTATTTACACTGACAGTTTATAAATGCTAACGAAATTCCTCCCAGATCAAGCAGCCAGGCCCTTAGGCTGGAGGCATTTAATTTTAGGAAAGGTGAAGTTTAAGATTAATTAATCATGTTAAGTTATTTTTTACATTATTTATAATGTTTTAGAAAGTGCTCCAAAGAAAAGCCAAAGTCTTCTTTGTGCAAAGACCATCTATTTGTGTTTTCAAATCTGTTATTCAAAAGCTGTGTTTTTGGTAAAGTTGGATGCTGTGTCCTCCTGGGAATACGTACCACTGTTTCGTGTACAGTTTAATTTTGATCTTCAAGGTTTCAAGTGTATTTGTGTAATTTGGATTGGAGACACTATTTAGGACATCTTTTGTCTGAAGACATCTCTCTGTGAAGACCTTTTGCTGAATGTCATTGCTACAATCTTTTCCTTTTAAGCATTTACTTTATATTTCTGCAGCATTGGTTGTTATTTCTCCTCTTGCATTTCTTATTTTGCTTATTTGGGTCCTCTCTCTTTTCCTCTTGGTAGGCCTGGCCAGAGATTTGTCACTTTTTTTTATCCTTTCGAAGAACAAGCTCTTGGTTTTATTGATTGTTTCTATTGTTTATTCATCTCTATTTTATTTATTTCCTCTCTGATCTTTATTATTTCCTTCCTTCTGCTGACTTTTGGTTTTCCTTGTTCTTTTTTTCTAATTCTTTTAGGTGGTAGGTCAGGTTATTTATTTGAGATTTTTCTTGTTTTTTTGAGGAAAGCCTTTATTGCTATGAACTTCTTTCTAAGAACTGCTTTTGCTGCGTCCCATAGATTTTGTATGGCTGTGTTTTCATTGTCATTGTCAAGGTATTTTTTCATTTCCTCTTTGATTTCATTGTTGACCCACTGGTTTTTTTAGCAGCATGTTATTTAGTCTCCATGTAATCATTTTTTCCTCATTTCTTTTTCTGTAGTTGATTTTTAGTTTCATGCTGTTGTGGTCGGATTAGAATTTAATTTGACTTTTCTGGTTTGAAATTCTATTTGTCTTAAAAAATATTTTTTGTCCAGTCAGCATCCTCTGACTTAGGGTGACTTGTTTTTGTTTTTAATGTTAGTTTACTTATTTATTTATTTTTGCTGTACTGGGTCCTAGTTGCAGCATGCAGGATCTTCTTTGCGGCATGTTTAGTTGCGGCATGTGGACTTCTCAGTTGCGGCATGTGGACTTCTTAGTTGAGGCATGCATGCGGGATCTAGTTCCCTGACTAGGGATCAAACCCAGGCCCCCTGCATTGGGAGCAAGGAGTCTTACCCACTGGACCACTAGGGAAGTCCCTGATTTAGGGTACTTTGGAAGTAGGCTGTCCTTGCCAGCATTGATAGCGTTTACACAGGAGGCAGTAAAGCAGAGTGGGAAGATCCTAGGCTTTTCTACCAGATGGGTGTGAATCCCTGCACTGTTATTTAGTGGCTCTGTTTAGTGTCTTTAGCAATAAAATGCAAATAATAATACTTGCTTCATGGAGGTGTTGGGAAGGTTAAACGAGATTGTGTATGTAATGTGTCTGCCTGGCAAGGTGCTCAGTGCTTGGAGGAACCAAGTATAAGATGGCTAATAATTAAATCCTAGTGGTCTTTGATCTTATAATTTGACCCAATATTCCTGTTAAATATCCATATTCAAATACTTTTTTATTACATTTAATTTACAAAAATTAACTGCAAAAATATATAATAAACAAAGATTAATAACCCTTACCTACTGCTTAAATAATTCCATTTTGATGACAATTCTAAGCTTACATGAAAATGCAGGCCCACCTCTGTGCATGCCCACAAAATAGGAAGGGTGCATCTGCTTGAAGCATTACTGGAAGCAAGTTCACAGGACTGGGTGCGCCCTGCAGAGTGGATTTTATGCTTTAAAAGGACTAATAAAAAGACCAAAACGCTTTGCAAATGAAGTGATCCGTTTTAAAAAGAACAGCCACTATTTGTCTCGGTTTTCAGACCTCCTATTTGAAAGGGCTGTGCCTGGATTTGATGCCCAGACTTGAAAGTTCCCTGAACCAGGAGAACCATGTGAGAAACACATCAAGGCAGCCAGGCTTCCCAAAACCCAACTTCATTGTTTTTCTTGGAGGTGGAGAGAGCTGCTGTTCAGAAAAATTTCCAAGGTTTCTGTGATTTGTTATGAATTGAAGGTCGTTCCCTGGACTGGATCGTAGGAGGCACCGGAGTCCGCTCACCAGTCAACGTGGAAGCAGATGTGTGCTGGCAATTCTGTAGCAGAGGAAAGAAAATCTGGGAGAAAAACTCTCTTGGCTTGCCAGGGTTAGGTTTCATTTTGCATCTCTCCAGCCTGTCTTTCCCTCATCTTCCACTAGAGAGCGCCCAGCTACCGGCTGCGCCAGTGCTCCAAGCAGGGGTCTTTTCTCATCCTGGTCTAAGGAGATAGCTGGGGCCAGCTACAGACTTGGGAGGATTCTGGGTCCAGCCTGGGGTTCAGGGCTCCCCCAAGAAGTCACCCTCTGACTCCCTGAGGAGTGTGGGGTCTGTGAGAGCCCTATACTTCAGGACTGGGATTTCAGAAACCCCGATGAGGGTTTTTCATTTTCGATTGTCTCTGTCTCTTTGTTTCAAAAGGGCACTGCAAGGATAACTTATGACAGATCCCATGGCTTTGGGGACTGTATTTCCTGCATGACAAGTGCCAGACCCCTGCAAACACATACATCCTTATGGGAGCAATAGACTGGAATATCTGAGACCAGGACTCCAGAAAATCCAGAACAGATGTTTTCCCTGATCAGGGCAAGCTCTCTGTCACAGAGCCTCTGGGTCTCCCTGCCCCCTGCCAGTGTTGCTTCCACATTGGCGTTTTATGGGTGAGAGTGATTCCTCTTGACTGAGAATTCTAATTAACAGGTCACTGGCTGGTCGGCGGGCTCCCCCTCAGCACGCTCTGTAAGCAGGAGGTTGTGATGCATGTCTCCTCCATTCTCTGTTTTTCCCGGCTCTGTGTTTGAGGACCTAATTTTGAGCCACCCACCCCTGTATGAATTACTTCTGCCCCTTTGAAACATTTGATGGGAATGACCAGGAGCCTCGTGTCCAGTGCACTCTGCGCTTTACGATGTACTTTTGCACACATGTCATTTGATACAACCATCAGGCACAACGCTTACCCCTCCCACTTCACAGATGAGAAGAGCAAGGCTCAGAGCAGGTAAGTGCTGACACGCTGACCTGAACTCACGTAATCTGATTCAAAAAGGATTGCTCACGTTTGGGTTTGACTTCAGAGAAAACCTCCGACTCCCTGCCCTTCACATGCGTGTGTGTTAGCAGGAGATTGTGACATTCCCTCCAGATACTCCTCAGAAAATGGCCTTCCTGGAAAGGTTGAAGGGCATCCTTCCCTGAGGCAGGAGGATTAACTGGACAGACCCTGGAGGTGGCTTCTAACCATACTCTTCTGCAGAACAAAGCACTCAGAAAGAGACGAATTGGTCCCTTTCAACGCAAGAATATTTTTGGATAATTGTACGAAAACAGGCAATTTCTAGTCCAATTAATAACTACAGTGGAGCCTTTTAGGAGGTGCTCGTCTCTATGATAGATTAAAAAATTGTTTTCGGCTTTGAGACCTCATTGTTCCAGAGCCGGCTTCGGACCTGCGTGGAAAGTGCAGTTCTCCAAGTGGCCACAGGGTGGCGGAGTGCCATAAGCTTCTTACTGGCCTTTCAGGGTCAGGACAGGAAGCTGGGCTCTAGTCAAAGGGAGCAAAAGGGAGCAAGTAGGAGTTTGGGCAGAGTGACATGAACTTCGCGTTTACAAACCTCTTAAAAAGGGAGAGGAAAGATCTCTGTTTCCAGAGCATCAGTGTTGGGAGGGAGTGAGGAGACAGGGTGCTCGTTCCGAAGCGGGGGAAGAGGCCCTTGGAAGGAGCTCTGAGTGGCCAAGTCAGACCTCCCCGGTGGCCCTCGACCTGGAAGATGCTGAGTGAGCGCTGTCCTGGAGAATTCCAGAACTACCGCCTCCCCCTCTGTCTGAATTTTTTTTCCTGGGGCTCTGCTTTTATAGATTGCTTGTCCCCATTTTAAAACTCTATTAACGGTTTAAGTATGCATAGAGTGAGGGGGGAGGATGTTACACAGTCCAGTGGGGGCAGCGATCCATTGCTGAACCCCAAATTTGGATATATGTTTCTGACATGCATGGCCATATTTAAGGGAATGGCGAGAGAATATTTATTTTATTTTTTATTTTTTTATGTTGCTATAAACTTTTATTTATTTGTTTGTTTGTTTGTTTTTGGCTGCACTGAGTCTTCATTGCTGCACGCAGGCTTTCTCTAGTTGTGGTGAGCAGTGGCTTCTCTTGTTATGGAGCCCGGGCTCTAGGTGCGGGGGCTTCAGTAGTTGCAGTGTGTGGGCTCAGTAGTTGTGGCTCACGGGCTCAAGAGCACAGGCTCAGTAGCCGTGGCGCACGGACTTAGTTGCTGCGAGGCATATGGGATCTTCTCGGACCAGGGATCGAACTCATGTCCCCTGCACTGGCAGGCGGATTCTTAACCAGGGTGCCACCAGGGAAGTCCAAGAGAGAATATTTAAATGTGGGACTAATTTGGACTCCTTGGGACATGCAGGCACTGCACACACACACACGTGCACACATGCACACACCCCCACACGATGGGAGCATAGAGTTCCCTCAACCTGAAGGGGTCCGCTGTGAGCCTCACAGTGCAGGTATGAGCCATGGTCCCCGGATGCTGCGGGCCTTACTGGGCTCCCACAGGTAGATGGAGAGGGCAGGAGCCCGACAGATCCCACGGAGGCCTGCGGAGAAGCCCTGGGCCTTCACCTCCTGCAGTTCTGCCGAGACCTGGATGCCACTATATAAAGACAGCAGAGGTTTAGAGCCATTAGCTCTAGTCCACTTAGCAAGATTAGCATAGGCAATGTTGAATTTCACTATGGGAACATTTTCCAAGCACAACTTGAAGGATGGAGGTGTCTCTAATATTTTTTGTATGTAGAAGTGATTAATATTCATTTTCTCAAATTTGAGATCATAGACGTGTGTGTGTGCATGTGTTTGTGTATGAGACACACATGTATATAACACACACACACAGAGCACAAAGCGAGGGAGGTGTTGCTGTGAAAGTTTCAGAACGGAGGCTGTATATATTTAGTTTCTTTCCTCCCCCAGTGTTTGCTTTTGTGTCCACGTTTATGTCATTCATTTATTAATCTTTCATAGATATACAAAGAACACCTACTGTGTGCCAGACAAATTAAAACGAATCAGAGTCATGATTATTTTTAGAAAAAGACAGACCCCCGGGAATCTGTCCTTTGTTTGGCAGGAAAAGCAGGGCTATGGTGTGTGGCTGAGCATGTGAGCTGGGGCTGGGCTGCCTGGCTGTGAACCCCGGCCCAGGCTCTTCCTATCTGTGTGTCGTTCCCTTGGTTCTCTCCTCCCAATATGCGGATAAGAGCAGTCCCCCGTCAATAAATTGTCAGGACAACTGAACGAGGACAAAGGGCTTTTCATCGTGTACCTAGAAAGAACTTAATGAATACACAGCTTTGCCAGCCTTCCCTTCTCTTTATCACCTGAAGTTTCCCAGGATCCTCTTTAATAGGCATCCTTATGTGCTTATGGACCAGCTAAGATGGGGAGCAGAGATGAACTGGACACAGTGTCTCCTGGGAGCTGGGAGAGCTGAGATGACACCTCATCGTGGCCACCAGGGAAGGGTAGGTGGTGACAGAATGAGCTCAGAGGTGACTCCATCACTCTGGCCAGTGGGGCAAGGGGTGAGGGTGAGGGACACAGGCTGTGGCCCCAGCCTGTGGTCGGGTGGCCTGGCTGGGAGCCTGCGTCCTCCTGAGGCATTGCTTCTGTGTCAGAGACCGCAATCCCTTTAAGGAGAGTGTGACCTTCAGAAACAGGGAAGGACCCTTTTCCTGCCAACAGGATTGTGGGGCATCAGGGGATGCCCTTGAGAGCTGGTCTGAGCTCCCACTTCTGGGAGAGCCCCAGATTGGGGAGCCCCATGTGGCCTTTCAGGGCCTGGTAATCAAGACACAGGTCCTTGGTTGTGCCTGTGGGGGCAAAGGCGCCCCTGATAGGGCCCTGTGTGCACCCTTGAGCTGGGGCTTCCCAGGGCCACATCTGCCCCAGGTGCTGAAGGTAGGTGGGGAGGAGCCATGTCCTGAGTTCCCTGGGTCGAGAATGAGGGACCCTAAGCTCTGGGTAGAGGGTGGGACAGCTCCCATCAGGTCGACTCCAAAGGGCTGTGGGCTGAGAGCCACTGGGACTTCCTGCTGCTCTAAGCCCAGGCCCACGGCGGCTGATGGGCTTTGGGTGACCCATCCACTGGGTAGGGGGTGCCGGGCACCGGAGGCACCCTGGAAGTGTCTGCTGGATGGAGGTGGGGATAGGGTGAGGGGATGAGGCCGAGGGGCAGGGAGACCCCGCAGGAGGGCGGGGACCAGGGACCCCAGGCCTGTGTTCCTGGTTACTCTTTGCTGGCCAGGTGGCCTTGAGCAGATTATCTCACCCTTCAGGGCCTCAGTTTTCAAATCTGTAAAACAGGGAGAAAAATCGTCTCTGCTGCCTTCGTCACTGAGCCTGGCCAGGGTCAGTGAGTCCCGCGGGTGTGTCTGGGCTTGAAGAGAGGCTCCTCCCGCGGGGCTGGCTCGTTGGCAGGGCCCAGCCAGGTCCTCCCGCTGTGTCCCTCTGCCTGCCTCGGGCTCCCAGTCACCCCGCCTTGTCCCCAGGTTGTCCATCCTCATCACACAGCCACGGCATGACTTTCAGGAGTCAAATCCAGGTCAGTTTTGAACTTGCCTGACTCTGATCTCAGCAAACTTCTCAGGCTGTCTTGCCCCACACCAGCCCCCCACAAGCTGAGTCCCACTCCCTCACACAGGGGTCCTTCTGGGGCCTCATCTTCCCTGACACCCTTCCTTTCAACCACACCTGCAGGCTCCTTGGTTTCCCACGGGGGCTGTCTTGCTGCCTGGGCGGCGTTGACATCCTGGGGAGAAGCGCCTGAGCCTGGGGCCTCTCCCACACACACCCAGCCCAAAGCTCATTTTCTATAGCACCCGAAACTTAAGGTCTGCAGAAAGGGAGGTATGTGGGGCTCACGGAAGGGCCATGGGGGCCAGGAATTCCTCTCACCCCTTGGACTCTTCTAGGGGCTCTTCCCTGGCCTTGGCCGAGCTGCCTGAGGTTCCATCCGTCACCTCCATCCAAGATCACGGTGATGCCCCTGGCCACGTCCCTCTCCCTGGATTTCTCCCTGAACCTCATGTCCTACAGGTCCCACTGACACAGGTGGATGCCAAGGGCTGGCTGGGTTTAGGGGATGTGTCACCATCTACAAGGCGCTCATTGGCTAGTTGGAGGGGAGAGAGACTGCTTTATATATCTGGCCTCATTTTCGCATCTATAAAATGGGTTTCTCTGGGTCCCTCAGCTGAGCAACACCGAGCATCCTTGTGTTCCTCAGATGTGCCAATGCCAGACCATTGTTCATCTCCACGGATGAGCATTTACTTAACTCTTCCTGTGTTCCCTGTGCTGGGCTCGGTGCTGGGGGATTCGCAGTGAGCAAGGCCTTTTCCCACAGAGTTTCTAGTCTAGAGGAGACACAGAGGAAGCCTAAAGAGACATAAATAACTACATTCATTAGAGGAGTGACAGTTCCGTAATTGTCACCCTTGCTTCTGTCCCGTGGCCCCCTGCTCCTAGGGAAGGTCTGGGTTTGTCCCGTGTGGATGAGCCCCGTTTGCTTATTTGGACATTCTCATGCAGCCCCTCTCTGCTGGGTTCCTCCTGGGAGCCACAGAACACACGAAGTGATCTGAGTGACAATTTTCTCAACTCTGCTCAGGCTGGTTCATAACTAGGACCATTCCGGGTGCAGAGGAGAGAAGTGAATTCACTACATGCGGCTGATGCCTTAGGGCACTGGGTTTTTTTTTTTTTCCTTTGCTTCTTTGTGACACATTCTTGCATTTTCTAAACTCTGAACATTGGTCTCCCTCGCTTCCTGCCTCTTCTGAACCTTTTTATTTTTTCGTCTCCCTGTTTGGAATATTTCTTCTATCCTTTATTCTCCTGAGCATGGAGGGAGAAGCAGAAACACCGGGCAGAGGTGGGGTACTTTCATCAGTGATGGGTGACAAGTCTAGTGATTTGCACGTCTGCACACGACGGGGGTGGGATCTAAGATAAAACACACCTTGCCTTTTGTAGCTCAACCAGGATTTTTTTCAGGTTAACCATTAAGAAGAACATAAAATTCAGCGAATCTCTGCCCCCTCACCCCACAATGGCTGGCTTTGTAACAGAACACAGTTCTCTGTCTCATCTGTCTTAAAGGCGACTTCTCCATCCTTTCTTTAAAGCCTTTGAATTTTAGCTTTTTTGAGAGAGAATACATGCAAACAACGCAAACCTCAACAAGATGCAAAAGGACATGCCGGGAAGAGGGACTTCTGCCCTCCTTGGAGCCAAACCTCGCCTCTGTACCCTAACACCAAATCAAATCTCAGAGTTTTCGATAAAGTAGAAAAGAATAGCTATATTGCTTTGCCAGGCAAAGGGGGCCACAGTGAGCTAATGCCCTCAAAACTGCGTGTCCCCACCCGGAGAGGGTTGTGAGGAGTCTCACAGTAATGGTTCAAAGAGGGAGGCACGACCAGCTCGCGGACAGTCTTCTGAGGGGTTGGTGGTGAGGCCAGTGGAAGTCAGCACCATCAACCTGGTTCCAGCTGGTCTGGTTTACCTGCTTGTGGGCAGCGTACCCATCGTTTACTGTGAACTTCTCTGGGGTTTTCAGTGTCTGCAGAACAGTTCGAAGATATTGTTGTGTGTCTCCCTCGATGGGGAACCAGGACCCTGCCCCAAGCCTGCACTATGTTTCTCTTGACTCTTCCTCCCTCGTCTCGCATCCCCTCCCTCCCCTAATTAGCAACTGGTCATGGAGACTGAATGAAGCCTATTTCCTGTAATCAAAGAAATGGGGGACACAGAAAGGCTTTTGTCCCCAAGAGCCCCACTGGGTCCTGCTTGATATCATCCTGGCTTCCCAAGCCACCCCACACCCCTCCCCAAGGAAATCACCACCAACAGCTTCTTCCAAAGTCTTTCTTGATCCAGCTCCCCGGGCAACCATGAGTGATGGATCAGCATCGACAGGTGAGATGAAATGAGTCGGCCACGCTGGATGGTGGGGAAGCCGGGGCAAAATGGCGGCTGGGCAGAAGGAGGCATTCTGGCTGATGGTGGTGGGGTTCGTGGACTGACTACGGGACCAAGAGGCTCTGGTCGTGGGCAGCAGACCTTGTGGTCGTTGCTGTGCTTCTTTCTCTTTCCTCCCTGGGTGCCTGCCCACTTCTGCAGAGGCTGGCCCCTGTCCAGCATGGGTCAAGGCTGTGGTCTGTAATCCCCGTAGCCTGGGAGCTCTCTGCCCCTGGGTGGAGCGCTGGGAAGACAAATATATAAGCAGGATTTGCTTACAAAAATTCTCGACCGAGTTCTGGCTTTGGCGCTGAAAGGGGTCTCTATAGGTGGAAGACAATGATTTGTTGTTATTGTTTAATATTCATCAAGTGCCTGTAATGTGTTGGACGACATTGAAAAAGTTTCGTTGCTGGTCAAATTAAACTGAGCTCAGAACTGGCCTGGTGCCTCCAGGTCTCTGGCAGGCCAAGTTCTGGTTTCTTCTCTTTGTCCATATGAATGACCTCACAAATGAGAAATGAGAAGCCCCCACCAGCGCAGACCTGCTATTAATTCTCCTTAGAAAAGACATTGGTTCTCATCATTTTCTCTACCTCAGGAATACTATTACCTTCAAGAATGAAAGAAGCAGAGAGGAAGGTGACACAAAAAGGTGACAAAGCAAATCACTGCACATGACATCCTTGAGCCAAACCTGTGACATCGGCAAAGCTGGGCTTCGGTCCTTGCCTCACCTTTTCCCTGATTGGGATGCTGCCTCCCTAAGACACACAGGCTCCTCATTCCCCCTCCCCCTTTCAAGATCATCTGTCAGGAAAGGGTCACACACTTATTCATACTAAAGAGTAAGTGACTGATAGCTAACGTAGTGCTGATCGTGTGTCGGGCACTGTGCTAGGTATTTTTACCTCCATTATTTTGTTTAACACTCCTGACCATCCTTCATGGCAAATGCTGGCATTAGCCACATTTTATGGACGAGAAGACACAGCATTCAAAATCGTCTAGTGAACAGGAGGAGCCAAGGTGCGTAACCACTGCCCTATAGCACTGTAGGCACCACACCTGGACAGTTTACCCTTTAACAAAGCAGAAGAGCTTTAGGCAATGAGTTCAGCCCTAGCTGAACATTAAAATCACCTGGGAGGCTTTTCAGCCATACCAATGCCTCGACCCCTTTCCTGAGATTCGGATTTAATTGGTTGGGGGTGGGGGTGGGGGATGCCCAGGGCTGAGAATTGCTGCTAATGCGTAAGTGACGGGGAGGGGCGGCAAACACAGGGAAGAGGTGGGAGATGAATTTGGGACGATTGTCTCTAAGAGATGACCGTGCCTGTTAAAGAAAGTTGGTCTTGAACCCTGGGAGGGGATGCAAATGACTTAATTAGGCTTCCAGGGAGAGGGTAAGGAGGGTGTGGCTGGACCAGTTGAAATTTTGGAGCTCAGGGACCAGTCTTTCAAGGCATCATCCCTAGGGTGGCCCTCAAAGGGAGACACCTAGAAATCTGGGACTATTGCAGTGACCCCTGGGGCCTGACCCCCTTTCTCTCCAACAGGCAGCAGCTGGCTTTACTGGAGGAGCTGTTCTCCGAGGGCCTGAGGTGCCGTGGCAGGAGGGTCCCAGGAGCTGAGCCAGCACGAGGAAGAGGTTATAGTGGGAGGGGACCGTGGGAGAGACCAGGCCTCAGAAGGCAGAGTTAGCCTGCTTGTGGTCTCTCTCCAGGGCACGTCACGTGTGCCTCTACTAGGTGATTCCCGACGAGAAGGGGTTGCTTGTTCAGAGGACCAGGCAGTTTGAGGTTGTTCACCTTTGTAGCCACCTCCCGTGCTTAGCACGGAGCCAGATATAATGGGTGTCCAAAAGGATGACTCGCCGCCCAGGTTGGCATGGGACTGAAGGGGTGCCAGGGTGGTGGAACTTTCAGTGCTAAAACGGTGAACGTCTAGGGCCGACTGGGATGTGCTGGTCACCCTAGTGCCCCAGGAAGCCTCAGAAGCAAGAGCCCAAAGAGGTGGGTCGTTGGCTGCTCGAAGTCTCTGCGTGTCAGAGCTTGTTGCTGTCATCTGGAGTTTGGCTGTCTTCCTAAAGGTTGCCGCCAACGTGACATGAAGACGCTAGCAAAGTCATGGACGCCACCAATTGTTTCCTGTGTCTTCTGATATATGGAAAGGAAACACACCAACTCTGTGGGTGGTGGGGGATGGAGAAGGGGAAGCAAAGCCTTAAGTTGGAGACTGAGTGTCTTCAGGGAGAAGTGGGAAATTCACCCTTGCCTGTCACTAAGAAGACAGTAGTGTTTGGAAAACAGCAGCCAGCCACATGTATGCTATAGAAGAATGAAATTTTACTTGCACAAAACACAATAATGGTCAAAATAATGGCTACTCTCTTGAACATCTGTGTTGTGCCAGGTACTATGGTAAGAAGATTTTAAACATTTATTTGAAAAATAGAGAAAACCACCAAAAATTAAAATGTCCTGTGATCCCCTGCTGTTCTGGAATGGTGGGCATGATTCTGTGACGTTAGATAGGAGAGTCCCTTGCCTGCACCTGGGCCATCCAGGCTCATGGTCCAAAGGGATCTCAGGCAGCCGTTTGGGATGCGAACTTCCTCTTTCCCCCACATAATGCAGATGTATTTATGTCAATAACAGACATGTCTTTGCAGACATACGTTTGGTCTGCAACTGTTTTTGTCTTGTTTTGTTTTGTTTTTAGCATATATAGACATCCTTCTTTCCAGATCGTTGAATATTGATCTTCTTGATTCTTTTAAGTCCTGCTTAGTATGCCAGTGCGTGAATGCAACATAATTTTTCTACCTCTCCCTTATGGGTAATTTGCTTGTTTCAGGTATTATTATTATTATTATCATTTTGCTATTACAATGCCTCATTAAACATATTTTACATACCATTATATATGTAAAAAATCTTTACGTATCTTTCTGTTGAGTACATTCTTATAAGTGGGGTGTCTGGACCATAATTCATCTACATTTTGATCTTCATTAATACTGCAAAATTAACACCCAAGAAGATGGCACCAGTTTCTATTTGCAACTCTATTTCTCCACGACCACAACATCATTGGATGTTATCGTTTTCAAAACAAAGATCTGCTGGACTTATGAGTGAAAAGCAGTATTTTGTGGAGTATACATTTCACTGATCATCTTTTTAAAAATTGAAATATAGTTGATTTATAATATTGTGTTCATTTCAAGTGTACAGCAAAGTGATTCAGATATATATATGTATATTTTATTGTTTTCCATTATAGGTTATTATAAGGTTTTGAATATAGTTCCCTGTGCCATATAGTAAGTCTTTGGTACGTATCTGTTTTATGTATACTAGTTTGTATCTGTTAATCCTATACCCCTAATTTATTCCTCCCCCTCTTCCCTCTTTGGTAACCATGTTTGTTTTCTATGTCTGTGAGTCTGTTTCTGTTTTGTATACAGATTCATTTGTATTATGTTTTAGATTTCACATATAACTAATATCATATAATATTTGTCTTTCTCTGACTTACTTCACTTAGTATGATAATCTCTAGGTCCATCCATGTTGCTACAAATGGCAATATTTTATTTTTTTATGGTTGAGTAATATAATATGATATACGATGGTAATATATATATCTCACATCTTCCTGAGCCAATCATCTGTTTTTGGCCACTTGGGTTGTTTCCATGTATTGGCTATTGTAAATAGTGCTCCTATGAACATTGGGGTGCATGTATCTTTTTTTTTTAAGTGGAATAAGCGATTCATTTTTAATAAACCTTATACTTTATAAAAGGTTTATATTTACAAGGAAGTTGTGAAAATGATACAGATAGTTCTTATATAATATAACCTGAACACAGTTTCCCCTGTTATAATCTTCAATTCTGTAGTATATTTATCACAGCTAATTCATTTTTTTAAACAGGTGAAATTAATTTTAATAATAGATTTTCTTTAACACAGTATACCCCAAATGTTATTATTTCAACATGAAATATGTATAAAGAATTATTAAACCTGGTCTGCATTTTACACTTATAGCATATCTCAAATTAAACCAGCTACATTTCAAGTGCTCATTAGCTACATGTGACTATATTGTCTACCATATTGGATAGCGTATCTCCAGAGTATAAGAGTAAATTTCAATTTAGCACCTAATTCATTGATGTAAACACATTAGTTTTAACTAAAAACTAATCTTTTTGAATTAGAGTTTTCATCTTTTCCAGATATATACCCAGGAATGGGATTGCTGGATCATATGGTAGCTCTATTTTTAGTTTTTTAAGGAACCTCCATATTGTTTTTTGTTACCTTTTTGATATAAATTAGAGCATCTTCTCATTTGTCTATTGGCCATTTACATTTCCTCTTCTGTTCATATCCTCTACCTGGTTTTCCTATAAAGTACTTTTATTATACATTTATTACAGATCTTTTTGTATAAGACATATAAACACTCTGAGCTTTATAATCTATTTTACTGTATTTTTTTACTTTTCAAATAAGGTTTTCATTTTGATTTGGTAAAATCTGTTAATTCCTTTCAGTTTTCTCTGTTCCTGAGTTTTTATATAATGTACCATCCTTGCTGAATTCTTTGCCCATATTCTTACATTTAAATTAATGCTGCAGAAAGTTAAGAAAAATCTGTAGAACCACAACGATACCAGTAAATAGGGATTGAGTGACAAAGTGAGAAAAAAAATGTAACAAAGGAGAAACATAAATTTCATAGGTGTTGCCAAGTGGAAGTCTGGCCAGATTTTGTTAAGGGGAAAGTTAATGCAGAAAGCCCTCCAGTCTTTTCTTACCTTCTCTATTCATCTTTGAGTTTGAAAAAACTAATTTTGGAAAGTGTGTCCAACTGTGAGCACCCTGTCTGCCCTCCTCTAGTCTGTGCTACTGTTGTCAAGTCCTGGTGAGAAAAAGCCATTTAAAAAAAAAAAAAGGAAATGGGCTACATAGGGTGGCAGAAAGTGAGTTTCTAGTCACTAAAGATGCTCAAACTTCTTGATGGGGTTTTGATAGAGGAGATGGGGTCCCAGGGTGTGATGACTGTAAGCTGCCTTCTAACCCCAGGGTTCTCTGATTCTGGGGCTCAGCAATGGACTATATTAATAGGAAAGAATATCATATAATGTGTTTAACAGTAATAGAACTGGAAATCATAGAAGGGGAGTGGGAATCTGGCAAATTTTTACTGGAGTGCACATCCCAACCCGGAGGCAGGGTGCTGGTGGAGAGAGCAACAGGAGTCCTATTTCAGGAGCCGATAGATAATCCTTTTTAAGGCCTAACACAAAGCTGGCATGGAGGCAGGATCCAGGAGTGAAGGAAGACTTCAACCATCTGGGCATCAGCCGGAGTCTCAGGCAGCTAAAAACAGATAACGTCTCGTCTTGCTTTGCTGACAATTTCATCTCCAAAGGGAGAGAAAGCAAAGAGGAGAACTGGTAATTGGGACAAGAAGGAATCTATTTGGGATGGGAGAAGAGAAGAACCCAGAGGACTGTGGCCCCAGCCTCTGTGTCCATCTAGGAGGGAAGAGAAGCTGAGAATGGAGTGAGGCACATCACCCACATGTGAGCAGGACCCAGGGCAAAGGGGTGATTCTTCCCTGCAAAGTGTTCAAAGATGATCCTGGTTACAAGGGCGGGAGCCTCTGCGTGGCCATTTTGCTTATGTAGTTGTAAGTGACCCAGCAAGAAAGAGGTGGAGAAGGCTCATAAAGGAACCACTACAGGGACTTCCCTGATGGCGCAGTGGTTAAGAATCTGCCTGCCAATGCAGGGGACACGGCTTTGATCCCGGATCTGGGAAGATCCCACATGCCGTGGAGCAACTAAGCCCGTGCACCACAACTACGGAAGCCTGCACGGCTAGAGCCCGTGCTCTGCAATAAGAGAAGCCACCGAAATGAGAAGCCTGTGCACCACAGCAAAGAGAAGCCTCCACTGGCCACAACTAGAGAAAGCCCATGCGCAGCAATGAAGACCCAAAGCAGCCACTAAATAAATAAATAAACAAATAAGTATTTAAAAAAGACAAAGAAACTAGTACAGCCAGGAAGAGGAGAGGAGGAGTGTCTTAGAGTTCTCCAGATAGGACAGATCTGTGCACGCAAACTCGCTCACACACCTACATACATATATACAGGTAATTCTTTTAAGGAATTGGCTCACATGATTGCGGGGCTGGAAAGTCCAAAATCCATAGCGCAAGCTGGCAGATTGGCAGTTCGGATCTGAGTTGATTTTGCAGTCTTGAGTCCAAATTCTGCAGGGCAGCAGGTTGGAAACTCAGGCAAGTTTCCTATGTTGCAGTCTGGAGGAGAATTCCTTCTACTTTGGGGAATCTCAGTCTTTGCCTTAAAGCCTTCAGCCGACTGAGTGAGGCCCACATACATTATGGAGAGGAATCTCCTTTCCTCAAAGTGTACTGATTTAAAAGTTAATCTCATCAAAAAATACTTTCCCAGTGACATTGAGACTGGTATTTGACCAAACAACGGGACACCAACGTGTAGTCCTGCTGACATGTAAGTGAGCGTTGCAAGGAGCATGCAGTCAAGGGCCAATTCTAGAACACCGCCCGGCTGCAGGATGAATCCCAGGAAGGCTAAGGTGGGAAGTGGCTCTAGACACCACGGTGGGGACCCTGAGAACTCGTGTGCAGCGGGTGGAGGGGGTACTGAGCATAGCAGGGTGCAGATTGCTTGTCTTCTGTCTCTGCTGAGGAGAAGTATCTCTAACCTGGGTGGGGAAAGCTTATGTGTATAAAAGAGATCTGATACCACAAAGATGACAAAGGTTACTGATCTATTTCTGATGCACAATCAGAGTTGAGAACCATCAGTTTCAGCAGTATGTAAGAATAACGGAAGATGTTGGGAAACAGTACCTTTTTTGTTTGTTTAAATTATATTTTACTCATATTACATAGTCATGAATTTATGCTAAGGGAGTAATCATGGATATGTTCCAAGATTTTGTTGCGAAGCATTGTGTGTAATAGTGAGATAGGCAGAAAACCTAAAGATCTTAATAAAAGGATATTAAGTAAATAATTATGGGATATTGTCACAAGGGAACACTATACTATGTAACCATTAAAAATGATAGGAAGAGCTCTTAATGAATGGATGTTGTTTATAACATTTGGTCAAATAAAGAAGCAGTTTATAAAAAGAGAGAGAGAGATATCTGACGCTGAAGATAAGAAGAGAGACCAGCGCACCTTGAAATCTACCAGCCTCTAGGCCGAGACCTGTTAGGACTCAGGCTGCTGGAACTTTTCTGTGTTTGGTGAACTCCTGTTGAGAATTTAGGGAGATCACAGAGAGCCAGAGTGGATGAGCGGGATGAGGGCTAGCTTTCGGCTTTTCATGCAGGGAATATACTGGGTATAAATCGTTAGCCAATTTCTAAGATAAATTGCAACCCAAATTGCTTGGAATCTAAATTCTGAGCATTTAGAAATAAAGGTTGCAGGGGGAGGAGCCAGCCCGGGGTAATAGGGTTGAGATGTATCACTACCTGTGCATGTGGACTCCTCACCCCAGCCCTGGCCACGGGGCTGCCTTCCTTTATTCCCCTTGGTATCCCTTTTGGGAGCTGAGCACAGTCAGAGCCCAAGATCCCACAGCTGGAAATAATGGGACCCAGGACATTAGGAGAGCTCGTGTTCTTTCTCTTACTCTACAGCAGGGCTGGCAAAGTACAGCCATGGGCTGAATCCAGCCCCCTGGCTATTTCTGTATGTTCTGTGAGCTAAGAATGGAGTTTTTAAATGGTTGGGAAAAAAAAACAAAAAATATATATTTTGCGACATGTGAAAATGATATGAAATTCAAATTTTGGTGCCCATAAATAAAGTTTTTTTGGAACACAGCCATGCCCTTTGTTTATACACTGTCTATGGCTGCTTTGGGGCGAGAAAAGTAGAGCTGAGTAGTTGTGACAGAGAATGTCTGACCTGCAAAGCTTAAAATATTTACTCTCTGGCCCTTTACTGAAAAAGTGTGCTGACCCCTGTTCTCCAGACTCTTGGTCAGTTTTTCTAGGGCTCTCATGTGAACAGTGACTGTCCTACCAGAGAACATGTACGAAAACATGTCGGGGGAATTCCCTGATGGTCCAGTGGTTAAGACTCCGTGCTTCCACTGCAGGGGATGTGGGTTCCATCCCTGCTGGAGGGACGAAGATCCTGCACACACACACACACACAATGTCACAACCTTGGAACCAAAATGTAAAAAGCATTTTTCATACTGGTGTAGCTTGAGGGAGGTGACACTATGGAGCACGGGAAGACAAGAGGAGACAGGATAGGCAGCGTGGTGGAACATTCTGGGATTTATTCTAGTCTTTTACACTATGGGCCTGGCTTTCAGTAAGGTCTTTGTAAAGTCTCTCATGATATCCTGTGAATCTAATAGCAAAAATGTGGATTTGATGATAAAAATTAGACCTAGGTGTCATGGGCTGGTGAACTGTTTCTGCAGGATTTGGTTAATGAATTGGCACCATCCTAAGGTCTCTAGTACTGTGCTGTGGGGTCATGTCTTTGAGCATGTGCTAACTAGCAATTACATCAAATCTTTGGATAAAGACACAGAGAACATGACTATCCAGTCCAAAGTAAAGTAAGGCTGGGCACGTTAGCAGCTCAAGTCAGAAGTCTGGGTGTTTCATACCAACAAGAAGGAGGTTATAAACCATTCGTGTGATATCATGAAAGACTCAGAAGAGAAGTGTGTGCTCAGAGCATGAGACACCCCAGGACGTGCACTGCATTGGATAGATGTGCAGGGAGCTTCGTGTCCCGTCCCAGCTCCACATCGTAGGCGGGAACTTTGCAAGTGAAATGACCAGGGAGAAGCCTGGCCAGGGTTGTAGGTAATAGGTTATAGGTCTCAGAACAATATCACATGAGGCATAGGAGAAGGCACGAGGGCTATTTGGCTTGAGGAAGAGAACTTAAATAGAGCATCATCTTAGTTGGGTTCTCCAGGAATAGACTGTGAGACAAGGATTGGGTGCATGTGCTTTATTTGGGGAGTACAGAAAACCCTGGAAGGGGGATAGGGAAGGGATACAGTGAAAGGAAGGCAGCCAGTGATGGGTGTTATCTAGCCAGCTCCCACTGTAGGTACCTGGGGCTTCATTCTGCAGAGAATCTGGGAAATGACATAGAGCATACATCTCGGTGATCCCATCTAAGTGGTGTGGGCTCTGGGGCATCTGTCGCTGACTAAGGGCTGTGCCCAGGGATCTCTCCAGGGCTTCCGAGAGAGCCCCAGACTCAGAGATGGGACACCGGTAGCGGGAAAGCTCTATGGGCATGATACTAACACATGTGCTAGAGGCCTCAGAACTGTCCTCAGATGTGTGAAGGGCTGTGATGTGGGTGAGAATTATAGGAAGCGAATGTGCAGTGAAGGGAAAGAGGTCTTTCCTAACAGCTGGAGCTCCATGAATTGGTGACATCACAAGGCAGTGTAGCCCCCAGCAGCAGGGCCTGAGGGGCCGGATCTGGGAACTGCGGTGTCGACATGCTGGCTTTCAGTGTTGAAAAGAATGACATGCTGTCCCTTTCCGGGTCCAAGGTGTTCTCTTTTGATGAATTAAATTCTAATGGACATCGGAGCCCCGGGTAGTGGGTGACGCGCCTGGTGGTGGTAGAGACGGGTTGGAGGTCTGTGAGATCATGCTGTGTACACGGTCCCCCCTGCTCCCTGGGCTGGGGCCCGCTCTGGATAAGAGGTAAGGGAGCTGCGGGCTGATTCCCATACAGGGCTTTGATCCTCTGATTCCCAGCATCAGCCCTGGTGAGCAAAATTGAAGCACAATTGAAGAGTTCAACATCAGCCCCTCGGGCAAAAAAATGAACGCAGGAGACAGTGTGGGGTCCTGCGTGCCTGCCAGCCCAGTGGCCCCTCAGCTTTGTTTCAGAGGCCTTGGGGCCCTGCGGCTCTGTACCCCTTCATGCCTTCCCTCCCAGGCCCTCTGAGCTGGAGCTCGGCCGCTCACGAAAGAGACAGCTCATTATTTCGTTGCAGTTGACTTGAAATCTGAAATCAACTGGGTATCAAATATGCAGGCCTCAGTTTGGTACCGTTTTTCAAAGGTGCAATAATGTTCGGAAATGACACTGCACTTCCTAATTACGAAATCCTCTTGTTGCCGCTCAGTCTAGGATGACTTGGCTGCAGGGTTTTCTCTTTCTTTCTTCCTTTCTCTCTTTCTCTCTTTCTTCTCTCTTTCTCTCTTTCTCTCTTTCTCTCTTTCTCTCTTTCTTTCTTTCTTTCTTTCTTTCTTTCTTTCTTTCTTTCTTTCTTTCTTTCTTCCTCCCTTCCTTCCTTCCTTCCTTCCTTTCTTTCTTCCTTCCTTCCTTCCTTCCTTCCTTCCTTCCTTTCTTTCTTTCTTTCTTTCTTTCTTTCTTTCTTTCTTTCTTTCTTTCTTTTAGGGTTTAGCACACACTAGGATTATTTTAAAATTGCTTTGGAAGAATATATTTCATCAGAGAACTACACGTGTGCTTATTACCAAAGTTTGGAGGCAATTTGAGAGGAAGGATAAATTAGCACAGACACTGGAGGCCTTGGAAAACATGCCCTCCATGGTCCCCTCCACTGGCTTCTTACCACAGCTAATAAAACCACTCGCTGTCAGCGCCTCCAGACCATCCTGCCCTCCTCACTCACAGGGCGTGGATCAAGATCGTGAACTCTTTGGGGATTGGAAGGGGCTGCTGGGGAAACCCCTGCTCCACATCAGAACTGGGGCACAGCTGTGGGAGGAAGGATGGAGAAGAGGCAGGAAGTTAAGGGCTCCCTGGAAGCCGGGGTCCCTCACACCCTCATGAGCTCCACAACCAGAAGAATTGCTGCCATTGATCCTGGAGCTCCTGGGAAGCCGAGGCTTTGTTTGCTCTGTGGGCAGTGGGGCTGTGGCGTGAGCTCGCAACATGTAAAAAGTGGTCCGGAGCCAATCACCAACACATGCCAAGGCATGGTGAAGCTGCAGAATGTCATGTCGAATGAGAGAAGCAGACACAAAGGGCACAGGCTGCATGATTCCACTGACATCATCACTGTTCTAGAACAGGCATAACACATCCACAGGGATCAGAACGGCGGTGCCTCTGGAGAGGAGGAGACGGACCAAAAAGTGGCACAAGGGAACATTCTGGGCCGGTGGGAACGTATTCCATCTGCTTGGGGTGTTGGTATATGAACGTATAGATTTGCCCAAACTCACTGAACTGTATGCTTAAAAAAAAAATCTTGCGGTGACTTAGTACTACTTAGATGAAGAAGATACTTTCAGGCAGCTGTAGCCCACCCCAGATGCCAGCTCCACACTCAGGGGGGCACGGCCTCACGGGTTTACCCTTTCTGTTAAGAAATAGAGTCACAGTGGCTTTCCATCCCTGCTTGGGGCTCTGCCCTGATTAGCCATGAGCTAAATACTCAAATACTGTCCCACTCTCTGGGGAAGCAGCCTTGCTTTCTCAGAAATACATGCCACCTGCAGCCCACACCATCCCTATGGCGGCAAAGAAGTGACTGACCAGAGTAGCACAAAGTCAAAGGCTAGAGGACAGACATTGATAACACACAGGAGCCTCTGGGGCTGGGGTGAAGGGGACCACCTCATTCCTATGAGATGATACTTACCAAGGAACTTTTTCTTTTCTTTCCTTTCTTTTCTTTTTCTTTTTTTCTTTCTTTATTTTTTTTTTTTATGGTAACAAAGACCTCTTCACATTGACGAATTATGAATATGCAGAAAAGATGGTGTGAGACCACTCTGTGTCTCTGAACTGAGGCCAGTTTAATTCCTAGGGCTCTAGTCCCTGGTACTTTTCCTGCATTTTCAGCAGCACCTGAAATAGATTTCACTTCATATGAAATGCAAAACACTGCAGAATAGAAAGCTCACCCTGGTCTGTGATCCAGGCGAGTGTTCTCAAGCCTGGTGATCACATTTTTTTCTCCCTGTCTTCAAAATACTGCCTTGCTAAGCCCACAGATGGGGATCATAGGATAAGTAGATGCATAATATATTACCCAAAATATTCCATCAGGCATCTTCTCTTACAGGTCAGGAGGACTTGCAAATGGAGTCTTCTAGGTCACCACATTTCCATCCGAGAGAAATTCTCTCTCATCATTAAGATTATGTCAGCATTTCCATTACAGAACCAGTGGTAAAATCCACTCTGAAGTGGGACTTGGTTTGAAAGCTCTTGGTCTTGGAGAAAACTCTCTCTCTGTCTCTCTTTTTCCCTCTGACAATGGTCATATAGCACTTTTTCCTTTAGAAATTAGAGAAAGAAAAATGCACAGTGAGTCAGGAGTGGTGGGGCTGGCTATTGGTCAAGGGGTTGGGTGGAGGAGGGTTGCCTCAGCCCCACGGTTTTCTGGACAGTGACACGTGCTGTGCGAGGAGTCTCTGAGTCCCGGCCAGTGCTCCCCAGACTGTCCTCTGCCTGTCCTCTTTATCAGAATTCCCTGGGCACTACCTGTCCGAAGTAAGCACAGATTCTTGCCCTCCTGTGGCTTGCCTACCTGCTCCTCTTGCCCACCTGCCCCACCTAAACAGATGGTACACAGTGGGGTCTGGGAATCTGCCTCTTGTAACTAGGTTCCCAGATGATTCTTTTTGCAGGAAAGGTGGAGCCTCCTAAACTAGGTTTTGCTACTTTGTTGCTGGTGGCCTTGGTGAAATATCTTCACCGCATGACGCCTTATATCCTCATTTATAAGTAACAGCTAACATTTACTGTGTGTTTACTATGTGTCAAGCATGTTCTAATAGTGTCTTATGACAGCTCATCTAATTTTCACAGCAGCCCTGTAAGATCGACCCCATAAGTATCTCCATTTTCAGTAGTAAGGAGTAGGAGACACAGGAGAGGTTAGGTTGCCCAAATAACACAGTTAGTTGAGTGGCAGAGCTGGGCTTTGAGATCCAGTCTGGGTCTGCCACGTTGTGCTGCTCCTTGGAGGATAATTATAACTCTCACCATCCCGGATCATGAGGCACAAATGAAGCAGAGAATGTCAGGCTGCTTTGTGGCCCGTGTGATTATTTTTAGGGTATTTTGACCTCAGGTTCTCTGAACCCTGGGTCCCTGCCTCCTTCTGGTTTCCTATGTGAGATTGTCCTGTCTCTTCCCAGTCTCCAGTCACCCTCCCTCTCCCTTGCGGGTGCTACTTGAATCTTTGATTTGTGGAAAGCTAATCTCACTGGTTAGTTTACACTCACGTGTTAATAAACGATGATAGCCTAATGCGTTTGCTTTTCTCAGATAACATGCTTTCACTTTAGCTGAAGTTTTAACTCACAATTTCCTAACCTGCTGACACTGGGGATCCCCCTCCCTATCTTTCTCCTTACCAGCCCCACGATCTTTGAGATGTTTCTGAAAAAAGCAAACTTTATAGGGAATGGTTCCACACATGCGTGCATCTTTATACTTTATAAAGCAAGAGAGAATTTGTGGGCATTATTTCTGTGTCTTTCTTGAAAGAAATCCTCCTCGTTGCCATCTGAATGGGCCACGAGACGTCTGGAGACCCCTGGTGAGAACCACTGTCTCTCCCCAAGGACCATGCAGTGCAGCAGAGGGGAGTCTGTCAGGTGGGGTGCAGAGGGTGCAGGTGTGTGATGGGTGATGCCCTGCTCTGTCTCTGGGTCAGGCTGGCCTTGCTGCTTAGGATGTTTCCCCCGAGGAGCTGACGAGAAGGTGGACAGCCGTCTCAGTAAGGGGGCAGAGCTGTGCGTGGAGCCCACGGAGATGGGATAGGGTTGCTGCCCAGGTGGGGACAACATGCCTGGAAGTTGTTGGGAAAGGTGAGTGTGTTTGCCTGAGGGTCATCACAGCCCTTCATCCCTGTGTGGAGCTTGTATTTCCCCCTGTTTGATTAATGGATGTGTTCTCTGGACTCAGTCTACATACCTGACACACATAGGGACTTAATTGCTCTGGGTACATGAATGACTCCAGGGCCTGTGGAGCTTCTGTGCTGCCTCCTCCCCCCAACCCTCCACACCCTATTCACTCTCCTCCAGCCATACTCCTGCCTTGGCCCTTTAGCTGGTCTCGCTTTTAGGCTTTTGATACTGAAAGTCTTACATCCTGGGAAACCCTTTGGTCCCGGGCAACCTGAGGCTGTTGATCATGCTACATTTCCCTGGAATGTTCTTCTTCAACACTGCAACCAGGCCGACCCCTTCGTTCCCATCAGGCCTTTGCTTAAATCTTGCTTTCTCAATGAAGCCTGCTGCTTCCTATCCTCACCACCCCATCTCTAGAATCAAGCACCTTGAGGGCAGTCTGTCTTGTTTCTGACTTAGCCCAAGTGCCTAGAACAGTGCCTGGCATATAGTCGATGCTGAATAAATATTGAATGAATGAACCAGTGCTCACAATTTTTTCTGCAGATGCTACTAGATACCATGGGGAAGATTTAAAAAAGAGCATTAACTACAATCCTTGCTTTCAAAGAATTGATAATTTAGTGAGAGAAATCCACAATGGAAAAGAATATGAAAAATAATATACATATAACATACATATATAGGTAAAACGGAATCACTTTCCTGTAGAGCAGCAATGAACACAACATTGTAAATCAACTATACTTCAATTAAAAAAAAAAAAGGAATCCTTGTCCTGCGTGATCCAGTGTGAAGTCTTTTTGAATAATACACGTGGCCCTCCATGGCCTGATCTGTGGTCCCGCTCCTGGCCGTGCCTGTAATCACATCCACCTGTCTTACTCTTTGGTGTCACAACATGGACCTTCCTGAAGCTCCTCACATGCGTCATCTATCTACCTGGTGACCATTTGTGAAGAACCAAATTTCTTAGATTCTGAGTCACCAAAAGCACAGAGGTGAAAAAGAATGTGATGTGGGTTTTACATTCTCTGTGCCTTTCTCTTGCTCCAGCTATGCCCTCTCGCGGTGCCCCTCTGGTCCTTCCCTACAACTGGCCATTTCCCACTTTAAAATTCAACTCAGGCATCTTTCTTCCTGGAAGACTCTCCTAAACGTACCCTGCATCTTCAGATTGGAATCCTGCTCTGGGTTCATGTATCAGCAAATATCTGTTTCCCTGCCCTAACATGTTATATGGTAATTTTTTGTTTCTCTGTGTGTTTCTTGTACTAAATTAGGAGCTTTTAAAGGACAGGGACAGTTTTGTTCTTGAATATTTTTTCCTTTGGTGCCTGCTTCAATTTGGTACTCAATAAATAGTTGTGGAATGAGTGAATGAATGAATGAATGAGTGAATAGGAAGAATGAATAAGGCTGGAAAGACGGATCAAGCTGCACCAAAGAAAACCCCTGAATGCTGGCCTAGGCATTTTGTTCTTTACTGGGCAGCTCGTGGGAGAGCTGTTGGAAGTGTCGGGCAGGGGATGATAGGGTAAAGTGAGTCTTTGTGATGGCAAATCCGGCAATGGCTTCCAGGTGGGTGGAGGGCGATAGGCTTCCGCCAAGGCCGGGATCTAAGTACCAAAGAAGCAACGTGGAGAAGGGGAGGAGCCTGCTGGAAAGGCTGGGCTGGGGGCTCCCGCACCAGCTGTGCCACTTTTAAGCTGTGCTTTATTTATTAGGTATCTCCCTCTCCCAGCCCTACTTTCTTCACCTGTTAATTTAGAAGGCTTAATTGGATGTGCTCCGGCCTCCTGTTTTATGTTTCTGGGTCTTTCCTGCTTGATGGCGCCGCTCTGCTGCAGACCCAAACCTTCAGCTTCCTTAGGAGCCCGAGATTTACAGGGCGCTGCTAGAAATGGCCCCTGGAGGCCACCGTCGCCACCTCGTGCTCTGCTTGATTTGGATGCCTGGAGAGAGAACTCAAACTTGGAAGGCAGCGGAGGGTATTTCAGGGTGGACAGGGATCTTAGATGTCACCAGGGCTTTGACTGCCGGGTTATTAGGCCCCAAGCGACGGCTGGCTACAGCCCCAGCCCCTGTGTCCCGGGTCAGCTTGGCTCCGGCTCCCTGGTTTTCTCTCCTCGTTTAGAGAGACGGCTGCTGGCTGCGATCTTCCTGCGAGGATCGGCCCCTTCTCAGAGCTGGACAAGGTCCCTCAGAGGGAACCCCGTGCAGGTGAGCGGGGCCACTGTGTGCCCAACCCTGCCTCTAACAGACCGAGGCTCCCCGGCTGCTGCTTTAACCGCACCCCAAGTCAGGGCAGGGGGCGGGGACCTGAGGAGGATGGCGTGAGCACCCGTCCCCCGTGCCCGGCCTTGCTGGGGTGTCGTCCAGGGGCTTCAGGACAGCGCTGCCAGGTGGTGTTTCCGCCTCTCCCTTGAGAGGTGAGGGACTCTGCCCCAGAGAGGCTGAGGAACTTGCCCAAGTCTCAGAGCCAGCATTTATCCACCCCAGGCTCTTCTCACCACACAGGGGTAGAAAATCGGCGTGTCCACCACACAAGTCGCCCACACTGGGACTTTTTATGGATACTAGCGCGGAAAAATGGAGGAAATTTGGAATCCAAGATGTGGTTTTGAGTGGTGGCTTGGCCATTTGCTTTGTGACACTGGGAAGTGACGCAACACCTGTGAGCTTCATTTGCCTTTATTTGTAAAAAAAAAAAAAAGGGGGGGGATGATTCTACGTAACTGTATAGACTTGTTTTTGAGGAGGAATTGGGGTGACGGGCATGGGCCCAGGCTTCCCTGGAAGTGGCAGGACCCCTTCGGGAGGACGAGGGGGGTCATGCCCAGGGCACCCTTTGGCCCTGCCTCTGGGCACCTCTAGTGTTCTCTCAAGTGGGGCTGAAAGGCCTCAGGGACTGGGGTGCAGGCGGATGTGAGGATGGTGGGAGCCACCTGCTTGGAGACAGGGCTGGGGATCAAAGCCCAGCACCAGCACTTGCTGGCTGTGAGACTTCCTGCAGTTAACTCAACCTCTCTGCGTGCCAGTACCTGCGTCTGTGACTCTTGGTGTGCCCCACAGGTGGTTATACAGATTGTAAAAGGAGGGGAGGCCGAAGGGTACATTAAAATATTGAGGCCATATAGTTTTTTAAAAACTGGCTTATGAATTTTTTTTCTGATTTGTGAATATGTTGCTGTGAAAAGTCTTATAAAGAGACTAAACTGTTTTTTGGTATAATGAATAATCTTTGTTTCAAAGACTCATAGTGCTTTGGAATTCTGTAAAAAAAAAATCTAGGCTGTTTGATCACTGTGGATAAGGAATCCTCTTAATTCTTTTTACTGTCAGTTGCAAGAGGTCACAAGTAGAGATCGTGACAAAAGCAGCCAGGGAAAGCAGAACCTTCTCTGTCCTTATATGTATTTTGAACATGTCCATAGAAAATATTTTTACCTGTTGACTCTTATTCCCCAACAAGGACAAATACTCTTCCTCCCATGAATGCCTTTTTCTTTCCATTTTAAATATTCTCTCCATGATGCCCGTTTCTAGAGACCAGAGTAAGGGTTTGCTTGGTATAAATAATGACACAGTACATGGTCCTGGACTAACACAGAACACCAGTTCAGGCCTGATGTTTCCCTATTATTTATTGTGTTATCCGCTCAGCTTCTCAATTGGATCGTGGTCTTAAATCAGGTATCCCGTCACAGAACCTAAAGTGAGAGAAAACTGGTTGCACTTGGAGCCTACTTTTTTTATCCTCCCTGGCTTGTCAAGCAGTCAGAAAACGGAGACTCCACATTAAAAGGTATGTGCTGAATAACTCTGTCTGGTTGCTAATGATACTGTGATGTGGTGAAACAGCAGCTATTGCCAATGCTACTCCGAGCAGATCTGTATTCTAGAGGAGTCGTACCCAAACTCCTTTGTCTAATAAGACATTTAGCATTTAGAACATACAGCTAGAGCATTATCAACGCATTTAACGTTTCATTTGAGTCTTACGGGAAATGCAAAAGGGTCAAGGAATTGAGTTGTTTGAGCTTTGAGGTTGACTCAGTGGGTTAAATTTCACTGGGGTGTTGCTTGGAATACCAGGGTTTGGTATGAGATGGTCCGCTGATGAGCTTCATCTGCATCAGGTGGGTGTTACTCAACACACATGTGTACTGAGTGCTAACTATATGCCGGGCACTGGGCTGCATTCTAGAGATGGATGCAGAGGTCAAAAACCCTTGGTCCCTGCCCTAGAGGACCTATACTTTCGAGAGAGACGGGCAAAATAAATGGTTGCAAATTCTAGATGAGGCTTCTGCAAGGCTCCCTGTGAGGGTAACAGGAAGGCCTGTTGGACTTTGGCTTTGGGGCTTCAATTATGGAGAAGGGTTCTGGAACTTTCCCCTTTGACCTCTGCCTCCTAGAAAGCGGTAGTGACCCCAAGTTTTCAAAAGGGTGCTTTTCAAGGGTCCTCTTTGTTCATTTCCTCACAATAATTAACTAAAGGGCAAGGGAAGGCATTTCAGTGAAAGACAAGTGGTATCAGGTGAGATGGCAAAGTCTTACAGTGCAAAGATGGACATCTCCCTTTGACTAGCCCTGCCTCAACTAGGAGGCAGGCAGCATGGTGCAATGGAAAAACTCTGTACTCTCCCCTGGCAGCCACTTGCCAGGCATGGAACCAGTGACAGGCTGGTAAACTGGCTCTCAAGAGGAGAAAGAAAAAGCCTTAGTTTGTAATGTTTGCCAATTTCCATGGTGTAAATACTTTCATCATGGCTGATTTCAAGCTGTCAATGGTTTAAACACTGGCCTGAGAAATTGTTGAAAATTTAGTAGGCTCTGGTGAGCCAAGAGACTGGCTTCAGTGCACTGCTGTATGCAGCACTGTTCAATCTTCATTTTCCCAGGGGCAATAGTTTCTGCCCCGGAATCTCCAGGGCTGTGGTAAGTATGGGCCTGAGGTAGGATGCGCCATGGTTTATTGTGGTGCCTGGCACTCAGGAGGGTCTTAGTAAGTGCTGGCTGCCTTAACGCTGTCTTTCTCTACCTTGAGCATAACAAAGTGAGATATGTACTGTCAGTCACTCATTAATTCATTTATGCAACACTTATTGAGCTGCTACTATGCAGGCTACCCTCCTAGGCCCTAAAGGTTTAAAATAGACCAAGACAAGAGTCTTGTCTGAGTGCATCCTCCAGATCAGTGTGGAAGACGAACCCATGGGTCAGAGTCATGGTTGGGTGCGCAGAGATTAGTGCTGTGACCTAGCTGTGTAGGGGTCATCAGGGGAGCAAAGAGGAGGGCAAAAGAGGAATAGGGGATCAATTGGGGAAAGTTTCTTGGAGGCAGAGACATTTATTGAGTTCTGATGCATGAGACAGATGAGAAGGAGAGAAAGTCACTCTAAGCCAGTGTAGACAAGTGACTTTCTTTTCATTATTGCTCCTGTAAGGAACCTTTTTGGACATCTTTACTCGAAACATTCCGACCTTCCTTCATGAAATGTAAAAATAGGCTGCATATCTGTTTATGTACTGCATGTATATTTGGGCTTCAACATAAAAAGAGTACGATGTTTTTCTGCTCCCCAGAACCAAGGGGGCAATGTGGCCCCTTGTTGAGACTCTTCTTGCTAACCATTGAGCCTGTAATAAGCTGTTGATCATTATTTGCAAAATGAATGAATACGTACGTAAATGTCACCACCAGTAGAAAGAACTACTGCAAGAGGTGGGGCAGGAGAATAGAATAGCATAGGTGAATGAGGCAGTGCAGGGCTTTGCTCTCATTCACAAGTGAGGAAACCCAGGCTCAGAGAGCAGTAAGTGATAGGGCTGGAGGGGTAAGTTGGGTCCAGTGATTAGGTCCTCCAATGCCAGCCTGAGATGTCCAACTCCAGGTGACCTACAACGAGGTTCTGAACCCCCCAGCTCACAGGAGGAGAGATTCCCTGTGTTGCCAAGATGGAGTCTGTGGATGGAGAGGCACAGCCACTGGCTAACTTACTACACTCCAAAGTTTTCATGAAAGAGCTACAATTGCCAAGCTCCCTGCCTCTGGCACTTGAGAATCCATCTCAATTTCCCCTTTCTTTCTGAAGCGACAGTGATTAAGGATTCATTCTGCACGGAAAACAAGTGATCCATGGCCCCTGGCAGTTGCCATTGTTTGTCCCCCCTCACCCCCCATCAGAAGACAATGTATCTTGGGGAGCTGCCGGGGCCGGAGAAAAATGAGTTTGCCAGACATAGTTCTATTTTGATTTAGATCACAAATAGCTCAGCTCAGTTTTTACATTGATAACAAGGAGATGGGCTCCATTTCCTGAGCTCTGTGATCTGAGAGTAAGTCCATCTCTGTTGGGAGAGAAGGGAAGACTGATCCTCTTGTGTTAGCTGTAATACACCAGACCCAGATTTTTGTGGTCAGGCACACGCATGAGGAACTCAGTGGGACTGACCTGGCCCCTTTCCTGGAACCTGAGAGGTCCGTGGGATTGCCAAGCCTGCGGCCCAGGTGTTTCCTAGGCCCCCCGAGCCAGTCCTCACCAGGCATCAGTGGCGGGCATCGGCCTTAGAGAGAGGGTGGGGGCAAGGGAGGCCAGCCTGGGAGGAGGGCCTGCCAGCCACTGGCTGCAACGCCCAGGTGAGGCAGGACATCCAGCAAGAGCTGGAGGGTGGGGAGGGAGGTCTTAGGCTGAGGCTGCCTAGCCCTTGCCCTCACATGCCCGGAGGGACCTCAGCCTGGAGGAAAGAGGGGCTCCTGAGGAGAAGAGGGTCAACCTCCCCATGCCATACCCTGCCACAAATGCTCTTTCCTTTCAGCACCTCTCTCCTAAATGGGAATAAATACAATTTGCTCCTGAGGAGCCTAGTTTAGGAGCAGAAGCCAGCCATAGGAACAAAGGGTGGTGGGTGAGAGAGGTACCAATAGAAGCAGACGCTGAGGACTCTGGGAAAGCTTCACCGAGGAGACATTTGAGCAGACGATGAGGGGAGAAGTAGGGGGTTTCCAGCCAAGCGACCAGGGGAAGGGCCTTCCAGTCAGAGGACACCATCTGGGTGAGAACACGGTTCTCGGGAGCTGGCTGGCTGGAGGGTCCTAGGGGAGGATGGGCACAGGTGGGCACTAAGGTTGGACTGTGTGTCTAGGGACTGTGGCGCTAGGGGTTGTTCTGAGGCAAGAAGTGAATTCAGATAAGATAGTGTCCATGTATAATTTCAACCATAAAAATAACCATTGAGGATAAATTTGGGAGGGAAAGCAATGTGAGCAACACTTGGCTCTGATGGTCACAAGTGACTTCTCTGTCCTCGGTTAACATTTTTTCTGTATACTCCAACTGTCCCTGAGCATGTGCTCCTTTACTTTTTCATTTTTTGACCCATTTATTTTTAAACAGCTTTATTGAGATATAACTCATATGCCATATAATTCATCAACTTAAAGTGTATAAATCAACATTTTTTAGTGTATTCACAGTTGTGCAGTCATCACCACCATCAATTTTAGAATATTTGCATTACCCCCAAAAAGAGGCCCTATACCCATTAGCAGTCATTCCCCATTTTCCTTGTCCACCCCTACTCCTACTTTGTATCTCTAAATTTGTCTTCTGGACATTTCATAAAAATGGAATCATGCTGTTTTGTCTTTTGTGACTGGCTTTTCTTTCTTGAAATCATGTTTTCAAGGTTCATCATGTTGTAGCATGTGTTGGTACAACTTTCCTTTTTTATGGCTGAATAATATTCCATTGTTTGTATATACCACATTTTGTCTGTCCAACATTAGTTGATGGACATTTGGGTTGTTTTTAAATTCTGGCTGTTATGAATAATGCTTCTATGAACATTGATGTGTCAGTTTGTGTGTGAACATATGTTTTCAATTGTCTTGGGTATATATCCCTACACATGGAATTGCTGGATCATATGGTAATTCTATATTTAACTTTTTGAGGAGCTTCCATGCTGTGTTCCACAGCTGCTACACCACTTTACATTCCCAGCAGCAGGATATGAGGGTTCCAGTCTCTTCCCATCTTCTTCAACACTTGTTATGTATTTTTTAAAATTCTAGCCATCCTACTGGGTATGAAATGGTATCTCCTTGTGGTTCCAGTTTGCATTTCCCTAATGACTAATGATATTGAGTACTTTTTCATGTGATTATTGGCCATTTGTGTATCTTCTTTGGAGAAATGTCTATTAAAATCCTTTGCCTATTTTAAAATTGGGTTATTTATTTTTCTATTGTTTCCTTATAAAAGTTCTTTATATATTCTGGAGACTATACCCTTATCAGATATACAGTTTGCAAATATTTTCTCAGATTATGTAGGTTGTCTTTTTTGCTTTCTTGACAATTTCTTTTGAAACACAAATTTTTTTTATTTTTATCAAAAGTCCAATTTGTCTATTTTTGTTTTTCTTTGGTTGTTTGTTCTTTAGGTACTAAGAAACCTTAGTCTAATCCAGGGTCACAGACATTTACCCCTATGTTTTCTTCTAGGAGTTTTATGATTTCAGCTCTTACATTTATATCTTTGATTTGAGTCAACTTTTTATATGATATAAGGTAAGGTTCCAACTTCATTCTTTTGCATGTGGGTATCTAGTTAGCCCATCACCATTTGTTCAAAAGTCTATTTTTTCTCCCATTGAACTGTCTCGGTACCTTTGTCAAGAATCAGTTGCCCTTTAAAGGTATGGGTTTATTTTTGGATTCTCAATTCTATTCCGTGAATCTATATATCTGTCCTTACGACAGCACTTTATGCCACATAGTATTGATTACTGTAGCTTTGTAATAAGTTTTGAAGTTGTGGCGTGTGAGGTCTTCAACTTTGTTCTTTTTAAGGATTATCTTGGCTCTTCTGGGCCCCTTGAATTACTATATGAATGTTAGAATCAACTTGTCACTTTGACCAAAAAACCTACTGGGATTTGACCGATTGCATCAAAATTATAGATCAGTTTGGGGGCTTTACTTTTTAAAAAAGAAAGTGGTCTTGAAGTGTGGCCATATGGTGTAGAATAAAGAATAGATGGAGGTTTCAAAGTCACGTGGACATCAGTTCATGTCTGACCTCCCGGCACTGATTAGCTCTTTGCTCTTGGGCAGCTCAAATCTTCTTCTTTGAGCCCCAGATTTCTCATTTGTAAAACAAGCCTAGGGATACTTACTCTGAAGGTGTTTTGACAATTAAACAAGCTTATCTGTGTGGCGTATAAGGACAGCGCCCGGCACATAACTGCAGCATCCATCCATTTTCTGGGGTCATTGGAACTCATCCAACTAACAGGAGGGGAAGTATCAGATTATAAAAATGTAAAGGCTGGAAAGGACCTCAGTGATTAAATTAATGCATATTGAAATGTCTTTGTCTGTGACCTTAATCTTTCCTTTACCCCTAGAATACTTTTCTGCCTGTACCTCTGACAAAATTCTTTTCCATCCTGATGGCCTAGTTGGAAGTAATCTTCTCTTTTCTGAATGCACCCAGCACTTTTTCTTCTCTGACAGCATCTAATTCTGTTTGCCTATTTTGTACAGATTTGGGTATGATTCTTGACTCCACTTTTAAATTGTAAGCCTGTAAAGGCAGAATTGGTCATGCCCTCCTTCACAGATTAGTGTGGCAGGGCGGGATGAAGTATGGTCCTGCTCATGGTCAGACAGTGTGAGAGTGTGTGTGTGTGGTCATTCCCTGCACTCCTCTCTCCACCCTCCCCAAGGGCACACATAACCCACCTTATGCTCAGCAAGGCTCTGCTAACAGCAAAATATTTAAGGACACAGATGAGTTGAGTCCTGAAGACCACTGAAGGGCTACCGAGGTTTCTTCTGCCCTGGGGTGTGGGTGCTCCCTTCATCACCCACACCTGGTGCAGCTGGGAGGTGACCAGCATCCTCTCCAGCGGGGGGGAGTTTTCTCATTGCTTTTAGTTTTGCTAATTTGATAGATGAAAAATAGTATTGTGTCTTGATTTGTATTTTTCATTACTCCTACGGTTGGATTTTTTATACGTTTATTAGCCATTTGTATTTCTTTTTCTGTTACGTTTTCCACGTGAAGTATTTCAACATTTGGATTTGAACGATAAGGAGTAGACTGGGGATTAGCAGGAGATGCAGTTCAACAGCCTGCTGGGGGCCAATCAGTCAAAAGTTTGGAACTGACTCGGTGTGGGCTGTGTGGGGGTTGTGTGTGAGGTGAGGGGTGTGTGTGGGGTGGTGTGTGGGGTTGTGTGTGAGGTGTGGGGTGTGGGGGTTGTGTGTGAGGTGTGGGGGTTGTGTGTGAGGTGTGTGGGGTTGTGTGTGAGGTGTGGGGGGGTGTGGGGTTGTGTGTGAGGTGTGGGGGTTGTGTGTGAGGTGTGTGGGGTTGTGTGTGAGGTGTGGGAGGGTGTGGGTATTGTGGGGGTTGTGTGTGGAGTGTGTGTAGGGGGTTGTGTGTTTGTAGGTGGGGACACAGCCTTAGGGAACTGGGGACTCACCGCTGACATCATTCTGTGGCGCTCTAAGTCATGATAGAACAGTTCTGCCATGTGGTCCCTATTAAATGCAAATTTTAGAAACGTAGTCATGTGCGTAGAGCTCCAACTGAGATCTGTTTCCCTTAATTCTTTTATTTAAGCCTTCTTGCTGACTTCAGATGTTGGCGACTCTGTCCGCGTGTCCCTTCCGCGTGCACGGGCTTCTGATCACTGCCCTTAGAAGAAGAGAATTGAACCTTACACTCCCCTGTTGGGGTGAGAAATAGCTTTTTTGTATCTGTTGCCAGTTGTCGGTTAATCACCTAAATGTTGGATGAAGGCTGGAAGTGGGGCGGGGCTGGAGGCAGAAGGGGAGGGGGAATCCCTGTGCTCCCTCGCCAGGTGGAGAGATCCTGAGGCCTGGCGTGGGCTGTTGGAGCAGGACGGTCAGGAGAAAGTCCAACGAGGTCCACCTAGGTGGTGAGCCGCCGGAGAGCTGCGGGCAGAGACGGCAGAACCTTGTCCTGCTCAGAACCTGAGAGAAAGGCTTTGTGAACGGCTTCACAGTGTACGGGGTGTTTGGACTAAAAGTGGGTGGATGAGGGGTGACGACGGTGCCCTGGGTGGAGCGGACAGGAGGCTTGGGGCCATGAGAAGCCCATACGTGGAACGTGGCAGGTGATGGAGCCGGCTAGGGCTCCGGGCTCTGGGTGTGGATGGTGGGAGTGAATGATGGGCATGGAAAAGTGGGCCCTGGGTGCCTGGTGGAGGCTTGGAACTCTCTTCCGTAGGTTGTGGGAATGTCAGGTGGAACAGCCTCGGGGCACTCAGAGGGCAGAATCTGCCGCCGTATCGGCTGATGGGCTGTGAGATTAAGTGACAGGGCCATGTAGGGCCGACTCTAGCTTCTGGTTTGGTGGGTGGTGTTGCCAGGAACTTAGGTGGGGGTGTAAGTAATGAGTTCAGAACTGAACATGTTGAAATGTGGAAAGTGAGGAGTCTGTGTCTAAGAAAGTGGGAGTTTGGGGAACACCAGGATTCGTGGGCAGAACGAGGCGCACCTGTGAGAGAGGCTGGGGTGAGAGGAAGCTCTGTCCAGGTCGGTTACCTGGAAGCCTGTAAAGGAGGAGGCACTTCCTAGGAGGAGGGCGTTGGTGGTAGCGTCCAGTGCCACAAAGAGTTCTCGCAGGATCAGTGCTGAGATGGACTTGGCAGTGAAGCATTTGGCTGGGAGCATGGGCTTTGGGTTGAGGTGAACCTGGATTCAAATTCTGGTTCCAACTTCTAGAATCTCTAGGATCTTAGAGAAAATAAGCCTGGGCCTCAGCTTCTGCATCTGTAAAATGGGGAGATGATAAAGTAGCCACTTCATAGGACTGCTGCAAGGATTAGGTGAGTTATTGCAGGTGAGGTACTAGGCACAGATCTTGGAACACTGAGCAGAGAATAAATATTACTATTGTAACTATGACGGATAAAAATGGCAACAGTATCTACAAAACCATGGTAAGAATTACATGAAAGCATGCATGAAAGCTGTGTCTCTTGTCCAGTCCCAGATAGGTGGGTATGATATTGTGATTTGTAATCAGAAATATATATTTGGTCTCTGTTGCTTTTATGGGCACAGATTTCCCCAAATTTCCTGTGATGAAACCCATAAAGGTGTCTTTTGTTATGTTAATGAGGTGATTTTTGGAAAGCACCTAAGGATGGGAGCTGGTTGCCAGGGGAACCGACCAGGTGATTAGAGGGCTGAAACTTTCAGTTCTACCCCTCAACCTCTGGGGAGGGAGAAGGGGCTGGAGATTGAGTTCAATTGCCAAGGCCAATGATTTAATCAATCGTGTCTATGTAGTGAAGCTTCCATTAAAAACCCAAAAAGATGGAGCTCTGAGTGGTTCACCTGGAGGAGGCATGGAAGCTCTGTGACCCTTCCCGATGCCCTGTCCTGTGCATCTCCTCCATCTGGCTGTTCCTGAGTTATATCCTTTTATAATAAACTGGTAACCTAGTAAGTAAAATATTTCTCTGAGTTCTGTGAGCTGCTCTTGTAAATTAATCGAACCCAAGGAGTGGGTCGTTGGAACCCTTGACCAAGGCTGTCAGAAAGTTGGCCAGAAGCAGAGGTGACAACCTGGACTTGAGATTGGCATCTGAAGTAGGGGTGGGGGCAGTCTGGTTAGAACTGAGCGCTTAACCTGTGGTATCTGATCCCATCTCCAGGGAGACAGTATCAGAACTGAGTTGAATTGTAGGACACCCAGCTGATGGGAAGCATTGTTTGGATGTGTGGGAACTTCTACCCCTACACACACACACACACACACACACACACACACACACACACACACACACGCTGTAACTGGGCACAGAACCCTTAGTGGGGATGAGAGCTACCAGGGAGAAGGCATCAGCTGGGACCAGGCCAGGAGGAGTGTGGTGTGGGCCTGAGAGAGGCCTGGCGTCTGGACAAAGTCTGGAAGTATTAGATTCAAGCTCAGTGCCTTGGGGGTTCTGATCTGAGAAGTCTGTGAAATGATAGTATTAGGTGAGAGTCTATTTTCTTTTTCCTCAATGAGAGTCTGACAAAATCCAGACAAGCCTGGGTAAGAGGGTGAGGGGAGCAAGCCTTCAAGGCAGACTTGGGCAGTGTGGGCTCACATGCTGGCTGTTTGCTTTAGGAGCTGCAGCTTAGTTCTCCATGGGAGCTCCAGCTGGCTCCACCCTGAGGTGCACAGGCAGGAGAGCTGGAGTCTATCTGCAGACTATGCTAGCTCCTGGGTAGGGCTTTGCGTGTTGCCAGGTCTGGCTCTCATTGGCCCAGGACCGAGGCCTGGAGAGCTGAGCCTGCAGGTGACAGGGTACATTCTGGGCATCTGGGGATCATTGCTTATGGACTCACTCATGCTGTGAAAATGTCTAGAATGGGACTTGAAGTCAAGACAGTGTTGGGAGTTCATGCAATGTGAAATGAAATATTGCAAAAAGAACTCAAGATGAACACCTCTGTGGGCCAGCAAAAACACAGTAGACTTGCTAGACTCTAGGACTTGGGAATAGGTAGAGAGGGCTTGTAATATGGCTGCTGTGAGATGACAGGGACGAGATGTTTTGGGCTCATGATTGGGGACTAGGCCTGAGCTCACTGGGTGAAACTGAAGGGCTCACTGCCAACTCTTCAGAAAGGGCTAGAAGAAACTTCAGTCACTGCTTGGAGATTCAGCATGCTGCAGATCTGAATGCGTAGGTGGTGGGAAGAAGCAGAGGAAGCCACACCATCAGGACCTCAAGAAGCCCACCGATGGCCCAGTGACTAGATCTGTGGTACCCTCAAGGTCAGGTTGGAATAGGAAACCTGAGCCAATGTTATTAGAGCTGACTCTGGGCTAGGAGTCCTAAGTGGGGAAACTGATCAGCTCCCAGACAGGGAGGGATTAGAGGAGAGAGAGGGGTGGTGGGAGGGAAACATTCCAAATGATCTTGCCAAACACAGTCCCAAAGCACATGAAGAAAACCCATACCAAGGAAGACAGCCAACAAGCTAAAAAATCAGTAGAATTCACTCCCATTGGAAGTGAATAATAGAGCAATCTGAAAATTACTTTAAAATGAGTACATTGGAGATTCTTAAAGATATAAAGGAAGGAATAACACCTAAACAGTGCGAAATCATGAAACGAAGGTAGAAATCAAGAACAGGTGTATGTGAAAATGAACTAATTAGGCACTGGAAATGAAAAATCAAGCAATTGGAATAAAAACATGTTCAGGAGACAAGACTGACTCTGGACTGAATGTGCCCAAGAGAGCATCAGAGATTTGGGAGGTAACACTGGGGAGGTCATCTGCACGTGGCACAGAGATAAAGAGTTGGAAACAGGAGAGAGATGTGGAGGACGGACCGAGAGTCTCCAACAGATGGGCTTCCAGAAATAGGGACTTGAAGGAATAGGAGAAAAGCAGTTTTCCAAAAGGTAATAGCTGAGAAATTCTCACATTGAATAAAGATACAAGTCCTCAGATGAGAAGCACACAGTAAATGCTGAACAAATACATGTCTAGCACAGGGCCTGGCAAACAGTCTCTGTGCAGTAGATATTAGTTTGTTTTCCTTCCCTCCTGTCCTTCCTTCCTCCTGTCCTTCCTTCCTTCTTTCTTTCTAGAAACAATCACTGAACATCTGCTATGAGCTTCATTGGACATACAAAGATAACTATAATACATCCCCCTGACAAAGAGCTGAGAAGTTGGTAGGGTATACAGATGCGTAAACAAGTATATGCAATAGAGCTACAGGGCCCTTGACAGAAATCTGTATAGGATCTGGAAGGTACAGAGAGGAAGGAAAAATGTGTGTGTGTGTGTGTGTGTGCGCGTGGTTTGATACTGTAGGTGATGCTTCCATAGTATCCTGGAGGGGGACAAACAAAGGAGAGGGAACAGCATACAGAAGCCCATGTTTTGTTTGTTTTAAAGGAAGATAGAGTTTATTAGAGAGAAGGGACGCTGTAAAGACAGTGGGATGACTTCCTGGCAGACCAGGGAGCGCCGATGCTCTGGTGGGCTCACAGCCAACTTTTATAACCCCAAAGCAAGGAAAATTCCTGCTCAGAAAATGGCGCTAATCGATTGGTCAGTGCGCCAAAGGTGACAGGTATTGTTAGGTGATAGACTAGGGTCCTATATGGTGAATACCTTCCCTAATATGGGGTCGGCTGGCCCAAGTCATGAGTCAAAGATTGCTATGGGGGTCAAGATAACCCTGGAATTTGGTTGCTGTGAGGGTTGGGATAACTCTGGAATTTTGTCTTGTGACTTTGGTAGAGGGCTCCACATTCCCCTCTCTTTTTATTTGTGGGCCAAATCTTTGACCCCTTTATACCCTGCTCATGACTAACTATCTGCCTATCCCTGTCTCGGGCCACAGGGACCCAGGTCACTGGGGAAAGGGACGATGACCTCTCTGGCCAGAAGCCCATGCTTTTTGCACTTGGGGAAACGGCAGGCAGCTTCCTGTTGCTGGAGCGTGGGGTTTGAGGGGCGTGCATGTGTCTTTCCTTTATTGACTCCATGTATCATGAGTTCCCCTGAGGTAGGCTCTGTGGGGCCAATGCCTTCCCAGGTCTGTGAACAGTTGACCTTTACAAGGAGTCTTGCTGATCCACGTGCAGAGATGCAGAACTATTTTGTTGGATGCATTTTATTGACAAATTTCTGGAGAACACAGGTTTGATGCCTTCCACAGATACTGTGTGTAGCTCACATTCAGGCACTCTTTAAACCCAGATCCCTTAGAGCAAGTGCTCCAGCAGCCTGGGGAGATGTTGTTCATACCTTGGAAAGAGGCTGATCTGCCCCCGCAGGTCCTGGCTGATTCAAAAGGGGAGAGTTTTTTAGCTTCTCTGTTCTTTCATCTGTCACTAGGGAATGACAGTGCCTGCCACTTCCATGTTTCACAGACGTGCCATTATCAGGAACATTGGCAACACCCTTTGGTATATGGAGATGAAAGATGCTGGATTAATTCAAAGCTTTATTTGTTGTTTTCCACTATTATTACTAGTTAAATTGCTGAACACACTTTTGACAGTCTTGTCAGAAGCTCTCCCATATGTCCTCTCCCTGGAAGAGTAAACATTGCCTTCAGAGGCATGACTACTGTGGTTTTTTTTTTCTTTCCTGGCAGTGAAAAATGACTTCAAATCAGAGTATTTAGGGTGATGATATTTTTGATGTACTATATCCTCTTTCAAGCTCTTCCTCCACACTCCTGTGTAAAAATGAAAGGGCAAAGGAAAATTCAGAAATTGGCCTTGCCTTGGCCTCCAGAGCCACCTAGGGGTCAGTGTGAGGAGGCCGTCACTTGGTGGACGATGAGGAGGGGCGGGCACCCAGAAACAGAATTCACAGGTGGTTAGTTTCATGGGGCACGTGAGGAGGGCTGTACGAGGTTCTGGTCTAAATGTCTGGCTGTTCCTTTCTCCTGAGACATCTCTGAGCACAAGATCTGCCTTCTCTCCTAGACCACAAGCTCCTTGAGAGCCCAGATTTTGTGTAACCATCTCCATCTTCTGGGTGGAAAAGAATTGTTTGAAACTAATAGAGTGTAAGTTTTGAAGGTCCTTCATCTCAGTCTCATCCAAGGCCCTAGGAGAAGTTCTAGCAACACGTTCATGTGTTTTTGTAAAATTCGCAAAAGCAAGACATTTTAACAACATTTGGTTAAAACCACAGTCTCTTTCCATCCAGCTTTTCCTCCATCACACTTCCCTTTGTGTCCAGTAGCCTGGGGTGGCCATGAACACTTGTGGGATTCTGCTAAAGGAAAGTTGTCTGGAAATATGCCAGTTTGACTGCAATTTGCAAAGATCATGTGGAACATATCAATAAACAAGTAAGAATTTGCAGATTCCTGATGTGGGCCTATAAGAAGAGTACCTTGTTTCTTCGTCTTCATTTATTAAAGAACTATGAGGGAGTTCCCTGGTGGCACAGTGGTTAAGAATCCACCTGCCAATGCCGCGGAGCAGCTAAGCCTGCACGCCACAACTACTGAGCCCCCGCGCCTAGAACCCGTGCTCCTCAATAAGAGAAGCCACTGCACTGAGAAGTCTGCGCACCACAGCAAACAGTAGCCCCTGCTCACCGCAACTAGAGAAAGCCTGCATGCAACAATGAAGACCCAACACAGCCAATACATAAATGAAATAAATTTAAAGAAAAAAGAGCTATGAGAACATTCAGATGAAGATTAATAGACTGTGAAATGAAAGCAATGATACATGATTAAATCAATAAAAATTTTTCACTTCTTGGCATTAGAATACTCAAAAAAAATTCAGATTCTATTAAAAGGAGAATATTTTTAAGAAAAAGGGATAGTTTTGAATTTAATGACACTTAAGGCCAGATAATTTTTATGTGTAGCTCTCCTGGGCATTGTAGAGTGTTTAACGGCATCCTTGGCCTCTGCTCACTAGATATTAGTGTTACCTCCCCAGTTGTGATAACCGAAAATATCTCTTGACATTGCCACATGTGTCCTGGGGGCAAAATAGCTCTTTTTGAGAACCACTGATGTAACTACACTGAAGAGAGGTTGAGAAGAAAGGAGCTGACTTAAGTGCTTTTGGAAATCTGTGTTTTTGACTTGATATCGTAAAACTAAAGACAGAAAGTACTGTGCACACACACACTTTTCCTATGGAGATTTGGGTTAGCAATCCTGAAAGTGCTTTCTGTGTGTACTAGGATTGAATGAATAAGTAAATGTATTGTCAATAATGAGAGCCAGCTGTAAGAGGAAGAAGTTACAGGTAAGGAAAGAGGAACGTGTAGAATGAATATTGTGGTGCTGAGTTGGATTCAGAAAATTATTAGGAACTCTTAGTGTATATATAATATACACATACATAAATACACAAATACAGATGCAGAAATATAGATGTGTGTGCATACAAGCATTGATGTACATGCATATACTTTCTTCCTCGGTCCACGGAGAGGGCCTGGAAGCAGTGACATCCTAGCAGCAACGAACAAACCTGATATCCACAACTTGCTTTCTAGATACTGCTCTCCATGGAAAGGAACCAGAGTTCCTTGGATGAGTGGCTGATTCCAGAGCAGGGATGGGGAACAGACAAGATGAGCATGGAACAGAAAGTAGGGAAGTCCTAAAAAACCAAAGTGTGAGCATGTTGAAGGGCACAGGAATCAATCTCAATAACTCCCAGTGGTCAAAGCTAGAAGAATTTGAGCAAAAAGTGAATTAGGATAGCACTGGATTATAACCCAAAGAATCAAATAAATAGCCATGGGTTCATACTCATATGAAAAGTAACTGATAGATAAATGTGGGAGTAGGGACACCTCTTTCATAGGGAAGAATTCCACTTAATAGAGATGGGACTTCTCAAGTGGCACAGTGGTTAAGAATCCACCTGCCAGTGCAGGGGACATGGGTTCAAGCCCTGGTCCGGGAAGATCCCACATGCCGCAGAGCAACTAAGCCCATGAGCCACAACTACTGAGCCTGCATGCTGCAACTACTGAAGCCCACGAGCCTAGAGCCCGTGCTCTGCAGCAAGAGAAGCCAATGAGAATCCCATCCACTGCAACGAGAGTAGCCCCTGCTCGCTGCAACTAGAGAAAGCCTATGTGCAGCAACGAAGACCTAACACAGCCACACACGCACAAAAAAAATTAAAAAAAATTAAAGATGGAATGAGAGAAATAGAAGATCACCATTAAAACCACAGTATTACTCCCAATAATAACTGCTATAAGCAGGTTCCACCAATGGATAATAAAATTAGAGATGAAAGTTTAAGGACAGCCAGGAATTCTGCATAGTCTCAAAGTATCTTCTCCCCAGTGTTTATTAAATATAAATGGAGAAATAATAACTTTCCAGTGGAGAAATTGGGCATGTGCCACCTTAACCAAGGATCAAGGTTAACGTCACCTTGATAAGGCAGAGCAACTCACGTCCCCCTGACATGATGCACTGGGGATGTCACCTCTGTGGAATTCTTTCCAGCAATGCATACACTTGATTGAATAATGAAAACCCCCCAGAAATTCAAATTGAAGGACCTTCTGCCAGGTACCTGATCAGTGTGCCTCAAAAAGGTCAAGGTCATGAGAGATGAGAAAAAGCTGAGGAACTGCCACAGATGGGAGGAGACTAAAGGAACAGCAACTAAATACAATGTGGGTTGAATCGTGGCACAGAGAAAGGACATAAGTGGAAAAACTAGTGAAATCCAAGTAGTTTCATTCATAGTGTTGTACCAATGTAAATTTCTTAAGTTTGGTGCTTGTCCTAGAGCTACATAAAGTGTTTACACTAGGGGACGCTCAGTGAACTCTTTGTGCTATTTTTGGCACTCTTCTGTAAGTCTAAAATTATCTCAAAACAGAAATTATTTTAAGTTCTCAATCAACCACACCAGAGGAAAGACTGAATTACCTTTATAATTTTTAGTTAGGGCATATTATAAAATAATTGCCATGTGCCATGGTAATGGCAAAGTATGCAGTCAGAATTGTAAGAACAGCAATATTACAGAGATGTGCAGGGCAGTTAAGTAAGCAAAAGTTATTTTTATGGATTTGGTGGTGCTTTGTATTTGTCAGCTTCTTATACTTGTAATTTGTGGCAATTTCTCTGATTTTAAATACTTATATTTGTACTTAAATTTGTGTTCTTAATCTTCTAGTCAGAAGAAGGCACCGACTGGGTGTCTTTTATCCATGTTGGTTTCCTGTCCCATTCTTTCTAGCTCCCCCGACCTAGCGGCTGTGAAAGGGACCATTTTCTTCATAGCTTCAGCCCCGTTCTCCTCTACATACTGGTGAGGTCAGAAACCTCCCAGCTGCCTCCACTGATGGTTTTAACACAGTCATGGTGTGTCTGCAAAAGAGACAGACCTAGTGCTTAAAGAGAGTTCTTGGAATCCTCCTGATGTGAGGACCCTGCTTCTCAACTTTCTGCCTGGCTGTCCAGTGGTTTACATCTCTTTCTGTGCTTTATCCTCTACATCCACTGAGCTTATTTGGGATCTCCAATGATGAGAAAATACATTTGCTTATTCTTTTTTATTTTTTAGGTTATTATTTTCTGTCCTAAAAGTAAATATTCTCTCTTTGAAACGAAAGAAAAAGAAAGAATTCTTTCTAAGAAAGTCTATTCCCAACCCAACCATTGTAAATATTTTGGTATATCTCCTTCCTGAGTTTTTCTTGGCCATAGGGATGTAAATATGTATGTATGTTTTAAAACATAATGGTGATAATGTTGCATGTAGCATTTTGTTTCCTGCTAACAGCACAATGTGAATATTTTCTCACAGTATTTTATGTAATCTTTATATACATCATCTTAGTAACTGCACACTCTTCTGTTGAATGAGTATCATAGTTTACTTAACCATTCCTGGGTCACTGGATGCAGCAGTGGACTTTATTCTCAGAGGACGTGTGTTTGCAGGGGTGTGTGTGTGTGTGTGTGTGAGTGTGACTTTAATGAGGTGCACTAAAGAAGGGCAACCAGCAAACTTCAGATAGGTGTAAGCACATTAGGCAAGGACAGAGCCTCTGCTAGGTCCCTGGAGTCGTCCCCTGGAGGATGTGAGAGGTAGGGGGACAATACCAATACAGACACAAATTTTGATTCTAGGAAGGGTCTGGAGTCAGGTTTTTGGTTTAACTGGGTGGATTCCTACTTCCAGGATGAGTGCCTAAGAGGATGTTTATTAAGCACCAGGAGAAATGAAAATTAATGCAAATGTCTATTAGCCACTAAAGCCCAAGGAAGGACAAGCATGAGACATTGCGGCAGAGAGGAAATGCAATCCATAATAATGGAGCAAACAGCATGTGTGGAGACTTCCAATGAAGACAGAGACTTGCAGTGTAATTAAATCAAGTCCTTGGACAGCTAAGAAACAGGGCCGTTAATGTGCTGAAGCCCACTCTGCAGCAGAGGAGGTGAGGACGCATTAGAGATTAGAGCCTTGGCTTCCAGTGTCTGGATGCCACGCTGATCCTGTGGTCCAGCATCTCAAAGAGAATAATTGTGCTAATTAGTAATGTGAGTGATATGGACGGCCCTGAATCTGCAGATTTGCCTAAGGTAATGGAACGCAGATGGTCATTTAGGTATTTGGAAAAACAAACACCATTTTACCAAGAGCGGGGATTATTCAGTTAATAAAATCTTGTGGACACTTTGCCTCCTCCACAGTCCACATACTTTGAAGGATACTGGTACATTCAAACGTCCAGAAATGCTTGGCCTGGAAGGCACAACGGGAACTTAAGACACATCAGCCCAGGAACTCTGTAAAAGCCAGCTAAGTGCTTTGAAACAAGCTGGTATTGGAGATAGTCAGCAAACTACCAGAGGAATCCTGAGGATTACAAGGGGCTGCCACTCAGCCCAAAGAAAGGGCTTTGTATCAGAAGCCCGAGCTCTTGCTACATATGCCACATTGGTGCCCATGATTTCCCACAGATGTTTCTAAACAAAGCAAAAATGCTGTTCTGCACATGTCCACAGACCCTGCCAAATCAAGAGAGTCAGGATTCTCTCAGGGGTCTGCTCAGCTGCTCAATGGAGAAGGGAGGATGAAAGAGGGGAAATTGTTCCTTTGGTGCAGACTGGAGAGGGCTGGAAGAGGGCTGCAGTGATTCCCTGGACCATGTTGGCATCTGACAGCATAAGAGTTACTTCTGAGCCAAATGTACAGGGGTTGTCATGGCACTTTTTAAAGTGACTTTTTTTTTTCACCCACTGGAGGCAAAATCATTATGTGGATTTAATTCCAGTAAGGCAATGGTTTTCAGAAGGGAAAGATGATAAATTCTAATGACAAAAATAAGTAAACAATTTTGGATCCTGTTTCCCACCCCTCCTAAGATGATGTCCCATGCTTTGGCGCCGAGGCTCTTTGTGATCTGTGCATTTTCCAGTTTCATCTTTCATCATGTTTCTGCCAAGATCATACCCCAGTAACCTTGTGGTTTCTAGAATGTATTTGGCTCTGTCAGTCTTGTAGGTCCTGAAATGTTGATGAAATAGATGCTTTTCTCTGTCACATGCGCTTTGCTCTGGTGATCTTCCATGTGTCCTGAAAGATCCAGCTTGACATTCACCTCCTCAGGGAATCTCTATATCAGACAAGACTCAGAAAGGAACCAAAGGATGTACTCACATTAGGGTAATTCCAGGAGGGTTTAATAAAGTTACCAATGGAAAAAATAGAGGTACTATTCGAAGAAGAATGGACAGCGTGTTGACCCATCAGCATCCCTAAACCCAAAAGGATGAGAAAAGGAAAAAGTTCACAGAATTCAAACTCAGAAGCATAGAGTTATACATAAAAGGCTATCTGGAGAGAAATCAGGCCTAGCTAATCAAATAACTACTCTGGATGCTCTGTCTTCCCTTCCTTTGATCTCCTGCTAAAGCTCCCTGTTAGCCAACACCCAACCAGATGCCAGAGGGCATGGGAGTCTTGTTGTTGAGATCCAAGTGGATCAGCCTGGGGGCAGAGAGCAGGGCAGGTATAGGAGGAAAGAGAGTGAATCTGGAGGAGAAATGGAAAAAACTAAGCGCAGTCCACCTCTTTTGGTGTGCAGAATCCATTTTTGTTCTTTGTGTGTGTGTGGAAATTTCGTATTCTCCAAGCAGCAAATGCGAAAATTCCATCAGTGGTTTTACTTACATGGGAATCTTAACGCACTGACCACTAGTGATTTCTTTGTATAAGGAAGGCAGAGGGAAAAACTAAATACTGAGTAACCTAAAACACAGATGTTCCAGTCTTTACTTCTGAGCTAGTCTTGAGGTCCACATTGATAATCATGGCTGTTTTCTCTCACCACAGTTCCATGTTGCCTTTACTCTCTTCCAGAATCATAGTTTAGATGGGATTCTTTAACTTACTTCATTGCTGAGGATACCAAAACCTTTTTCCTGTAAGATCAGAAGCCTTGGCAGTCTTGGTTTTATTGTGTTTCATTGATCAAGGCCACTGGGCAAAGGAGTACTAGAAGGCATTCCAGTGAATATTTTGGATTTCAAACCTAATCCTTTTTGTTTCTACTGGGTATCAGCAGTCTGTTTTCCACTCAGCAGTTGAGATCATGCATGTGAATACCAGCCATAAGAGTAACCCCTTTAAATTTCTTTATGTTCAATGGTATGAGAAGCTCAAAATGGTCAGGGAAGTCTCAGCTTTCAATTCATTGGAGCCATGACTTCCAAACTCACTGAGCCCAAAGCTGTGGGAATGGGAAGCAGAAACTCTTTTGAGTTATTAGAAATAATAGGAGAACCACTCCCAACTCTGCTCCTAGTTTCTTGAACCCAAGCTTCCTGACTGTAGGAAAAATGAAACCATATAGAGGCTGCTGGTCCAAGGTATGGTGTGCATCATGCAGGAGAGTAGCCTAACCTCACAGGGTGTTTCTCCAGCTGGTATTTAGCTAGACCCTTAGCAAGCTATTCCATATCTATCCAGCTAGCTGCATCTGAGTTTAAGTCCAGTTAATTCCTCAGTGTGAGCCCATGTCTGGCCCTCCTTTGTTATAAGCTATGTCCCCTGGTTGGAGGCAACATTGTATGGGATACTGCAGTCTTGGGTGAGATATTCTATAAGTCCATCAATAGAGGCTTTTTTAGCAGGAGCAGTTTAGGTAAGAATGGAAATGTATACCTAAAATGTGTGTCTAACCCTGTGGTGACAAATCACCGGTTACTCCATGATCAGGAGGATCTAATGTAATCAGCTTGCCACCTAGTAGCTCGTTGGTCCCCTAGGGATGAGTCACTCAGCATTGGTTTTCACTAATGGCATTCGACACTCAATATTGGCGGTAATGAGATCAGCCTTGATGGGGGTATGACCGTGGTGTTCAAAATATGCATAGTCTGCCTCCCCACAAATAAAGCCACTTTGCACATGAGCAGGCATTGTACTCATTGTGCAGGTATCAGATGGCTGGGGAAAGGGGCTGCCTGACATCCACAGGATTGGTCATCTTGTCTTCCTTATTATTGAGGGCTGCCTTCACTGTGGATGCCTCTGGTGGGCATTTAAATGTACATATATCTTTCTGTTATTTACCCATTCTGAGGGATTTGTCCCCATACTTCTCTTTCAGGCTTCCTGTTCTCACTTCCTAATTTGGTTCTGACCAGCCATCCTACCTACTTCCCTTGAGACAGAGTAGAACCTGAGGCCATTTCTCATTCCACAGGGTTACTTAATGTTGGCATATGGATATATTTCAGGGAGTTCATGAACATGGTTGGGAAAAAAATTAAACCTCCATTTTCATAACATCTAACTGAATTTTAGAATTTCTTTCGATCACAAATGTAGTTAATAACCCATGTTAGTGTTGGTAGTACCTGTGATTTTGTAATGAATGAAAATCACACAGTCTTTAATTACACAGTACAGTTTGTGGATATCTTAAACTTCATCTTCATCATTACTTTGAAAAGATAGCAGTTCTTAGACTTGTTGCTGGAAGAAACATGATCGTAATCTTCCTATATCCTTATGTTTATGTGAAGGTGCCGGTCAAGGTAGACTTATTCTCACTTTGGTGTTCCAGATACCTGTGATGCTTTTCAGTATTTCCTGTCTACAGTTGTTTGATAAATTTGTGAAAATAGTCATTTTCAGAGATGCTAAGAGTTTGAAAAGCTGGATGGTTCAAATGAGAATTCTTAATTCTTAATTCTTTATCTGGCAAATGTGGATTTGCCAGATAAAGAAGCCCCATGCTATTGGAGAGATGGTGGTAAAGCCATGCACACTAGGCAAAGACGGACTGGCTTGTGGACTGGAGCAGAAGAGAGAAGCTGATAGTGACACCCTTGTTAAATGGTGAGATCTGGTCTGGAATAGTTGATTTTGTTAAAAAAAAAAAAATTCTGAAGCCTGTCATTGAGAATTGGCAAGTTTGCCGTTTGTACTCAGTATATGGCTGGATGCAAACAGACATTTAGCACAGTAGCCAGCTCCTTGCTTTTGCTCCCTGTGTGCATGTAAAGAATTCATATTCTGTGAGTCCCTTTTGGAAGCTACAAAGCCCTTTAATATTTTGGAAATGGTAAAAAGTTTTCTTCCCCCGACACAAAACTTTGCCTGGAAATAAAAGTTGCAGACTCCACACAGCTGGTTCTTCTGTAATACGTCATAATGCATCTGCTTTTGGTGTATGGTAAATCTGGAAGCTCCTTACATTCGTGTCACTTACTCCATGTCACACAGACATGTGTTTATGTCATGTATAGATTCTGCCAGTAGTCCTGAAAGAAGTTTAGTAAATAGCCATGAAGGCATCAACTTTATCAGGAGTGGGTTCTGAATCATAGTATTTGAAAAAGATTTTGTCCCGAAATAGGAGTAGGTTATGAGGAACTTTTCTCCCACATAGGGGTCCTCTGGCAAGAGAGCCTGCTGGCCACTGCTATAACAAATTAAAGCTAGAATTTTACCTTTCCTCAAAGAAAAAGAAAACCCATTCTTGAAACTTTCTGAAAGAATTTTATCCATGAATTGGCTTACTTTGCAGAAAATTTTAACTGTATAAATAAGAGAAATCTTTGAATTCAGGGTCTTAAAGTTATCATCGTGGATGCTACTGAAGGATTGGAAAAAACTTTCTTGCATTAGCTACTGGTATAGAAGAAAAAAGCAAAGGCCAATGTCTTTGCAAACTTTCAACTTCTGGAGGAGTTGATTTTCCAAGATGAAGTTGAGATACAAAATTCTCTGTCAATTTCTTTGAAAAGATAAATCAGAGGACTTATCTTCTGGAAAGAGTTCTGGAAAGAGTTCAGGAAGAGTTCAGGAAACTCTTCAGAAGTTTCGCAAAACGTATCTCTATCTTGATGGCACTAAAGTTGAGTTAGGGATTCACAATCCTTCTCTTTCTGATATAAAGTATATTGAAGATGTGGATTAAACCAGAGAGATACATGTTGATCATAGGACCAAAGACTCACTGCAGTTGAAGTTTCAAACAGCCTTCACAAATTTTGGTGTTCCTTGGGAGAAGCTCACCTTGATCTTGTGAAGTGAGCTATGAAAACTTGAATTCTACTTGTAATATTGTATCTTTATGAAGAAGAATTTTTAACATTTGTAATCATTAAAACAAAAAGTCAAAATTAGTTGCATGTCCAACTTTTTGTGCATGTTGCCAGTCAATGATCAACCCAGAATTTAATGTGATTTTATATGCTCAGTGAGAGACTTTGCATTGTCATGCATCTTAAAAAATAAATTTCACGACTTGCCTATATTATATTGTCTTGGTATTTAATGTGTTAATAAGTAAGTATATATGTTGTATATTCTAAATACATTACTATATATGTGTGTCTATATATATATATAAGTTCACACTATATGTAACTATATCCAATATGATTGGCTTTCTGTGTAGTCTTGTGTGTTTCATTTTATGCATTTAGAATTATTCATCTGGAAGGATGTCTATATACTTCACTAGATTGCCAAAGTGGATGAAGGGACATAAAAAAGTTAAGAAGCCTTGTTCTAAATAGAGTACCAACCAAAGTTACCCCAACTGGGAGGGAGCCACTCAGGGAATACATAGCTACTGAACTCCTCCTCCCTTGATCCTTTGCTAAAGACTCTTGTTCTTTGAACCCTCCAGAAGCCAGGCTCAAGGGAGACTTTTGGTACATTTATAGAGATCACCTGCAAGGACAGGCAACCAAGTGGAGGAGAGTGAAAGGTGAATCTGGAATGGGTGAAGGAAGATACCTGGAGGCGTTTCTCTTCCTCTCTGTGCTGTATTACACCATCACACACTTTATACCTCTGTCACAGCAACAGTACTTAAATCATTTCAATTCAGTTCTGCTCAGGAAACATTTTTGAGTACTTATTAGAATCCCAGTCAAAAAATGGTACTGATGAACTCAGTGGCAGAGCAAGAATAAAGATGCAGACATAGAGAATGGACTTGAGGACCCAGGGCGGTAGCGGGGGTGGGGTGGAGGGGAAGCTGGGATGAAGTGAGAGAGTAGCATTGACATATATGCACTACCAAATGTAAAATAGATGGCTAACGGGAAGCTGCTACATAGCACAGGGAGATCAACTCGATGCTTGGTGATGACCTAAAGGGGTGGGATAGGGAGTGTGGGAGGGAGGCTCAAGAGGGAGGGGATATGGGGATATATGTATAAATACAGCTGATTCACTTTGTTGTACAGCAGAAACTGGCACAACATTGTAAAGCAATTATACTCCAATAAAGATCTGAAGAAAAAAAATATTATCTTGCTTAATACTTAAAAAGTGGACATTAGCATCTCCATTTTACAGAGAAAGCGAGCTTGGTCACACAACTAGCAAATGATAGAGGTGACTCATGCAGGACTTTCCAACACTTTGCCTACACCATTCTTCATTATCATCAAATAATGCAGGTAGGGAGCCAAAGATTCTGAACAATAGGAGAGAGGTAAAAGAGGTCTGGGAACATTTGCACACAAGTGTGTTCACTGTTGTTAGATGCACCAGGTGGGTGACAACTTTATTTTTGTACTATAGGCTATCACAAAGAATAGAAGTTCAAGTTTAAACATTTATTGTGAGTACTGTAGGCCTGTAAATAACAAAAGACCAATTTATAAAAAAATTTACCAGTCTAAGCTTAGCAGCTTTTCTTCTTTATTAAGCCTTAACATTTTCTTGTATGTCTGTATCACCCTGTGTGTACCTATCAAAGTTACATTCACATCCAGTATGTACCAGGGTGAGTCAAAAGTTATCTGCACTCTGGTTATAATAAAACTTCTGTTGGCCACACTGTCTTATCAGCGCTTTCCATCCAAGGCTACTATCTCCCCAGTCACTGCTGTACAGGTGTGAATGTGTTACATCAGTTCATTTGTAACTGTGGTGCGAGCAAAAATGGATGCCCCACCTGTGATTTGCACAAAAGAAGAGCATTGTGCAGTGATTCCTTTTTTGTGGTCTGAGGGTATGCACATCTGCACACTTCTGCCCATGCTGTTGACACTCTGCAAATCTTTGTTTCGAAGTGTTGAAACATCCTCCCTATAGTCCTGATCTTGCTCCATCAGACTTTCACCTGTTTGGTCCCCTGAAAGCAGCCCTGTGAGGACAAAGATTCACTTCTGATGAAGAAGTGAAGACAGCAGTGCATTCATGGCTTGCAGCTCAGCCTAAAACATTTTTTAATGAGGGAATATGAAAGCTTGTTGACAGATGGACAAGTGTATTGAAAAGCAAGGAGGTTATGTCGAAAAATGATGTATTTGTCTTTTATAAAATTAATTAAAATAAATTCTACAGATAATTTTTGACTCACCCTCATATTATTTACTTTTTTTTCCCCCAAACATGAACATGATCCTAATTTAGGACCTCACAGTTGTCTGTGGCTATTGCCCCGTCTCTCATTTCTTCTTCTCCAATAGAAGATATGGACAGCAGGATTTAGCTAAATCCTACTCCAAATCCTTAGAGTGCAGTTGACCCTTTTTTGATCAAAAAAGTTCTTCCTGTTCCTCCATGCTGCATCTCTAGTTTCTCTTTTTGCTGGCCAGATCCATTTTAATGGGAGGACTGACCAAGTCTAATGCATTCAAATACCAGAAAGACTTGATTCCTAAATCCTTATATATGACTCACTGCCTACTGTATGTCACCACATGGATAGATGGACAAGAGCATCTCAAACGCAGCATGACTAGAAAGAACTCATCTTGTTCACCTTGAAACTGACTTCTTAACTTCCCCAGAAATGGTGCTAGAACAACTGGGCATACATAGGTAAACTAATGGACCCACATACCTCACACCATGTGCAAAAATGAGCTCAAAATGGATCATAGACCTAAAATATAAAAGCTAAATCTTTAAAACTTCTAGAATAAAGCATTGGGTTAAAAATTTTAGGGACTTCCCTGGTGGTGCAGTGGTTAAGAGTCCACCTGCCAATGCAGGGGACACGGGTTCGAGCCCTGAGCCGGGAAGACCCCACATGCTGAGGAGCAACTAAGCCCACGCACCACAACTCCTGAACCTGCATGCTGCAGTTACTGAAGCCTGCATGCCTAGAGCCCATGCTCTGCAACAAGAGAAGCCAGTCCAATGAGAAGCCTGTACACCAGAAGGAAGAGTAGCCTCCGCTTGCCGGAACTAGAGAAAGCCCACTCGCAGCATGGAAAACCCAACGCAGTCAAAAAGTAATAAATAAATCAATAAAGTTCTCTTAAAAAATTTAAATTTTCTTTTAAAATAAGGCAATGATTTCCTTGGTAAGACACATAAAGCACTAACTATAAGAGAAAAGTTTGATAAATTGGGGTTAATCAAAACTAAGTACTTCTACCCTTTGAAAGTAGCATTGGGAATATAAAAAGAAAAGCCACATAATGGAAGAAAATATTTGCAAATAACATGTGATCATGGACTTGTATTTAGAATGTATAAACAACTCTTAAACTTCATTACTAAAACAAATAACCCAGTAAAGAATGGGCCAGTAATTTGAACAGACCCTTACCAGAGATATGATCTTATAAACGCATGAAAAGCTGTTCAACACCATTATTCATTAGAGAAATGCAAATTAAAACCACAATGAGATAACGCTAAACACCTGGAATGGCTAACATGAAACACTGACAACACCAAGTTCTGATAAAGATTCAGTGCAACTGGAACTCTCTTTCATTGCTGGAGAATGCAGTGTCACAGGTACCATGGAAAGGTTTGGCAACATCTTATAGTGTTAAATATGCACTTCCCATACAACCAAGAAATCCCACTTCTAGGTCTTTACTTATGAGAAATGAAAACAAATATTCATATAGACTTGTACTTGAGTATTCATAGCAAATGTATTTATAATAGGCCCAAACTGGAAACAACCCAAATATCCATCAACTGGTGAACAGATAAACAACTTGTGATATATACAATGGATGCTACCTAGCAATATAAAAGGACAAACTATGGATATAAGCAGCAACACGGATGAATGTCAAAAGTGTAATGTTAAGTGGAAAAGTCAAACAGAAGACTACATACTGTATGATTCCACTTATGTGAAATTCTGAAAAGGCAAATAACTGTAAGGATAGAAATCAGATCAGTGGTTGTGAGAACTGGGGTAAAGGAGAGTGACTTCAAAGAAAGGTGATGGGAATATTCTATATCCTGACAGTGGAGGAAGTTACATGACTGTAAATGTTTGTCAGATCTAATAATTAACACCTCAAATGGGTGAATTTACTACATGTAAATTATACCTCAGTAAATATTACATTAAAATTAAAAAAAAATTTTTTTAAAGTCTCTCCCACCCTCCAAAAGGCTTCTCCTCCCATGTTCTGTACTTCAGGAACTGGTTCCACCTTCTGGCCAGGACCCCAACCCTGATATATGAATGGTAATTGATTCCTTTCCTGCAGCACCAATAATAAGCAGTTGCAAAGTCAACAAATTATTCCTTCTTTAAAACTCCTACATCTTTCTTTACCTCTGCATTCCCACTGTTTCTCTTGTCCACTCCCGTATCTCCACTTGCGTGGATTATTGTGACAGCGCTGATGGGCCTCTCTGATGCTGGAACCACCCCTTCCACTGCTGCTAAGTGGACCTATCAGAAATGCACACTTCCTCATGGCATTCTGCTGCTTAGAACTGTTCAATATTCCCCATTCATAACCTATAGGATTAGCACCACCCTCTCTTCATCCTCTGGCCCTTACTTACTTTTTCATTCTCATTTACCATCACCCTTCCATAAACACCCTGTGCACTGTAACCTCACGGTACTTCTTCAGCTTGCATGAAGAATGTGCAGCTCTTGGCATAAGTTACACAAAACTCTCTATTGTATCAGGTATTCTCTTGTTCCACTCTTCACATAGCCAGCACAGTCACCCTTACAGACTCTATGCAAGTATACCATCACTCTGGAAAGACTTTCCTGAATTCTGTATATGGGCAGCACTTCCTTCTTTGTGTCCTCATGGTACCCCATGTATACCTTGAACACAGAACTTGCTGAATATTAAATTGTAAATCTAAGCTTAGGAATGCAGGTCCCATGTCTTTTTCAGTCACTTTTACCAAGAAATGAACATAGTTCCTGTTTCATAGTTGAACCAAATTTTTGTTGGGCAAGCATTCAATAGAAATGTCCACTAGACAGAATTCCTGGACACACAGCATGAAGGAACCCTCCTGAAATGGCGTTGTTAGGATGATGGAGTGGGAATGCTTGAAGTTGTAGATTTCCTGGTGTTGGTACTCTCTGTCATCACAGGCTCCCAGGACTTACTCACGGTCTCTGCCACCCATAGGTGCTATTCTACCAAGCAACTCCTAAGCCATCCCCCACATCCAGGTCCACATGGATTTTTCTCTGACCCAGGTTATTTCATGGCCAAAGGTTCATAAATCATGGTATGAAACTTGCATGTGTGCAAAGTTCCTTGAAGAGGATTATTAGAGAAATAATCCAATAAACAGGATGTTTTAATAGGGAAGAGTAGGAATTTGATTCTACTCCAACTATAGAGGAGTTTTTACTATCTGCCAGCTGGACCAACACTAAATTTTAACTTGAAGGGTAGCATCTACTTTTAAGTACTTACTGCCTGTGAAAAACTTCCATTAATGCTGTTAAGGATTGTGTGTCCTTGTGAAGGAGAGAAGTGAAGCCCAGTAGTGTGTGCGTATGGCTTTGGGAAATGCTAACAGAGTCCCCTGCAAGTAAGCTTCCTGGTTTTTTCTTCCAGAGCCAACTCACTTCTCCCCTATTAAGCAAAAGACTTTGACTCCCGAGGAAATGTGTGTGTAAGTAGGTGACTTTGAAGCAAGGCAAGAACAGGGCTTCGTCCTGGATAAAGGTCGATTGGGAAGATAAATGCTCCCTCTGTGTCCATACTTCACACCAGTGAATAGAGTGATAGTCAACCTGTTTATTTTCCAGCAAAGGGGACGTGGCCATGTGACACATGAAGAAAGAGGCTGCATTTACCTCCCAGATATTTGACCCTGTCCTTCTGAGAGCTACTGGGCATATTTCAAGTCTAAATCCACAGGAGAGTGTTTCCAGAGCACATGGCCACAGCATTTAAATGGAGATGAGGAAACAACCTGAACTGAGATGCATTAAGGATATCCAATTCCATGACCTTCATCTGTGTCAAGTACAACACCAGCATCTCATGTCTTTTTTTGGTAATGCGACTTGACTGTCATTTTTCTTCCCACTATCCTGCCTGGTAGTTTGTATCAAGTTCCTACCTTAGGAGTTCCTGTAGGAAGCACACTATTAATCTTTTATAGACCTATTCACCTAGTTTTGAAGGTAGTTTGTTTACAACACTGTCATTCCATGAACTCTGAGTCCCCCCCGGGGTACGTGTTTGTTGAGCCAAGGTCCTGGCTGAAGGGAGTGATGGGTTCAGTTCAGTTTGAGAAAACATTTAGAGCTACTTGGTTTCAACTCAGAGGCGGTGATGTTTAGCAATAGAGTTAGTGACTGATAAAAGCGTATTTTGTTTATAGGCATCTTGACCCTCTGTGTGTCTATCTGCATTTGTGTGAGAGACCATGTGCCCCTGTGAGATGGGGGATGGGCACTCTCAGCCTGAACAAAATTGTGTCCCATTCTAGCGTCATGGCTTTCCAAGGTTTTTGTTTTGTTTGTTTGTTTTTTTCTCAAGTAGCAGAAACCTATTGTCAAAATCTCATAAGAAACTAACATATTTCACAGATAAATTGGTAGGTATTTTAGTAGCAGAATGTATTTTTTTAAGGTCAATACTTGATATACAGTTAATCAATGAAAGCAGGAAGGTGTTTGAAGAATGCAGACATTTGAAACTGCTGGTGATTGCTGACAATTGCAATTTTTTATCAGTTTCAGCATCCGCTTTATTTCTGTTTTTTCATATTTAGGTTGTACTGTATCAAGAAAAGCCAGATTTACATAGGTCAGTAATTGCAAGTAAATTTTTTAACAGCTTACCTTATAATCTCAGAATATTCTTGCATTAAAAGAAAAGACCAGGGAAGCTTTATTCTGAGGATTCAATAAAAATGAAGTTACCTGGAAGCTCCAGTGAACACACTGGTATTTTCCTTTAAGTTACAGTTTGGGATGTAACATATTTGCATGTCAACATGCTTTACAACAGTTTGAGAAATAAACATTTTTTAAAAAAATGAGATTTGTGAGTTCTGGTGCTAAGGCATATGGAGTAAACACACTCTACCCTGTCTCTGCCACTAAAAGCAATAAGAAATCCTGGGCAGAATGCATGAAGCAGCTCTTGGAAGATTCTGAAAAGTAAATGGTAGCAGGCACATTGTGAAAGGAGACCAGAATTTGAAGTTTGACTAAACCAGTGGTAAGAGCGTTTCTCTTTATATTTTCCTCTGACAACAATAGGTTTGGACTCAAAGGCAGCCCCGAACCTGGAGATGCACACTGGGTATGGAAACAAAAACTGAAGAGAACTCCTCTCTTCTGGTCTGAGGAGCAGAAAGAGGGTACCTCCAGGTTAGAGAAAGTGGGAGAAATCTTTGGGATTTTCTCCCCTTTTTCTATGCCCTGTATCAGGCAGCACAATGAAAACAGTGCTGACCAAACAGGTGCCTAAAATTCTAAGGTGGGGAACCCTTCTTTCTGACCAGAATACCTGTGGCCCCAAGAGGAGTGTGGAGTGACTTTCTATTCTCTCTCCCTCTCTCTCTCTCCCTCTCTCTCTTTCTCTCTGTGCTCCCACTGCTTGGCCCTCATGCAGACACAATTGTGGGAGGTCATGGCAGAGCAGTGAAACTTAAGCCCCAGCTTTCTGACTGAAGGACTGGAAAGAGGGTCCCAGAGAGCCTGGAAGTGTTGAGGAGATCATGGAGAAAAGAGAGGTCAAGAAAATAATCTTATAAAGTTATATGTGAATTTTCTGGGGTCCCTTCTGAAGTATACATGCATGAATCTGACCCTAAGCAGCATACCTTAAGCTTTGAGAACTGAACTACAGTTTAGATCATCACCAAGTTCCCAGGCTGGCTACTCTGGCCCAAATTCAGGACAGATCTAAATAGCACAACAAACACTTTGAAAACTGAACTGATAACATAACCATAGCCCAGAGAAAGCAGGTTAGAACTTGTAGCCTGGACCTCTAACCTAGGTGACTGCCAACTAAAACAAATGGAAATCAACATTCTTCTTCGGATTTATATAACATTCAAACGTCAAAGATACAACCCAAAGTTATTCAGCATTTGAAAAACGAAGTAAAATTCAACATTGAAAAGATGAAAAGATTCCAACCTTAAGAAAGCAGAGATGTTAGAATTATCAGAGAGACTTTAAAGCAGTCAGTATAATCATGCTTTGAGAAATAAGGTAAAACATTCTTGAAATTAATAGAAAGTCTCAGCAAAGAGATAAAAGATATAAAGTAGAATCAAAAGTAAAATAAGAACTGAAAAATGCAATATCCATCCCCTCCCTCCCAATTCACTAGAAGAGCTAAACAGCAGAATCGGTGTGACAGAGAAAAAATCCAGTGAACTTAATGATAGAGCAATAGAAATTATTGAATTTGAATAACAGAAAAAATATTGGGGGGAAAAAAAAAAACCCAGAGACTTAGGAACCTATAGAACAATACAAAAAATGAGATTTGAATAATATATTTGTGGACCAAAGATATTTATAAACACAAAGTCAAACTACTGGTTATATGCAGGGGGAAAGTTTTCCTTTCCTTGAGGAATTGATATGTTATGCTGAAAGACAGTGAGAGAAATGTAACATATCACTGTGTATTTCCCTTGTCATTTTGGTTGCTAGGAAACTGTTGAGTTAAATTTCAGGCCCAACTGTAACAGTTTGGAACCTTCCAGACAGCTTTTTCATTATTTATTTCCAGTGCAAAAAGCCGGGAAAAGAGTAAATGGGGTGAAATTGGAAAAGAACAAGCAAAACTGTTGCTATTAGCAGATGACATGATTGTCTTCATAGAAAACTTATAAAATCTAAAAAAATGCTGTAACTGATAAGGTGAATTTAGCAAGACTAGTGGCTACAAAGTCAATGTACAAAAATCAATTGAATTTCTAAATATTAGCAATGACCAATTGGAGAATGAAAATTTAAAAGAATTGTATTTTTAAGAGCATCAAAACAACTGACACCTAGGAATAACTTTAAAGAAAGGTGTGAAAGCCCTGTACAATAAGCACTGCAAAATATTGCTGAGAATGATTAAATCAAATTGAAAAATAGTTATACCATGTTCATTTTGATTTTTGAATGTTGAACCAGCCTTGCATTCCTTGTATGAAACCCTCATAGTCATGAAGTGTTAACTCTTTATATATTTCTGGATTAGATTTCTTTAAGTTTTATTAAAGATTTTTGTTCCTATGTTCATGGTTTGTGCTTTGCTTATAAAACTCATTGGTATCAAGTTTATGCTAATCTCATAAAATGGTTTGGGAAAATTTCAGTCCTTCTCTGTTTGCCAAAAGAAATTGTGTATGATTGGTACTATTTTATTTGTTCTTTAAATGTTTGATAAAATTAATCTGAGAAGCTGTCTGGAACTGGACTTTTTATTGTGTAAAGATTTCTAATTATTTAATTCCTTAAATTTATGACTGTTCAGATTATCTGCATCTTCTTGTGTCAGTTACACTAATTTATTTACTATTTATTTCTCATTGACTTTTTTATTGAAGTACAGTTGATTTACAATGTTGTGTTAATTACTGCTGAGTAGCAAAGTGACTCAGTTATATGTGTATATATGTATATATTTGTATTATTTTTTTATATTCTTTTCCATTATGGTTTATCACAGGTTATTGAATATAGTTCCCTGTTTGATTTTTTTAATTGAAGTATAGTTGGTGTACAATAGTATATGTTATATATGTACAATACAGTGATTCACAATTTTTAAAGCTTATACTCCATATGTAGTTATTATAAAATATTGGCTATATTCTCTGTGATATACAACATATCCTTGTAGCTTATTTTATACCTAATATTTTGTCAGTTACACTAATTTATATCTTTCTAGGTATTTGTCCATTTCATATGATTTATCAACTTTATTGGTGTGAAGTTTTTCATAATATTCCTTTCCTATTTTCATTTTTGATATTTTCAGAGAACAATATTTGTTTATTTATTATAGTGTTTGTCTATTTCCTATTTCATTGGCTTCTAATCTACTCTTTTTTTTTTCATCATTTTGCTTATATTGGTTTAAAATTGCTTTTCTTTGCTTAGCTTCCTAAGGAGAAAGTTCAGATATGTGGTTTTATTCTTCCCCCCCTTCCTAATAGAAGGATTTAGAGCAATAAATTTACCTCAAAGCACTGCTTTATTTATATCCCACAAATTTTCAAGTGATATATTTTCATTATTGTTCAGTTTTAAATATTTTTAAATTTCCTTTAACCCTTTAAGTCAGCATTTAACACAAGGTTAAATTTCCACAGGAAGTGGAATTTCTAAGTGCAGAAATTAGACTATGTCCTAACCCCAACCTTTCTAGCTTTAGGAACTATTGCATGGGTATGTAAACTACAACAGCACTAATTGAATGTAATTTTTCCATATCTATCTCTTGAATCTTAAAAATATTTAAGTCCTTTCAACTAGTTACCCTACTACCATCCTTTGTAAATAGTGTGAAAGAGAGAAAAAGCCTTATGCATAAAGCCATTCGTACAGTGTTACATACAATTATAGAAAACCTGAAACAGTCAATATATCCAAAAAGAAGTACGTGATTTGTTGAATTACAAACTTGAAAAAAGATATATTTGCACCACTAAATTAATATTTATCAAGAGTTTGTAGGAAGATGCATATGCTGTAATATCTAAGGAAAAGTCAAGATATAGAAATATATGTACAGTCTTAACAGCTGAGGAAAGATGTCTGCTAAAATAATTTCTTTGACCTATGAGTTATTTAGGAATGTTTGCCTTAATTTCTAAATATTTGAGGAATTCCTATATATCTTATTACTATTTTCTGCTTTAAGTCCATTGTGATCAGAGGCCTAAGTCTGTATGATTTCACTTATCTAAATTTATAAAGCCATGTTTTATAACTCAGCATATGTTTATGGTCTACTTCAGTTACACATTGACTTGTAAAGAATGTGTGTTCTGCTGCGGTGTGGGTGCTGTGTTCTATAAATATCAATTAGGCTAAGTTAATTGATAATGTTGCTCGGATTTCTTTTCTTACTGATTTTTATCTATTTCTACTGATTACTGAGAGAGGTGTGTTACAACATAAATTTGAATTGGTATATGCAGTTCTGTCAGTTTTTGCTTCATATATCTTGAAACTCTGTTATTGGATATATACATATTTAGGGCTGTTGTGTCTTCATCCCAAACTGACCCCTTCATCACTATAAAACGTCCCTTTTTATCTCTGGTCCTTGTTTTGAGGACTATTTTGCTGTCTACAAAACCACATGATTAGGTTTGTATGTGTAATATTTTCCATCTTTTACTTCAAACCTTTGTGTATATTTAACAATATAAACAACACATAGCTTGATCTTTATTTTTTTATCTAGTCTGATATTCTCTAACTTTCAATTACAGTCTTAATCCACCTTTAGTTAATGAGTTATTAACATGGTTGGCTTTAAGTCTACCATCTTGCTATTTGTTTTTATTACTTGGCTACATTTCAGTATTATTACATTTTACTTCCTCGATTAGCTTTTTATCTATACCACATTGTTTTACTTTTTTTTCATGGTTGCTTGAGGGATTACAATATATATGTTCTTAACATATTACAATCTACCATGAATTAATATTACACCATTTCACCTATATTGTGATTAGCTTATAACAGTATGCTCCCATTTACCCCATTCCACTCTTTGTGCTATTATCATCACATTTTACTTATATATTATAAACCCATAATACACTTTTATTATTTTTTCAAAAGTCAGTTATATGTTAAATGAATTAAAAAGTGTTTTATATTTTACCTACATATTTACATTTCTGTTGCTTTTCATTTGTTTATGTAGATCCATATTTCCATCTATTTTCCATTAAAGGACTTCCTTTAATATTTATTATAGCATAAGTCTATAGTTTTCTATTAATCTAAAGGACTTCTTTTAATATTTCTTATGGTATAAGTGATAATTCTCTCACTTTTTTTTGAGAGGTACTTTTATTGGATATAGTATTCTAGGTTAACAGATTGTCTTATTTTGGCATTATAAATGTGTCATTCCATTGTCTTCTGGTTTGCACCATTTCTCTTGGGAAGTCAGTAGTTGGCTTTTTGTTTTGTTTTCAGTAGTTGTTTTTATCATTGTTCCTTGTAGACAATGTGTGCTCTTTTTTTTTTTAAATAGAAAGAGATCTTATTTTATTTATTATGTATGTATATTTCTTGGCTGTGTTGAGTCTGTTACTGCATGTGGGCTTTTCTCTAGTTGTGAGTGGGGGCTATGCTTTGTTGCAGTGCGTGGGCTTCTTATTGTGGTGGCTTCTCTTGTTGCAGAGCACTGGCTCTGGGCATGTGGGTTTCAGTAGTTGCAGCACATGGGCTCAGTAGTTGTGACTTGAGGGCTCTAGAGTGCAGGCTAACTAGTTGTGGCACATGGACTTAGTTGCTCTGGGGCATGTGGAATCTTCCCGGACTGGGGCTCGAACCCGTGTCCCCTGCATTTGCAGGCGGATTCTTAACTACTGTGCCACCAAATTCCAATGTGTGTTTTTCTTTAGCTTCTTTTAGGATTGTCTCTTCATCTCTGGTTTTTACCTAATTTACCCTAATATATGTAGGTGTGGTTTTCTTTGTATTTTTCTTATTTGGTTGGTTGAACTTCTTGCATGGGTTGGTTGATGTTTTTCATCAAATTTAGATAAATTCTGGCCGTTATCTCTCCAAATATTTTTTTTGCCGTAATTTTTCTCTTCTTTACTTGTGGGACTCAAATTATGTGTTTATTGGCTTGATGTTTTCCCACATGTCACTGAGAGTCTGTTCATTTCTTTTCAACCTTTTTCTCTGTTTCAGTTATGAAGATTTCTACTAACCCTATCTTCAAGTTCACTTTCTTTTGCAGTGGCAAATTATTTGTAAGCTCATCCAGTGAATTTTTTTCTTTCAATTATTAGATTTTTCAGCTGTAGAATTTCCATTAAAAAAATAATTTCCCTTTATTTACTGTGAGATATGTTTGCTCATTATGTCCGTCTTCTAAAAAAGTCGTTAAACATAATAGCTATTTTGAATTGTCTGCTAATTTTAAAATCCGAATCGTCTCTGGGTCTATTTCTGTTGATTTTTCCCCCTAATTGTGGGTTAAATTTTCCTTCTTTATGCGTCTAATGTTTTTAGATTATGCGCTGTATATTGTGAGTAACAAACCTGTGTTAGTTGGGTACCTAGGCTAATTTTGTTTTAAGGGCAGGGAAACAGATATTTGCAGATACATGAACCCAGAGAAGAAATCCAATCTGAAGATGCAGGGTACATTTAGGAGAGTCTTCTGGGAATAAGGATGCCTGAATTGAATTTTAAAGTGGGCAATGGCCAGTTTCAGAGAAGTACCAGAGGGGCACCATGAGAGGGCATAGCTGAAGCAAGAGAAAGGCACAGAGAATGTAAAACCCACATCACATTCTTTGTCACCTCTGTGCTTTTGGTAACTCAGAATCTAAGGAATTTGGTTCTTCATACCCTTGAGTTTTAGTAATAAGGTTTGTTAGAGCAAGTCTAGGTGAGATCTTACTACAGTTGGCTAGAGTCCCAGTTGAATAACTGGGAGTATTCAGCAAGGTCTCTAAAGTCTGGCTCTTCAAAATTCCTATGTTTCGTAGCACTGTGTGGCTTCTGAAATTTCCATTGTGGTCATATTACCTGAGCATGTACACCTTAATACATGTTCAGAGTATATACAACTTATTATTTTGCCAAAGACTTAGGGGATCCCTACATACATTTCTGGAACTCCTTCTCTGAGCAGCTTCCTCTTCTGTGGTGCCCTGTTCTACAAATCAACCTACTTCATCAGCTCTGAATTCCTATCTATACCTCATCAACTCATCAAGGCCTCAGAGTTCTGCTTGGAAACCACCTCCCTACTTTGCTGTCCAGAAATTAACTTCAAGCAGAAGTGTGGGTGGTGGTAATCATCACATTTTTTTTCTCTCAGGGATGATGAGTCATGTGTCTACTGGTTTCCAACAACTAAAAACAACTTATTCATATATTTTGTCTAGTTTGAGAGTTGTTTACAACAGCAGGGCCGGTCTGGTATCAAATCATGGTACTCATGATTACAAACAGAAGTCTCGCTTACTTGTTTTTAAGTTAAACCTATTATTTAAAGTAGCTGGGGGTTAACTAAATCCAACTGCTATTTATTCTCACAGTCCTTTAAACTATGTGAGCAACTAAAATTTCAAGGGCTAATAAGATATGTAAAAATAATATATGTGATTAATGTTACTACATTAATAAATTCTACTATGAAAGCATATATTGATATTTAAGCTTGAATTTTGACTTTGGCATGATAATTTTTAAAACTCTTTCAAGGAAGAATTTTAAAAAGGCGACCCAACAGCTCTCTATAGATTGAATATTGGAAGTTGTGTTTCTTTTCCATTTGGAAGCATCGATTTCTTCCCTGCATGGGTTTTTATGTGATGCACTGATTGACGTGGCTGCCTTAGGATGCCAAGTCCATTGCATTTTATTTTTTATCATCTCCAAACATCTTGATTCAAGCCTTAGAGTCATTGATTGATTATAGTGTTGTCCTGAACACTGAGATGGGTTGTTTTGTTTTAAAATTTAACCTCTGTGGGTAAAGTGAAGGAGAAGGGTCTATTATTTTTTAGACCCTGCTTCACGTGGTTACTTTGTGACATTTTATTCAGATTCCTATAATTTGTGATTTGTGGTTCTTTAGGCAAGTGCCAGAAGTTAATCGTTCTTAGATATCTCTTTTTTCCTTAGCAGAGGCAAAAAGTTTTCAGGAAGCAGAGAACTCCCTCATCTTCCCCAGGTCACGCTGGTATGCAGAGTCGTTCAGGGTTCAGTATGTCACAGAAGGTGGCTCTGAAGAGTTAACCACATTGTTTGGCTCCCCATTAGTGTACCAACCGAGCGGAACAAGAGCTGAGCTGAGGATAGCCTGAGCTCAAAGATTGTAGACCCAGAAAACTTGTAGATATCCCCTCTCATACTCTCTAGTTCTGCTTTGTCTCTGCCAAAGATTAGTTTCCTTTGTCCAGAGGTGAGGACTACTTCCTCAGTCTCTTACTAGCCACTCATCTAAGACGGAGTATTTCTTAGGTCTACCATATAGAGCGTCTCATATAATCTCAGTTTTTATTCTCTTGCAGAAGGAATTAGGGAGGAATGTGGAAATATACATATTATAATATTTATTATCCTTTTAAAATAGTTCCTAAAATCATTGACTTGCCATACTTGGTCAAGTTTGCTAGTCTATCTTTTTTGAGACTACTAAAGCTATATTTCCTTAAAGAGTAGTTCCTAGTTCAGACTTTCTCCCTAGTTAATCTGCTTGAATTACTGATATTTTGGTGTATTTTAATATTGGGACTCAAAATGGACTTTTTTTTTCTTTTCAGTTTTCAGTGCAATTTAGATTTGTTAAATAGCTGTACAAAGAAATTTTATTATTCATGTAATGTTAAGAATGCTCTTAGATAATGCTCAGAATCTTTGATGTAATATGTTTATTTGCTTTTAGAATTCAGTATTTTCTAATCCTATGTATGAGTAGTTCACAACTGTGAGAAGCTCATGCCTCCATCTATTTTGTGGTGCCCTTAACTCACTGTCCTGGAATACACTCTTGGGAACAGCTTTGTATGGAGAACAGTGGAGTGTGTGGACTGAAGAGTTCCTCTGATTTTCCACACCTAGGAATATACGCTCTATCAGACCCATGTGCCCTTCGGAGATCTCATAACGACCCAGCATCAGAAGGGGAGTTGAGATTTCCCTGAATCCCCCGGCTTCATGCCTTTTCCCTGCCTTCTATGGTGAAGGTTTGTTAGGACTCTTGCTTCAGAACAAAGGTTATCTAGTCTTTTAAAAAATGTTTCTAACCTGGGATTGGTAGCAATCTTTTTCTTCCCACCTGCAAAGAAAGAGAGGAGTCTCTTTAATAACAAAATAATAATAACTAAGTTTAGTACAAGTCAGAATTTACAATGGACTTTCTAATAAAACCCTCACAGCAACCCTGATAGGTAAGCACCATTTTTATTATCACCATTGTACAGAGGAAGAGATGGAGGTTTGTAACCGTGTTATACAAGGATGTTATGGGATGTTAAAATGAGGATAGCTTGATAAATGAGTAGAGAATTTGGAAATTTTGAACATTAAACTTTGTTTTTGATTAAACTAAGGAACCAGAAGGGATCTGTGAAGTCCAGCTCAATAGGCTTATTTTTCACCCATAGAGACTTAGATTCAGGGAGCCAGGAGCCTGCCACAGGTGGAAGGACTCCCTGGTCTCAGAGTTGGAGCAGGGTACACTGGCTAGAAGAGCAGCCTCCGGGGCAGAGCTGAATATCCACGTTCCCAACAAGTTGCTTCTTCTTAATCATTTCTCAGCACTTCTGTCCAGACTCAACATAGGAAGAAGGCCTCTCTTGTTGAGAGCACAGTAAGGGCAAGTATATCCTGCCCTGAAGTCACCTTTTTTCTAAGGCATAGGGTCTCTCAAGACCCTCATTAAAATGAAACTCTGTGGAGTGGGAGGGGAAAGACATCTAGGCAATAGGCTTCATGATCCCACTAGCATGAATTAGCTGGTCTAATTGGGTTTGCTTTCACCTTGCAGTCTGACTTCCAAGGTGACAGCTGGCTGGGCTGGCACCTTTTTATTGGGCAAGAAAGAAGACGAAAGGCTAAAGTGCACAGAATTGGAGAAGGTGTACCTAAGTGGGGCGTATGATGGACAGTCCTGAAGAGTTCAGTGGGCATTGGGCAAGTGGTTTCTTCAGGCTGGGAGGACACCAGGCTTCATTCAGTTCTGCACCAGGCTAATTCTATCTGAATCTTTTAGTGTGATACCAGGGATTGATGGATCATTCATTTATCAGACATTCTTGATTTACTTTTTTTCCAAGGAATTTTGCTGAGCTTATTATAGTTAGAGGAGATTAATAAGCCAATGTCACATTATTGTGTTCCAATTATAAAAAGGCATAATGCTAGACACTGAGAGAACACAAAATTGAAAGTGACATAGTTCTTGTCTTCAAACAGTCTACAGTCTAGTACACAAATAAGTACAATAGGATAAAAGGGAGGCAGAGGTAGGTGCTTAAGGAAATATAAAGCATTGTAAAATCCAAGGATGGAGAACTTTGTGCAGCTGAGGGGGATTAGAGAAGGATCCATAGAGGAGTTGGTATTTGAACTGGCCCTTGAAGGTTGAGAAGAGTGTCACGCCTAAATTCATGTTTTTATGCCACAAGTCTCCCCTGAGCCCTGACTCATAGGTACAACTGCCCTGTCCACATTCTCGTGCAGAAATCAAATAGGCATCTCATACCTGACATGTCTATAATTAGACTTTTGATTTTACCACCTCAAACTGGCTTGTCTCCTGGTTTTAGTCATCTCTATTCTTCCAATTGGTCAGGGCTTTTCTCTTCTCTTAAATCTACCCCTTTCATTTTTTGTCAAAGCCACACTTTATGCCTTTAGTAGATGATTGCTGTGTGTGACTTAGATTTTTGATGTGTTAATGAGACTGATAAATAGCTAAAGAAAGACTCAATAGTATTTAAATTAAAGATCTGATGAAAGATGCTGTTTTCTGTTTGTAAGACAGTTCACCCAGAGTCTGTTTGATCTGTACTCATGACTTTAAACGTACCTATATTTTATAGGAATTAATATATTCATAAGGTTTGTGTTACACTTAACCATTACCAAATGTGATCTAACTGTACATTTTCATTTGATTTCACAGCAAGAATGCTGACACAGATGTCTTTATTTTTTATATTCTACAGATGAGGAAACTGAAGGAGAATGAGCGACTTACCTGTGATATAACAGGTGGTTCATAGAAGAGCCTAGACTCATAGCCTGGCCCCAAAATCTATGGGGTGTCTTGGAGCCTCCAGGCAGTCAATGGTTCAGTCTGAGTGGAGGGACAGTAGTAGATTACGCTGGAGAAGAAGTTTGGGACTTCCTTGTGGAGAGCCTTGAATGCCACGCAACAGTTAGGACTCTTCTGAAACTGGGATTTCCAGGATAGGACCAGCTCCTTCCAGGAGTATGCTAGGCAATCCATTCAGGCACAGCAAGGTGTTAAAATCTGTATTCATATTTGTAAACCTCATCTTTCAAACCAATATTTTTGTTAATGTCTTATAATATGGTAGTGTATTTTCAGAGTAAGACAGGAATACACGCAAATACATACCTATATCTAAAAATTGTTTTTATTGGTAAGAGTGAAATGACACTTTTTGAGCAAGATGTGATGACTGCAGTGCTTGGAAAAATTAATTGTGGGTACCATAGCTGGGAACTTAAAGAGAGCCCCATGTCCAAGGGCTCTTGAGCACCCCAGTTGGTCTGGTTTGTGTGGGAAGCCAAAGTGAGATAATACGAGTGAAAGTACCCTAAGGTTATAAAATAAATCAAAAGCATGCCAAAAGATGCAAACAGAATTTGTCCTTAAAACTGCCCAACAGCTGATGCTAGATTCTTAGAAATCAAGGTCTGTGTTAAAGGCTAACAGGAGAAGCTTAAAAAGTAAGATGAGCAACTTGGCAGTGATGCTGTGGAAACTCTTTTCAGATCTGAGAAGATTTTGAATTGTTTATTTACTTGGCATTCCTGCTGTCTGTTCTAGAGTCCATAGAGCCTTATGTGTGTGAAAATAAAAACCCTTTAGAAAGTGGAGCTATGTTTTGAAACACCCGAACGAGTTTTTAAGGCATCTTTACCTTTTTATACAGAATAACATTTATCATTCTGTGGTCCAGCGCTGATAAGACGTTAGCAGGAAGGCACGTGGTAAAGGAAATAGCCGGGTGAAGAAATTGACTACCCAAGCATTAATAAGTAGGAAGTTCCATTTGTTCTAAACCCCCTCCAGCTTCAACATTTTTTATGCCCAGCCATGAGGGCGACATTTTTCTGTTTCTCAGAACTGAGCTGAACCTGTGTTTCAGGAGCTCTGGCTTGAAAAGCGTTTATTCTACGAGGAACAAAGTGGCAAACTTTCTAATTTAGTTAAAATTCCTGTAACTTAAGAACCAGCTCAGAAGGATCTCGGTGCAGAGCAGTCTGTTTGCCAGAGCGAGGACTCCACTGGCGTGACAACTATTTTTAGGGAGAATGCTGGCAGGCAGCATCCTAATGAAAGGCGCAGCAGAAGTAGCCTGAATGCCTTCCTGCTCTGTCCAGCCTCGACTGGAGAGAAGGCTGCTTTTACCACCACATTTTTCCCAAGTTCAGAGATTTTATGTGTCTGTGCATATTGCGTCTGCTTCAACTACTGCTAAGTTCCATGGAGGGGAAAAAAAGATGCCATTTGCAAACCCACGGCTTAACGGTGGTTGTTGGTTGGTCAGGAATGATCAGTTTGGGGCTTCAGGAGAGTCGTATTGAGGGACATCAAATCTGAAGTGTAACTGAAGAAAATACTGGGTAAACCTGAGTCCCTGTAAAGCAGTGAAACGGAACCTTTTCTTGGAGGAAATAATGCATTTATTGTTATGAATGCCTTTATTGAAGGCAAGAGATTTTTTTGTTAGAACAAAGGAGTCTACTTAAACAACAGGAATATATACAGGACCTTCTTCGCTGGCTGCTGCCGGCTTTGGGTTTCTTGTGGTTTGGCTGCTTGTAGGAGAATTTTAGCTGGAAGAGCAGAGGGCAGCAGGAGCCCTGAGCGGGGTGGAGGTCAGGATACCTGGTCTGGTTTGTCTCTGTGAAGAACTGACTCTTGCGTTTGACTTTGAGCCAAAGCTTCTGCTCTCAGGCCTCAGTTTCTGCTCTTATAAGTGGCTCTTCTCGTGTGAAGTGGTACTTCCTGAGGCATCCCCAGCTCTAAGAGTGTGACTCTGTACCTATCACTTTCCATGCTTCTCCTTTTTTCATGAGACTTGAGAGTAATTTCTTTCCTCCAGCAGTGGAGCCCTGCTCTGGTCCAGCCCTATGTTCTCCCAGCGGGGTAAGCAGATCAGCACCAAGTACCATCTTCCACCAAGTCTAACTCACCTTTGTTTGTACACTGCACCATTATGTTATCTACCACTTAAGGAAAACCACATGACAACTCAATCTATTAAGAACTTTGACTATCAATTACAGGATGCATCCTGAGTTCAGAAATGTTAAAAAAAAAAAAAAAAAGTGCACCTGAATTTGATGCAGTGTAGCCATTAAATGCAGAGTAGTGCTACCAACTGTAAAATAGATAGCTAGTGGGAAGTTATGGTATAACAAAGGGAGATCAACTTGACGATGGGTGATGTCTCAGAAGGCCAGGACAGGGAGGGTGGGAGGGCGTTGCGGGAGGGAGGGGATATGGGGATATATGTATAAATACAGCTGATTCACTTTGGTGTACCTAAAAAACTGTACGAGTGTAAAGCAATTATATTCCAATAAAGAGCTAATAAATAAAAAATAAATAAATGCAGTGTAGTGATTAGTAGAACAGGTGTTTGGGGAAGCACACCCTGGGGAGGGTGTGGTTGCAAGTCTTTGTAAAGGTTCCTGGATCTGTTGAGGGGCAGGGTGGCATTAGAACGCAGACTGACTGCTGGAGTTTCATTCCCAGCTGTGCTGCTTCCTGGCTGCATGACCTAAGGCTAATTTCTTCATGTCTTTGTCACTTAGTTTGCACATCTGTAAAATGGGGGATAAGGATAATAATTGCTTCATAGGACTCTAGTAAGGATTATGTTAATAAATAGATGTAAAGGATGTGGAGCAGAGCCAGGTGCTTAGTAAGCACTCCCTGAATGTCTGATTGGTGTGCCTGGCTCCCCCTCCAGGATGTGCGCTCTAGGAAAGCTGGGGGTTCCCTCATTGTAGTTCCTAGTGCCTGCCAGTTCCTGCCGTGTAGTAAGTGCTCAATAAATATTTGCCACAATGAATTCGCTGTTTGTTATCTCCTATTGGACATTAGCCAGTATTCACTGACCTCACAAGGCTCTTTCATGAAATGAGCATGACAAAACCCCATTGCAATTAGTTTTGGTACAGTTAGCAAATGTCTCAGAGAACTATACTCTTAGGTCCTTGCAAATGATGGGTGTCTTTGTCTTATCAGCCGGTAGACTCTGGCCTACTAATAAGGACAAAAGTAGATGCTGGGAATAATCGAGTAAGAAGACCCGCTGTTCCCACAGCTCAACTTTCTCAAGGCTCTGCTGATCGGAAGGAAGATGATGTCCTTGAAAGACTCCACGACCCAGATAAGGCTGTCTAAGACAAAGAGACTGTCCCTGCTTTGACAAATGGGACTGACCTTCCAGTCCTGGTAAAACATTCTGGTTTCAACAAAGTCTGTATCAGGTGGGAGATGATATATGGCTGGAAGTGTGTAAATCCACAGGCAGGTGTTAACTGGCTGCCTTGTTATGCAATTAACCCACAATTCACAAGCGCCTCCAAGAAAGTAGGGAAGCTGTATTTGCCATCTCTCCTGGCTTTTTAGTGAAGTGACTGCCTTAAGAAACACTTCTGAAAAAGAAACGTTCATTAGTCGAAGATTCTAAGCGTCTCTATCTGAATTAAGACTGTAATTTAGCTTCAGATAACACTTGTCTAAATACAAGATGAGTCAATTAGTAGAACTGGAGGGATATCAAGTTTTTTTGGTATGTTTGCTTTGGTACCATTCCCAGCAGTCAAGGAAGGTAACTGCAGAAATATCCTTATTCTATCAGGCCAGAAGTGAAGTGGCAACCAGAGAATGAGAATTTCACAGTTAATGTGAGTCCAAGGAAGAAAAGACATCTTCCGTTATTTGGTTCTCTGTCCGCAGTTTCAGATAGGAACGTGCTAGAAACTTGCTTTCTCATCCATTATCTTTTCCTCTGATCCAACACATCAGCTTGGTTCTCTTTCTCTGAAGTTAATCCAAATTCCTGTATTTTTCCAAACTTGCAATTCAATGTCACTCTATTTTCAGATACTTGAACTTTTGAATTCCTAATTGAAATTTTGATTCAATTTTTAAAAAATGAGGACCTGGGAGGGCATGATAATTATCTTCAAATAGTTGAAGGTCTGTCATAGGAAAGATGAAAAACATTGTTCTGTAAGTATGTAGAACAAGGGACAGATGCTGTAGAGGGAGTTTTTAATTCATTATAAGGATGGATTTTTTGTCAGTCAAGAATGAGCCAAAATGAAATGGGTTATCCCACGAGATAGTACGTTTCCCACACTAGGATATTCTCTGGATTTGCTAGGGACTGTAGGCTTGGTAGACATTAATGCTTCTTGCTTTCCAATATTTGACTCTTCTCTCATTTCAATCACCTAGAAGGCTGAAAGTCCTGCCTGGCCCACTTGTGGTTGAGTGCAGCGTGTGACTACTTCTTGCTCTTAGGTCCAGACCATAGTATTTAATTGCCAGTATGAGACTTTAAGAGTTCTCCTCCCCTGCCAGTGTAATGCAGAATTCACAGACCTAGATGGAACTTCCATCACCCTGACTCCTCGGGGGCAGGGGGTAACCCTGAGCGGAGACCCCTTGTCATGCTGCCCTGGGTCTATAGCAAGGAGAAGAACTAAATATTGTGGTCTTAAGCCTCCACGGCGTAATTGAACTCATCCTGAACATGGCTTTTGTTCAGTTATCCCTGGGTGGCAGTGAGCTCAGGGAGGCAGATTCCTCCCCTAGCCTCAGGGTTGGATTTTGATTGGCCGCAGCCAATCACGGCAATTTCCTTTCTCTTTTCCAGTGGAATAAAGCACCCACAGCTGGCCACATGACCAGGTTCTGGCTGATGAGACTTAAGGGTGGTCTTGGGTGGGAGAGCCTTTGAAAAAGGTCTTCCTTCCTTACAGAAAGAGGGGAAAGAACGAGGAGAGGAATTATTTTCTTCCTGCTTTTGATTGTTTTATGTGAGACTGTGATGCTTGAGGGGGGGAGGTCTGTTTCAGACAGAGGGTGTAATTTGTGGAATTAATTAATTTGTGGAATTAACTGTAACTCGTTGAATTAACAGTAAGTTGTGGAATTCGTTATCCCAGGAGGGAGCACAGGCTGTGCTCTACAAAGTGGGGTTCCCACTTCCTAAGTCCACGTCTAGCCTATTGATACTTCCACTTGCATGTCTCCTCAAACTCAAACTTAGGTTCAAATCCTGTTTCTCTTCTTGGGGTCCCTGTCCCAGCTTAAAGAACCATAGTCTTGCCTGTTGCCCAAATCAGAAACCTGGGAATGACTCACTTCTGCCTGTCCCTCATCAAGTCCTTCGTATTTCCCAAATCCATCCATTCCTGTCCCTCTCCACTGCATCTGCTCTTGCAGGAGCTCGGGCTGTCAGCACTTATGCAAATGGCTAGTTACCTAACTTGCTTGCCTCAAAATTAGCTCTCCTCCGGTGTAGGTCCATATTGCAGTCAGAGGAGCCCTTCCAAAATGAATTAAACACGTAAACTTAAAATAATTTGAGTGACTTTCTAATGACCCATGGATAAAGTCTCAAATCCTTGGCCACATTTACAAGACTCTTCATGGTGTAGCTCTGGCTATATCTGTAGTCTCAATTTAGACCACTCTCACTTGTCATTTTTGCTCCATTCTTAACTGCATTCCCTACACGTCACAGAATGCTGCTCTCTTCCTTCCCTGCCCCTTGCACATGCTAACCCTTTTCTTAGAACAACCCTTTTCTCTTTTCTCCTGTCTCCCTCGTCCAGCTAACTCCCGGTCCTCTTTAAGGCTTTCTTTCCTTCCTTCTCATAGAAGCCTTCCTCACTGTCTCAGTGCTGGCTTAGCTACCCTTCTCTGTGCAGACATCACACTCTATTTCTACCACCATCTTAGCATTTTTAAGCACCGAGTTCCAATTTTCTATGAATCCTCTATCCTCTCTCCCATTGAGTTGTAGCCCCGTGAGGGTGATGATTGCCTTTCCATCTTTGGAAAAATGCCTGACCTGAGTTAGGTTCTCCATGAAGGATTGTATGTGCTGTCATTATCTGCCTCTTTGCTACACAGAAGAAATAGTCCAGGCATGTGGGGGTTTTTTAAATTAATTCATTTATTATTATTTTTTAATTTATTGGCTGCTTTGGAACTTTGTTGCTGCATGTGGGCTTGCGTGTGGGCTTTCTGTAGTTGTGGAGAGCTGGGGCTACTCTTTGTTGTGGTGTGTGGGCTTCTCATTGCGGTGGCTTCTCTTGTTCAGGGTGCAGGCTCTAGGTGCATGGGCTTCAGTAGTTGTAGCACATGGGCTCTAAAGTGCAGGCTCAGTAGCTGTGGCGCATGGGCTTAGTTGTGTGGCATGTGGGATCTTCCCGGACCAGGGATTGAACCCGTGTCCCCTGCACTGGCAGGCGGATTCTTAACCACTGTGATACCAGGGAAGCCCTGGCATGTGGGTTTTTGAGAATACTGTTGTGGTGATGAGCCAGGGATTGGTGGTAGGAGATGGGGATGATGGTGCAAGAGACAACTTGGGTTGGACAAGGCTCTGGGTCTGAACCAGGCAAACAGCATGTACATGATGAAGCAGGAAGTCAGAACAAGAGCAGGGATAGAAGCTCAAAAGGCATGATCTGGGCCTGGGAAGCCATCCAGCTGGACAGATGCTGGGCAAAAGCTGTGGAAAGAGAGAATACCCAGCTTGAGGTAGCAAAGGCCTAAAACAGAGACCATCTCTGAGCGCAGAGCCAGAGGGAAGCTCACTTTCTTTAGTACAGAGAGAACTTAGCTGAGCTGAGGGAGATGCAAGGTGGAGCAAAAAAAAAAAAAAAAAAAAAGCAACCTGTGTTAAATTGGAGAAAGCTGGCTCTGGAACCATGCACATAGCTGTGAATACCCTGACTATAGAATGTTTTCCCCAGGACCCTTAATGTTGCAGGAGATTAGACCTTGGGTTCTAAGCAGACAGAGAATGGGAGGCTCAGGATGAAGGAGGAGCAGAGCTGTGGTCCTCAGCTCGGCTGCCCTCTGGGAGAAACAGCACTAGGAATTCTCAGCACACACGGGATCCTTTGGCGTGAGGGTGTCCCTGGTTTCTGCTACAGATGGACGGAAATTGTTCAGATTGGTGGTGGATTCATAAAGAACCACAGATCTGAGGAAAGAGTTGAGAAAATACAAAAATCAAAACTGAACTTTGTTGAAGGAGGAATTTATCAAGTAGTAAGTGTGGAGCAAAAAAACCAGAAAGAACCCTTTATCCAAATCAAAGTTTTCTAAAGTCTCACCTTGGAACTTCATATGAACGTCTAGCTGTCACCAGAACTTACTCAGAATTCATCCAAGAGATACTACAGACTTATGTATGGGTCTTTCCTAAGAGTTAAGGTGGCTCAGGGGTTAAGAATCCATGTTTTCCTGCTGTATTCAAGCACCTGGCACCCGAATGATGACTTAGAATCTTCTGAGAATTAGAAGGAAAACAGAGACACCTGTCTCTTGGCTCCCCTTTGTCTCAGTGGGGCCATGGTGGCCTTCACAGCCATGTTTCCAGTCTCCTTTATGGCCAGGTCTTTGCCCTCCTCCCTGCAAATGCCAATCACACCAGCTACTATATGGTCCCATTACTTTATCTTTGTTTTCCTTTTATGGAATGAGAGTTCACTTGGGTGACCCCCACCCCATTCCCTGGTCCCTTGTTTTAGCCCTGCTTTTTCTTTTCAACAGTGATGAGCCCCTTCACAAGGACATGATGATTAAGCAGAACCCCATGATGGGTGTGCACAGGTGGGGTATATGCTCTACAAATGCTTGTTCCGTGGACGCTCGAGCAAGTCAGGCTTTCCAATACCACTGAATTTAGAATTAAACCTCATATTCTTTGAGTCTTCCTGTCCCCAGGAGAATTTCTTTGCAAGTATTACCTAATGCTTATTTTCCCTTGTTTCTGATTTTTTTAAAAAAGACCAAATATTTTGTTTCTCATGTAACACACGTAGCTCGTAGTATTTTCTGTTGTCCTTAAGAAGACCATGAAACCTATCATACCCCACAAAGACTTTGTAACAGTGAGGAAATGTGTACTGATCCATCATTAACAGTGACATGGTCTAGGCTGAGAAGAGCCTGCTCGTGAAAGCAGAATGGCCGACCTCAATTCACCAGGCCTTCACTGTGTGCCTACTGGGCCCAGAGCTGCATTTGTAGAAAAGGTTACATTTTCTGGAGAAATGAGCACTAGTCAAAAGACAGTAAATGGGACTAACTCTGAACAACAGAAGTTGTTACATCACTCAGGTAAGAGGAGATCCAAGTGGGAATATCAGGGCAAAGGCCAGGGAACAGCCTCAAGGTGAGAGTGGAAGGAATCACTGAGCTGGGTGAGTGGCTGCAAGGACTCTAGCTCTTTAATACGTGCACTAATGAACACCCACGGCCCCAGTAATAATAACAACTATAGCATCAGCACTGGATGCTCCACACTGTTCTGAGAACATCTGAGAACACATTTCATCTCCTGCAATCCCTACAATATCCCAATGAGGCAAGTAGTATTGTCACACCCATTTTATACATAAAGGGAGCTGAGGCACAGAGAAGTCAAAAGCACCTGAAAGTGGCTGAGCTGGGACGTGAACCCAGGCAGTCTGGCTGCAGAGCCTGCTGTGCACGATTGCCTCTCCACACAGAGGATGAGACTGAAGCTTTTAATACTTGACTTGGAAGTGAATGTTCTGTCCCCACTTCAAGCAGCTTTTTCTTTCCACTTGTAAATATCTGTAGTGACACGCATGTTGTTTGAACACTCACTGGTCTGGTATTTGGGGGGAAGTCCCTAGAGGATGTGGGGTAGACATGGAACTAATTTTCTGGAGTCAGTAGAGCCCATGGGCCAAAACAAAAATTGGGACCCAGTGAGTCACTGGCACTTAGAGGCTCCTCACTTCAGGAGTTTCTCTCCCACCCAAGCCTGTCCAGCTGGTGACTTTCGGGGCTGTGTGTTTGGTGAAGCATATATGTGAAAAGTCCAGTGTTCCTTTACCTTTTATTCAGGGGAAAGTGACAAGAAGTGATTGGAAACTGACAAGACCATCATCCTCTTGCTGGGGCAGATCAGCCAAAAGAGAGACCAGACTCCCCTCTGCTCACATCCCTCTCACACATTTTGTCAAGCCTGGGCATTATTGGGGGTGCCCTCTCCCTGCGTTTCAGACTGCCAACATCCCACCATTTCCCAAGGCCCAGCCCTAGGCTGTGCTCCCCTATGATGCCCTGCTGGTTCCCCAGCCCTCCCCACCTCGCCCTTCCCAGACTCCCTTAGCATAAGGTCTCATTCAAACAGCTCCCAGGAGTAGTTTTACTCATGGTTGATGCCCAAGTCTTCTGCTCTGTACTGGTATGAAAGTACTAGAAGAGGCAGGCTCTCCTGACTTTAACTTGCTCCTTCAGACCCCCCACTATACTGGCCTACAGTCTACTTGTGCGTGTTACATTGTAACCCGCAAATTTCAGCACAGAGTTTGTAATCTCTGGATTTGGGAGGAAAAAAAAAGACAAAAGGGAAGCTTGAGAGAGAGAAGGTAGTTTGCTTTGGGAGAAGAGAGATGCTTCCCTAATAAAAGATAAAATGGCCAAGTGGGGTAGGCTTGTGTCCCTGAGATAAGAGGAAAGGTCATTTATTTAAACGGTAAATGGCTAGAAATGCAGAACGGATTTATAGGGCGCCTACAGACCCATGAAAAAAGCTCTCGCACAGATGCATGCATATTAATCCCGAATTGGCTATGAAATTTATCTTCATGAGTAAAGAGAAGAGGGATTGTTGATCCTGTTATGATTTTTACCCCATCTTTCCAAAGAAGACAGGATTAATACCAGGAGAGATAAATCATGATGTGATTTTTGTATATATGCACAAAGGGAACACAGTGAATATTTGATTTTCTCCAACTTCTGCAGGGCTAAATCAATTTGAAGAGATAATGGTAGAGGATTAAGTTATTGGAACGTGTGTAACTATAAAGTTTTGAATACAGTTAACTCACAAGTTATTACAATTTCAGTATAACATCTGTTATCATTGAAATAACAGATGTGTTGTGTATTATGAAACTAAGGGAAAATTGGATATGCACACATTTTTCAAAAGAAACCAGGCTCCTATTAAATTGTTTGTGAAATGCAACACTGTAAAAATTATTGCAAAGGGTAAAAGGAATGTCCTCAAAAGGAGGCTATATCACAACTAATGCTATTAATAGAAAGTCATCTTAAAATATGAGGCAAGCGAAATGTTATATGAACTCCTGCACTTTGCCAAACTACAGAGAAAGGAAGTTATCATACTTCAAGATGTAGAAAAATGTAAAGCTACAAAACGGAAAATAGCAATCCGTAAAAAGTGAGCTTGTTGTAATGAATGATTTCCCAACTCTGCCATCTACACTCAGTGCCTTTGATTTTAATCCTTTACTGCAGTAACTATAGTACTAACTCCTCGTGCATGGAGAGTTATGTCCACCGTCCTTCCAGCAATCATATTTTCTGAACCCAGAGTTGGCACATGTGCTTTAATGAGACCGTGTGGATGTGCAGGAATGAGGGAAGAGATTTGACATTGAGATTTTTCTCATAAATTTCTCATAAATTTCTCTAATATTTTGTCTCGCGTCTTGAAATCCGTTGCTACATTTTTACTTTCTTTCCCCGCCTGTCCACGATTGGGCTTTTCTTTTTTGAAAGGTTGGGGGGAACAAGTCCCACTGTATTATTATTTATCAAGTTTCATGGTCAACAAAGAATATACCAGAAGTGTGAGGATGGAGGTGGGGGGAGATCTAATTAAGCTTGCCTTGGTCTGGTTTTCAATCCTCCTATCGTTGACAGCTCGCTCCTAGGAGAAAGAGGTCCCCGTTGGTCTCCACCACAAAAAGGTTTCTAATAAAATATTCAAGATAGCTGAGGACCTTTAGAATGGGTAATTTTATTCAACATACACTATGATCTTCCTGCTGGTTGTGGGCACTGGACCAATACCCAGGAGCTTCTCTTGGAGTGCCTGACTATTATGCATTATGTTAGAGTATTCTGTGAAAAGTCAATTTACTCGGAGTCAGAGACACCATATTTTAACTTGGAGACTAAAATTATCCCTGGGGTTTAGTTTGCTGCCATGATTAAGTTCTTACTGTTCTACAAATCCTAGATTTATTTTTAACTGCTTCAATGCTGCATTTTTTAAAGACTAACGAATGGTTAAAAAAGCGAAAGGAAAAAAAACATGCAAAAAAATCTAGGACTCAGGAAGAATGCTCTGGTAAAATGCAGACTTTCATTAAATAATGCCTGTAGTGAGTTTCCCTGCCGTTGGCTTTGCCTCTGGTTTCAAGAGCCTGTCTAACCAGGCCTAGGACTTAATGAGGTGGGTCCCTTCAGTGTCTTAGATACTTAGGTCTCAAAAATCTCTATCTACAATCCAATTTTTCCCATCCATTACAGCACGAGCAGGAGAAATGGAATGCATGGGTTGAAATCCCTGTTACTCAATTGGACTATTCCCCTTGGATTGCAGTTGAAGAGCAAGTTTTCATTATCTGTAATAATTAGTATCTTTTCTGAAATTAGCTGAACGGACTGACACAGTCATCTGTGGTTGGATATGTCACGTGTCTTTCCATTATTAACTTTTCTGGGAGGAGGGAAGAGTGAGTAGGGAAAGAAGTGGACTGTGGGAAATTTTTTTCTCATCTGGGTGGCATCTAACTTGAGCATGTGCCGGGTGGGGTCTATTTTAGATGATCTGAAAGTGTGATGAGCGTGAGCTTTGGAGACATTATCAACACCTTGACTCCTATTCCTCCAGTTGACTTGGTGAGTGAAACTGGGCAAGTTACTTACCTCCCTAAGCCCTCGCTCTGCCTCTGTAAAATGGACATAATAATAATGCCTTCCTTATAAGGTTACTGTAAAGATTAAATGAGAGACTGCACATAGAGCACTTAAGAATTCACTGGCACTTAGTAAATACCCAATACATTGTAGCTGCTGTTATTGCAGCTTTATTACTTTAGGCAGCTGTCGTATTATTCATCAGATATTGACACAGTCACTTAACCACTACGCTGAAGCCTCCTGATGGGGCCGTGAGAGGCACAGAGAGACAGATCTGCTGTTCTTGTAGGGGGATCAGACGTGGTCATAGATGATCCTGGCAGAAGGTGGGAGGTGACAAGTGCCACAGGAGATGAGCAGGGCAGTGCCTGGCGCACTGCTGCCACGTCGCTTCCTTGAGTGGGGGATGGCAGAGTGATTTCGGCTGTGGTTCCTGGCCGCATTGCCCCCAAACCTAGCTCTCTTTTTGAGGCTGTTGTGGAATGAATGTGTTCTGACCCCCAGATTCAAATGTTGAAGCCATACGTTACCCCACTGACCGTATTTGGAGGTGGGGCCTCAGGGAGGTGATTAGATTTGTATGAGGTCATGAGAGTGCGACCTCTCTGAGGGCATTAGTGCCCTTATGAGAGGAAGAGATAAGAGAGCTCCCCCGACCCTGCCTTGTAAGGTGGAGGCTGTCTGCATGCCAGGATCAGGCTCTCGCCAGGAACCAAATCTGCGGGCACCTCGGTCTTGGACTTTCCAGTCTCTAGAATCATGAGAAATGAATGCCTCTTGTTTAAGCTATCCAGTCTATGGAATGTAACAGCAGCCCAGGCTAAGACAGAGGGCTTCTGTGACCTCTCTGTTATCCTTTTAACAAATCCCTTTTCTGCTTCAATCAGCCAGGGTCCATCTGCTGTGTGCCACTAAGCAGCTGACCAACGTGCCCCTCTGTGGTGGGATCTGCATTCTCATTGTGGCACAGCCTGTGTCTCTGGTCCTCTCTGCCTGCCTTCTTTTTCATCCTGCTCCGATAGGCTAATTCCTTCAAGGTTCCCTCATTCGTCCTCCAGAGTGGGAGAATCTGAATGGCCTAGTTAATTACCACTGGCCACAGTGTGACATCAGACCACTCCATTGGATGAAGTCAGCCTGGAGATTGGGCCACCCTTGGTCTAATTAGGGGCACAGACATGCTCAAGGCAGAGCTTTGGGACATCTTCCCTTTGTGTGAGGCACAAAGGGGGCATGTTCTTTGAACAGAGCTGGTGAGTGTGGTAGGCACCACGATTGACTTTTCTAGGACAGTTTTCACCATATGACATAAAGTGAGGCCCAGTATCCTCACTGGGATGGAGTAACTGGGTGGGGTTTATCAGGGAGAGATGCTAACTCCACTTCTTCCTCTTCTGTCACTGTATTTCTGATGGCTTTTCCTAACTTCATGCTTTTAGCAGTATTCCCATAAAATATTAGACATTCTGTTATTGCAGCATTTTTATATTCTATTTGTATTTTTTATCTCACTCTCACTTTTCCCTCTTTTCTGTGGATTCTGTAAGGTCAGGAACCAGCTTATAAACACAGAACCTAGTGTAGAGGTGTTTCCATCAAAGTTCATATTAGTTAGGGTGTTGATAGCTGTAACTCTCAGTTACAGCGATGCTGACATGATGGTTGGAAGTCTATTTCCCACTTACATGAGGACCCACATCCGAGTTCCTTATTAGTGGGTGGCCCTTCTCTAAGCAGGGATCAGGAATCAGGACCATGTATCAAAATGGCTTCACTGGCGCCAACATGTGGCTTCCCAGGGCTCCATGCTCATCTGCCTCAAACTAGAAGGGGGGTTCCATGTGCAGAGTTTCATAAGCTAGGTCTGGAAGTGGCATGTGTCACTCCTGTTGACGTTCCAGTGGTTAGAGCCTGTCACATGGCCGCCCTTTAAATGAAAGAGATCAGGAATTGTAGTCTCCCTGCGGGCTGAGGAGGAGGAGGAAATGGTTTGGCATGCAGCTGGCTAACCTCCCGAGTCTTAAGCTGGGACATGAAGAAGAAGAAGGATATGAATGGACAGAAATGAGGGGATGGCACCTTGGGGAGCAGCAGGCTAAGGGACTGGAATATGGAGAGGGCTGGCTGTGAGGAGCTCAGAGGGGAAATTAACCACTGATCACCAAAGCCCCTGGTCTGATATTTCAGGAACTCAAGTGAAGAAATAGTCCTGTGGTTGAAGATGCTAGCTTAGGATCCAGAATGCCTGGTTCAAAGTTCAGCTCAGATACTTATCAGCTGTGTTACCTGGCATACGCTCTCTGTCTTCACTTTCTTATCTGTGAAATGGGGATAGAAATAGTTTCTACCTCATAGGCATGTGGTGAAGATTCGGTGAGTTAATACCTATAAAGGATATAGAAGAATGTTTGGCATATAATAAAGATTCAGCAAGTGTTACTACTTTCACTCTTTCCATGCATGTGAATGTGTATTGTGTGTGCGTGTGTAAATTATAACATCATGAGGGCACAGATATAGACATATGGGGTAAGGGGGAGAGAAGGGAGGGCAGTCAAGGGATTTGACTTCAGCTTTGTATTTTGGTCACTAACTAGTGATGCCACAACACTCACTCCCTCTTATTAATCTTAGTACTTTAGACAGTCTGTGCTTTCTTCTGGTCTCCTTTGCTGTCCCACCAGTTACCAGTTGGTTCTTTTGCGACATTTGGTCATACATTTTGTATTTTGTGTTATGACATAAATCTTGTCTCTCTCCCGCCTTTTGTCTGAACTTTGGCTCGTTCGTACCAGGGACATAATGACACTCATTAGTATTGGTAGCACCCAGCTGCTGCTGGCTTCCTTAGCACAAAGCCCCACTCCTGCCGGCCTGTGTTGCGGTGGGATGCGCTGCCCGTGGATGCAAGGTCATTGCCAGTTCCTGCTCTCGTTTCCCCCTGCCTTTCTGTGCCCCTTCTGGCTTGCCCATCCCTTTGCCTGGCAGGCTGCCTTCCGTGGTCAAAGGCCACCTCCCATCCACTCTCCTCACTTGGGCCGTAAGTTCTGGGGGTCCTGCAGCACTGTCCCCAAGCCAGCAGCTGCCGCAAGCTGACGGCTGCCCCCAGCAGCGGCCAGCAGGGGCGGAGCAGCAGCCCCTGGAGAAGGTGATGGGTCACGGGCACTGGCATTTGATGGACTACCTCTCTGCTTTCTTGTTTCACAGAGAGGCCCGGTGGAGTGGGTTTGCCAGGTTCTCAAAGAAGAAAACACTGTGTTTCCACTCGACTTCACATTCGGAAGTAAACTTGCCGGGCAACTTCTTACATGAGGCTCATGTAACTTTAATGCCTTGTCCTGGCATTGTTTCCTGGCCTGGCTGGTACCAGCCCCTCTGCGTGGCCTCCTGGAGGACAGGATTTGTTCCGTGCCTCGAGGGCATGCCGTCCCAGGTCAGCAGATGGCCTTCTGATGACTATTTCCAGCCCGTCTTACCTGACCATTCCCTCACTGTATGAACAGCTGTTTCCTTCACTTCAGAGCTGCCCAACCGGATTGGTGATTTTTCTTCTGGCCTTTTGTTTGCACAGAACATAAATCTTTCTCTTTTTCTGACCTGGCCTGCAGTTCCATCCACCTGTGCCCGCCTGGAGCAATATATAACTCTTGCCAGGTTCTGTTTCCTTTGCTCACTTCAGCCTATAAACCAAACTTTCTTCTTCCTTTCACCCCCCTCTTCTGGGCTGATTCAGCACTCTCTCAGCACCTGGCCGCCAGTTAACACTTAACCACAAAAAAGGCATTATTTTATGGGTCTGACCTGAACTGGAAACTTCCGACAGGATGAGATATGCAATAGAAATCTCAGTCCCATTGGCCTCCTTTCTCTCTTTTTCTAGGGTCTGAGGAGACTTAATTTACACCAGGTTAACAGCAACTGTGTTAATTGAAAATGAGTTAATTAAATAACTTGGTACTTTGAGCTGTCAAAATATAGCCAGTCAGTTGAATCAATCCAGTTAAATGTTTAACAATGATCACAAAAATCAGATATGAATGTAAGAGGAAAGGAAAGGAACCTGTGTTCCTAAGGGGGCACTCTGTGGAGTCTAGATTATTACTAGGCAAATGCTATTGACTTTTCCAAGTGCTGCAACTGTGTCAATGGTGTTTGGTTTGAGACTTTTATTTAGGTTTCCTGGACTAGAGAAGAATCCCCCTGCACATTTTCTTGTTGCCTTCTTTTTATTGAAGGTGTAAAATGCTCTCAAAACATTGTTTCTCACCTCCAGTTGAAAACCAAGAAAGTGAAGTATTCGTGTTGTAGCAACAGGCTGGTCAGAAAGAGGGGACTCAGTTGTGGTTACAGTAAACTTTGCAGTGAAATGAGTGAGATCCTCTGCTGCATTATGATCTAGAATGTGCCAGCCCTGTACTCATTCATGTGACTGTTCTTGGGGGGCCACTGGTTGGGAATGCTTAGCTACCTTTCTGTTTCTTCAGGATGTTAGCTTGTGAGTTTTAAAGCTGAATTGCATACTCTCTTCCTAGTTTTTACTTAGCAGCAGGCCAAGATTTGGTGTGTAATTAAAACCAAAGTATCTAAATGAGAACTTAATTGATAAGGAGTGTGTGTAGCATAAGGGATGGCTTCGAGTTGACTTAGGCTGAATTGACAGAGCAGCAAGCATCTGGGTGGAAAATTCTGACGCTCCATCCATTTGGAGGTCTCTTCACCTCAAAGAGCTGGCATGTTGAACCCATCCCACTTGAAATAACTCAACATCCCATTTCTTTGGCAGAGCAGAATAACAGCTTATGGCATTTGTATGATGGTTTTTATTTTCCAGTGTGTTTTCATATCTATTATGTCTCTGGACCCTAACCTCATTTTACGTGTAGTAAAAGGAGGTTCAGAGTGGTCTACCTGCCTTGGCTAAGGTTATGGAACTAGTTAGTATCAGATCCAGAATTATGTGCTGGATAATATTGTGACTCCTACAACAGCAGAACATTTTCATTTTACGTGTACCTTAAGAAGTATGCTCTGAACTTGTAAAATACTAGCACATAAGGGCAGCCAACTTAAGCGTATGTAGAACTTCTCCCGCCCCAGGCACACCCCCCCCCCCCCCCCCCCCGCCCCGGCAAAGTTCACATAATCAAGTATACTTTGTGGTACACTTTTTTGGGTTTTCTCTCTAATGACACACCTCTGGCACTACCAGATGCTCCAGTGTCATCTGAGTCATGAAACCAGGAGTTCTTTATGCGCACTCGAGGAGTTTTGACCCTAAGACCAAGCCGCTGTGGATGAACAACAGCTCTTGAACATTTATCATTCATATACGGTACTTATGTTCTTTGTCAAGGACGTAGACCATTCAGTTATTCACAACAGCAAGTGTTTTGTTGTTGGTGGGCAGGAGTATAAAACCCAAGAGGTGACAGGGACAGGAGAGGCATCTAGCTGTGTCTTTTCCTTTTAAAGATGAGGAAATCAAGGCCCAGGGAAGGGAAGGGACTCAGTCCAGACTTGTGCTGTTCAACAGCAGACTCAGGTTCCCTACCTTTCAGCCTAGTGTCTGTTCACCATGACGTCGTGCCAGCGATGTGACCCTGACATTTCCTCACCTCACGGAAGGTGATAGAAGCCTTCCCACTGAGACCTTGGTCCCTCTCGCAGAGATCACGTGTACAGATAAAAACACTATATAATAGTTTGTTTGAAAGTATGGGACTTATTATCAAAATATTTAAATTAATTATAGATGTATCAGTATTTTTCTTGTTCGACTCCTCTGTATTGAGGCGTGTTTAATAATTTGTAAATTCACTAGACGTTAAGATCATACACTATTTGCTTTATTGGTAAGGCTCCTGGAACCACAAATACCACATATTTAAAATAATGATAGCAAATATGTAACGAGAACTGCCCCTATACAAGCATCTTGATTACATTTTCCCATTTAATTCTGTCAAGTACCCAATGAAGCTGGTCCTCTTCTGATCTCATCTGATAGACAAGGAGGCTGAGGCTCCACCCTCTCTAAATGGTGGAGTTTTGATTTGTCAACGTGGTCTGACTCTAGAACCTGCACTTTCAAAATTGCTATTTAGCCTACTCAGTCATATTTCAGAAAGAATTCATGAACTTCTCATGCTGTTTGATTTCTCCGATAACTACAAAATGAACTGCAAGCTACAAATATAATAAGTCGCTCACGATTTTCTGCTCAGAATTTCCAGATTTGGTAACCAGGTAACGCCAGGACGGATGCCCTCCTGAATTAGTTGAAGAGGGCTCTCCACGGGTGCTGACTACCCACGAATATCTTTTAGAAGGACTCCTGGGTGTGAAATCTCTCCAAGTTCTGCACTGCTAGAGAAATGTGGAAGTGCACAGGAGGAGCAGTCTGTATGAGAACCTCTTTTATAATCTTGATTCTTGTTTTAGAAGACAATGAAGACATATGGTTAAAAAGATAAGCAGTGTGGAAATAATTATCAAACTAGGTCTTAAAGCCCAATGTATGTTTTCATCTGTTTGTTTCTAAGTTAGGAAGAGGGTAGTAAAGTTCTATTTATTTTTTCCTGCTTTGTCCATTCTCAAAGTGTCATCACCCAGATTTCACTTGCTCATTGCTGAAGATTCAGTGGGAACCATCATGGCCCAGGCAGGCTGCCCATCTCAGGTGAGAAATTGGAATAATTAGCCTTTGATTTTGAAATCACATCAATTTAATAAGGAAGAATGCACAGAGAGCTGAAGCAACCTCCCCGTGTCCCTTTCACAGCTCCATTTTCCCTGGGCTTACCACCAGCCCTTTCAATAAACATGAGCTTGTGAAAGAAAAAGCTACATAAAATTTTATACTTCTCAGATTCTCGTTTTCTTTTTAAGTTGCAAACTCAAGCCTGATTGTACTGCACTCCAACCAAAAGACCCCCTCAGGCAAGAAACACATTATGGGAAACTATTTATAAGGTTTAAATTATCCATATTAACATACTTAAGATTCACCAGTGAGGTTTTTAGATGCCAGATCCTATCCACAGAGACGCCTCAGCATTCAGGTATATAGTTGACTGCATAGACTTTCGCAGGAGAAAAATGCAGGAGTGAAACCACAGGGCTGGAAGACCCCTGGAGGAATTAACTAATCTGTCCCCCTGCCTCTGGCAGGACCAAAAGCAAAACCCATTTAGGTGTCAGCACAGGCCTATATGCCTGTTTTGTTTGCAAAACCTGATTGGTTCCATCTTTTTCCATTTTTTAAGTGAAAGCTGTAGGCAAAGTATGAGAAAAAATTTCTTAGTATATATAGACACACATGTATACAGCCAACCCTTGGTCATTAAGTATTTATTGGAATTCTCCTGTATTAAAAGGACAGCATTAGGCCCAGAGAGTTAACCCAGTGTAGGTAAAAATGTAGCGTATGCTCACAGGAGCTTACAATTTGGTTAGGAAGACAAGACATGCATCACGACAGTGCTGGATTGTGTTGACATAAGTATTAGAGACCTAATATGTACCAGCACAGACAATTCTAATCACATTTACTTGGCCTTCTAGTTCTTTTATACTTTCACATCTAGGGAATTCATTCACAGCATTTTGAAATTACAAAAGCTTGATTTTAGGGAGATTGGAGACATCCAATTTTTCTCTCCTGAATTCTTGCCCAGAAGTGTATCTGTTCCCTCTATCTCCATCCCACTGTTGGAAATTGGACTGACCTGAGAGACCCAGGCAAGCAGGACCAACATTTCCTGTAAGGTTTGGGTTCCTGGCATTCCCCTGGGCTAAGGGGAGGAGTTCCAACTGCGGGGAAATGATTAATGGTCCCTCACTCCTGTCTCTCCTCAAGTGGGATCGGCATGCTCCTACTTGGGTCAGAAAGCGTGGAATCAGATAGAAAGCTGGGTAGAAAAGCCACCTTCCATTAATTCATGCACTCATTCACTGCGCTGTTCTGGGTTAGACTCGGGGGCTAGACTCGGGGGCTGCAAAGATACTTGGCTGTTACTGGTGGAGCGCTCACAATAGACATGTAACCATGACATGTGATATGTGACATTATTGCATGATATCACTGCAGAGGGTAATGATAGAGGCAGGTACGAGGTATACTATGGAAGCCAGCAGGGAGGAGGATTATATCAGCGTGAGGTCTACAGAATGTTTCCTAAATTATGTAACATTTAAACTGAGTTTTGGAGGGTAGGGGATTTCATCAGCTGGAGAAGGTGCAAGCGTCCTTCTAGGCAAAGGGAACACTCTGTGGAAAGTAGTGGCCCTGGAACACGGAGTGGTCAAAGAATGACAGCCAGAAGAGGACCTGTGGGAAGGGGTGAGGTGCGGAGGCTGGGTCTGCAGGTTGGCGACCGCATTCTAAAGGGCCTTTAGAAAGCTTGGTTTGGGAATTTGGATCCGATCCAGAGAGACGGGTGGGGACAAGGAGTGGGATCAGTTAAAGCTCTTAGGCAGTACCGGACAGGTCTGGATTCATGCTTGCGGAAGATCACTCCAGCAGCCAGTGTGTGGAGGGAGTATTGAGGCGGGAACAGCCCGGAACAGCGAGACTAGCTTGGAGGTCATGGCAGGAGTCCAGGTGAGAGGAGAGGAGGGCTGAGCCAACGTGGAGAGGAGGGAATGGCTTTAGGAGATGGTGGCCTCATCAGAGATGACAGGATTTAGAGACTGGATCTTGTGGGCAAAGGAGAGAAAAAGCTGGGGAAGTGCTTAGCTTCTCTCCAGATGGATGGAGATAAACACAATGTGATGGGGCAGGGAAGGTGGGGGGGACTCGAGGGGGGGGAGTCAAGGGAGGGAGGGAATACGGGGATATGTGTATAAAAACAGATGATTGAACCTGGTGTACCCCCCAAAAAATAAAAAAAAATTTAAAAAAAAATACCTGCCATAGAACTGATACCGAATTAAAATAAACACATTTAATGACAATGTTTCAAGCTCTGAAAGGAAAAAAAAAAAACAAAAAACACAATGTGAAAAGAGGAGCAAGTCTGGAAGGGGTGGCTGTAGAGCCAGGGAGCTCAGTTGTAGACATGTTGTTGTATTTGTGGGACAAGTGGTTGGTGGTGTTTATTTCGTTCAGGTGAAAATACCAATACAAGACTGTAATGCTGAGGCGCGACACAGAGGTGGGACAGGACAATTAAACTCTCCACGGATGACTGAATGGGGGTTGTAGTTTTGGGAAATGCACCCGTTGCTGGGGGAGTCGCCCTGTCTGCATCCTCAGAGATGGTTGTGAGATCATTAGTCTAAGTCCCACTGTGGTTCACGTGGGTTCACGTCTCCAATTTTTTTTTAAAGTTATTTTTATTTATTTTTTTAACCAAGATGCCTCTACATCAGGGCAGACTGGGGTCTGGGGGGCAAAGGAAAATTTTCTTTCCAGTGCGTTTAATCTGAAAAATGTATTTAATGTCTGAATTCTGCCGCATAAAATATCCATGTTTGTTTTGATATAAATTATGTTTTAAATGATGTATTCGTTAAATTATGCATGTTAGCTTCACCCCCACCCCCCATACCTGAATCTGCGTGCATCCAGGGAGATGCACCATGGTTATCCCGTGGCCTCGGGCTGTCTTGGCTCGTGACCGCCCGTGTTCCTTGGTTTGTTAAGCACAGAGCTCGTCGAGAACTGACCATGACTGTGGTCCGCTCTTCTGTTCAGAACGCGTCTCCTGCTCCCCACGTGCTCACGTATCAGGTTGTGATTCTCCAGAATTCCAGAGCCATACCCTCAGACAGGATGTGAGCAAATACCGACTGCATAACAAGAAAAAACTCAGAGCTGGTCCTTTTTTCTTTCCTTTTCTTATAAAAAAGTGATTATATGTATTTGACCTTTTTTTTTTAAATTATAAAGATAGGACACAAAGGAAAAAACTGAATAATACACAAGCACATCAAATATCAAATATATGTTTGTATTTTCCTCCCAGTACCCACGCCCCGCCCACCCCCCACTCCTCAGCCGAATAGTTGGGTTGTTATATTTATTGCCCTGCTACTCAGAGTAAAGGCAAGTGACTGGCAGCACCAGCCTGACCTGGGAGCTTGTTAAAAAGGCAGAGTTTCAGGCCCCAGACTGGCCTCCTGAATCAGAATCTGCATTTTAAAATCCCCGGGGGGTTCCTACGCACATTCAAGTTTGAGGAGTGAGCTTTCTGTGGAGGGAGGAGAAGGGGACGTTTCCTTCCTCTCCTTTCATCCGGGAAGGTCTGGATTTTGAATCCCCAGATGCTGTCGCAGGAGGAGGTCAGCCTGCTGTGGGGCATCATCTCTGCTCTGCATGGGACCGGTCCCCTCCTGGGGACTCAAGGGGTCACCAGCCAACCTGGCTGTTGAAAGTCCCCATCCATTCCTTCAGCTCAGATTTCCGGCAAACATGAACAAAACGAGCTACAAGGAATAATCCTCAAGTTGTGCGTCCTGGTGAACCCCTCGGCTGTTCACACGCATGTGAACAGAATCCAGCTCTCTAGTGTTACTCGGAGCCACTGGGAAAGGAGGAAGAGCAGCTTCTTGTGACAAATCACCGAGTCCATGGGTACCATCGCTACTGCTGGGGAGCTTGTGGTTAGGTTGCTGGTGGAGGTGTTCATGGGGGCTAGTGTGAGGAGATTAAAGCAGAGATGTCATAGAGAAGACACCTAAGTTCACTACAGAGTTTTACAAACTGGGCACTGCCCTTCTGTGGAGGGAAGAGCGTGTGTATACTGTTGTACTCTTGGCGTGGATTCAGGGCATCTGGGTGGTAAAGATTCAAGTCAGCCCCTTCAGGTCCCTGACACCGTGTGGTTGATTCTGCCGGTTGCATCAGTGGTGGATCTTGGGATCAGGGACAGTAGTCCACGTTTCTCCTTTGTGTGGTGTGACGGCTACCTTGGAAGCTGTAATATGCTGGACGATCTCATCGTACAGGGTTAAGCTCTGATTACAGCCACCGTGGCTTTTTCCTTTGGAGGTGCGGAAGGTGTAATTGAAGGGATCTGGTAGTATTAAAACACGTATGGAATTGCTAAGAGGATGATGGACGCGTTTATTTACTCATTCAACATGTAAATTGAGCACAGAACAGGCCAGTCTTTTTCAAAGTGTTAAAGCCTGTACTTTATTTTGAGGTACCCAAAATGCCCTTCCTTCACTGCCGGGATTACGAGACACTCCTTACTCCCTCCCCCTCACTCCACCATCACCATCAAAAATCAGTGGCTTCTGTGGGTCCTCACCAGGTAAGATAATTTTTTTTTTGGACTTTAGTTTCCGTGCTATGAAAATAATGGTTGTGTTTTCATTTGTCAACTATAAAAACATAATACTGAATATGTTTTCTCAAATTACTTATGGTCTCCTGCTCCACCTGGAGGGGTTTGATCTGCCCCCTTAGGGATTCTCTCTCCTCAGAGAGAATCACTGTGCTAGGAATTGAGTGCAGGTGAACGTCTGAAAATAATTATCTTGTAAAGATCATGCCAGGGATCTCAGAAAAAAACCAAGAGGGCAGCTTCTTCCCATAGATAAAGGAGAGGGCAGACAATAAAGTTTTGGACTATAATTGGTCTTTTTCAAATATGCATTCCTCCATACCCCTTCAGATATGATTCTGGGAAGGCATTTTGGCTGTTTTTAAGTTATAATTTCAGCCATGCTTACCAGTATCTCAAATTTTAAAAATAAGAAGCAACTTATTTTTCCCATTGGAAGTTAGTTTTAGAAGCCCTGGGAGATGCCCTCTCGGACAGTAAAATTCCTACTGAAATGTTACTGATTGATAGAGGTCTTTTGTAAAGTAAATTCTGATGTGGGAGGAGGGAAAGGGCATGAGAGCTTTGTGTATCTGAAAAAATGAAAATGGAAAAGGCACAGACAAGACACAGGATGTGGAAGGTAGATGTGGCTATCACATCTATAGCTGTAATGGTAACAGTTACTCTGCAGGAATTTTAGTGTCTTGGTGTTTCTGCTCTCACCTTTTCATGCACAGGTAGTGAAGGGCCAACATGTTTCTACTCAGTATCCCAATGTAGCATCTGACATATAGTAGTTGTTCAGTACATGTTGAATGAATCAATTAATGCTTAAAAATATTACTTGCTATCTTCTCTAACTCTTGTTACCTATCATAAGGGAAATAATACTCAGTGGGCAGATGGCTTGTAACATCCCAGGGGCTTCATCTGATGTGTAGAGTTCCTCTGGGCATCTTAAGAGAACTTTACAGTAAAAGATAATTTTCACAAAATATATGTAAGACACATAGAACGAATGTCAGAAGCCCAGTGTTAGCTTTGCTACTGTTACCCTCGTGAAATTATCCACGTCTCCATTCTTCACCTCTAAAAAAGCAGTAGTAATGAATATTTCACAAGAGTTGTGAGGATTGAGATATGTAGGGTATGAGGCACAGGGATGGCCACTGTGTAGATGTTAAAAAAATACACAGTTACCCCAAAGTTATTCATGATAGGTGTAAAATTAAGTGGGGATCAGAGTTCCCTGCCAGTTTAAATTCCTTTGGAGTAATGATATTTAGGCCTGCGAGTTCTTAAGACAAGTGGTATATTTCAGAAGTGTGGCCTCGTCCAGGAGACATTGCCTGGTTCTCAGGCGGGGTGGGAATGTTGCTTTTTGATCAGCTTGCTTAGACATGTGACTCAAACCAGAGGTGTAACTCAGAGGCACCAGAACCTCTTTAGGGCAGATCCTTGGCTTCAAGGCAGATGTCATAACAATGATTTCAGTAGCCACAGGTCTTTATAGGGCTGGACCGGGCGGTCTTAAAGCTGTATATTCAAATATCCATTTGGACAGGAGGCTAATTAGAGGCAAGGGATTGTGACTTTTTCTTGGTAGCTGCACAGCTTCTAGCCAGGGCCTTCTGGTAGGCCGTAGATATTTTGCCAAGTGAACGAATGGATGACCAAATGAAGGCCAACCAGAGAAATGAGCTAAAAGGTTAAGACTGCAGATAGGGACCCAACACAGAGAAAGGGGGGCCAGCGATTGATGGAGACAAAGTTGGCAGGTCAGATACAAGAAGCAGTGCAAAAGGTAGGCCAGAGCAAAGGTCAAACCCAGGCCATTTCCCACAGAGGTTTTGGGATTGGTGGTGCCCTCAAACTCCACATTCTATAGGACAACTATAGGTTTTCTTGGAAGGCCTCCCCACGGGTAGCTTCGTCCTGGCCTCAGAGCATCCTAGGTCACTATGGGGAGTTGACTTGAGTCATCTTTGGTGCCAAGCTTTCTTAGTCTGACTTGCACGACTGCCTGCTTCCTGTTAGAATGGAGGCGGAAAGCCTTGGATGCCTGGGATCACGTGTGTGTGTGTCATCTTTGGGCTACAGTCAGTTGTTTCTTTATGTGATAGGTTGGAACTATTGCAGAATGCTTTTGATCATGTCCTTAGCAGTGGTTCTTCTTAAAAACTTTCTCCTCTTAAGGTTCATCTATTGGTACTGGAAGCAAACACTCATGACCTGGCCTCACAGATCCAGGAGAGAGATGTGATGAGAAAAACAACTTTTGTTTTTCTGAAAAACAGCTTGTTTTTCAGAATTGCTATGTAGGCATTTTACAGTATGATAACCCTCCTCACACCCAGAGTCAGGACATTTTGATAAGGACTTGAGTTTAAGATTCCTGCCATCAGTTCCTGCTTTGCTTTTCCCAGGGCACCTTTGAAAATAACCACCTAGAGTTAAGCCCACAAAAAGCTAGTGACCTCCGCCCCAACCACCTTATAATAGGTGCTTGGTACCCTGCTCTCTGTCTCCTCCCTCAGGAGGGTTTCACTTCCCCAAAGTGAGAGCTGGATGCTGAGGGAGCTGCCTGCCGCCCCCGTGTGGGTGGCTTGTACCCCCTCATTCAGCAGGTCACAAGCTGCATATTCTTAATTCAGTACATCTGCTCCAGCTTCTCAACACAAGAGGTGACCCCAGACTTGTAAGAATTTCTTTATTTATCCTTAAGGACTTTTTTATTATGGAGAAAATGACCCTCCACGTACTCACCAAATGAATCCAACAATTATCAACTCCTATGTGCTGCTTCCCTCTACTCTTTCACGTAAATCCAGACAAAATATTTCATAGGCTAGGGGTTCAAAATTATTATCATTACCACCACCGCCACCTCCAGCCCCATCATTATCATCAAAGCTTCCTTTGAGAATCTGATACAAACTATAGATTTTTTTTCACCGGAAAAATGCACCCACATCCGTGCGCCCAAAATCCTGTACACTGTTACAGGGGACTCACAAAATGCCTGAAACCCTGCCAAAACCTCCGTATTAAGAAACGCTGCATTGGGCTGAAGTGGTCAGCTCTGGTCTTTATCCTTGGGCCCCCATCAGGCAAGAAGACTATTGATTAACACAAGAACCATGTGATATTTAGATGCAGAATAGGGAAGCGTTGGTCTTTGCTAAGATGAGTTGAAGTCCATCCTGATTCGTTACTTTAGACCATCTCTGAGGGGTCACTTACATTAGTATGAAGCAAAAATTATTTTCAATGAAGGTAGAAGAAGTTCAAAAGTAATACTTATGAATATGTAATAAAAAGTTACTCTGGGTTTATTGAAGTAGCAGATACTTCCAGTGAATATTAATGAGGGAATATGAGACGAAAAGAGAGTGGGTTATAATACCAACGCACCGAAATTGAGAAAGATAAATTTTAACAAAAATGATGAAAATAATTGATGCTAATATAATTTTTTATATTAAAAGTTCCAGATTTTTAAGGGACAAGAAATTGCTTTGGAATTCAAGGTCAGCAGATTACACGTTTAAATGCCAGCTCAGCTACAACTGTGCCGTTACTAACTTTCACTACGTATTGAAAAATCTATGTGGGGTGTATTTCGATTTCCCAGTTTTGCTCTTTTTAAGAGAGAAAAGTTAAAAGGCAAATCCATCACCAAGCTGGTATTTAAGCTCATAATCAAGATAACCAGCATAACATTTAAGATACAAGCTGCTGAAAATAATTGATTATCTCATGTGCAGTCAATCTCATTAACATATGGCAAAGATGACAGCGTAAATATGAAGAGTCAGCATAAATCCACTTGCTTGAAAGTACTAAAAATTATATTATTAGCTAACCAAACGTGTCTTCTTAACAAGGCCTGGAAATGACTTCCTCCCACTTTTGCCAGCTGCCTTCTCTTCTGCAAACTCCATCTCTAATTCCTCTGCCCTGATGGTCACTCCTTATTACTGAGTGTTCTCCTTGACCATTTAGAAAGATAGAGATGGGACTTCCTAGGTGGCGCAGTGGTAAAGAATCCGCCTGCCAATGCAGGGGACACGGGTTCGAGCCCTGCCCTGGGAAGATTCCACATGCCACGGAGCAACTAAGCCCGTGCGCCACAAAAAAAAAAAAAAAAAAAAAAAGAAAGATAGAGATGGCCATCACTCACTTGACTACCATTTACTAGATCATCATCCCGTGGGTGCCTTCACCAGGAGGTCTGAGCTCGCCTTTGAGATCTTTACTCATTTTCTACCACTCTACCATCTTCAGCCTACCTTATTTCATTGGATTGAGGTTAAGCATGCTAACTTCCGACTTGTGTGTTTGTACACACTTTCACAATTTTTTTCTCTCCTCTGTATGAGCTCAGACTTGCATTAAGAAAGTAATGCATATCCAGCATTTCTAGGTGTGTGGAATAGAGGGCTTTTCAGGCTATCATTAGTCTGCCATCTTTCCAAAACTACAAGTTTACCCAGTCTCTTTCTTTCTCTGCTTGGCCTTGTCCATTGCTGACTCTATCCTGAGGTTCCACGTCATGGTTTCTAGAAGGTTCTAGGCTTCCCCATCATGGTACCAACATGTTTCAGAAATTCAAGGTATTGGTGTCCAGAAGTAGGGAGAGTGTATGCTGGACAGCAAACAACAGATGTCCCTTTGACTTTCCTTTTTGCTCTTGCCTGGACAGCTGTTTAATAAAATGTGTCCAGGTGCTTGTGATGTCAGAATTTGGGGGTTTGCAATGGTGCAGTCATATGGGGGTCAGGAAAAGGATATGAAATATCTTTAGGTAGAGGCAGATCAGATTGCATCGTAATGTTCTTTAGGTGAAGAATAGTCTATTAAAAGTCATAAAAGCCTAAAAGTCAAGGTAGAATCCAGAAAGTTTGTAGGTCAGCAGTTGATGATACTAACAATACCATAAATAATAACAATAACATAGTTGTATAGCAGGTTCCCTTTTAAAGGACACTGTTACATTCATTTACATTTAATGGTATATGTAAGGCTGGTATAAATTGCATTCCTAGTAGCAGAATCCCCACAAACATACCAAATAACCCAGTGATTTGTAGAAGTAACAGCTTGTTCTAAAATTAAGATGTTATTTTACTGTGGAAGTAAATATGTGCTCAAATGACAACACATTAGCTACTCAAAGTTTTATGTGTAAAGATATTTATAATAGCAAAAAATGGAAGCCACATGAATATTGAACAGCAATAGAACAGTTAAATAAATCATGGTGTATCTATTCCATTGCGTTATTAGTAGATGATTTTAAAATGATGCCCTCAAAGAATGTCTAATGATAGGAAAAATTCATTATATGTGATAAAAACAATTAAAAAATATGAACAAACCAATATTCAATATGTTTCTAATGTAATTAAAGATAAACGCATAGGGATGAACTATACACACAAGCACAGGAGCAATATTGAAAATATATAACACCTGTTAGGGCAGGCACTAGCCAGTCAGAATGGCCAGCTTCTCTTCTCAGTTGGTCTGGCCATGCAAGTGCTTACTGCAGAGTAGCTGGTCTCAAAAAAGTAGCAGTGTTTTTACAGTAATGGGAGCTAATGTTCTTTTTGTCTTTAAAACTGTTTCTGTACCTTTCTCTGTTTTCTAAATTCTGTACCAGGAGGATGTATTATTCATAATAGAAATGAATAGGAAAGAATATCATGCCTTAATATTCCTTTTGGAGAAAACTATAATTTCTCAAGTTTTTACGATTCTTTTTACTTTCCTCCTTGTTTCTGTGGCCCCTCCCCCACCCGCCAGTGCATTGTCTCCCTCAGTCCATGCAATTCACAGAAAATACAAGAAATGGGTCAAAAGATGTGCTCTCTGAAATGCCCAGCGAAACAAATCAACTAACGAAATCAACAGCATAAGAAAGAGAAGTCTATTGTCTTAATGATTATTGGTATAAAACCACAGTGTGACCAGTTATGTTTTTAGCTGGGGAGTCATACTGGCTGCCTACCTATTGATGATTAAAATGTTTTTCCCTATCAACAGAAGAAGATAATTACATTTACTTCACTTTCACTGTGCATTAGCACCCTTCTGAGCACTTTTGTTAGATGAGCTCCTTTCATTGTCACAACCACCCTATCAAGCAGGTGCCATTATTGTCTTCATTTTATAGATGAGGCTAAGAGAGGTCAAGTAATTTGTGCAAGGTCACACAGAAAGCAGCGGTGGAGCTGAGGTTTCATCCGAAAGCATCTGACCCCACATCCTGGCTCTTCATTGGTTCAGTGTCCTGTGCCAGTGTTTCATGTATGAATGCAAGAGTCAGCGTGACTCCAGAAATAAAAGAGTGCAAATACACTATACTTTCATACACATGCATCCCAAAGGGACATAGTTGGTGCTTAATCAATGACACATAATGATCCTTATTATTATTGAACCTGTTGGCATTTTCAAATGTCATAGTGTAGGGCATAGGGCCTCTGATCTGTAGGGCTTGCCTGCTCCCTGTTCTTTGCGGTGGTAGCTATGATCTTATGCCTCAGTTTTCTTTCCCACTGAATGGAGATAGTGATGATAGCCACCTTTCAGGCTGTGTAGTCTAAGCAAGCGAAACGTATATAAAGTCCTTAGACCAAAGCCTAGCAACAAAGTAAGAACTCGGTAAATGTGAGTTGTTGCTATCTTTTGTTGTAATTTTTACATTTAAGGGACAAAATATCTGCCTGGAGGGAGCTACTTAAAGAGGTTTGAACTAGTTCATCAGCAGGGCTCCCATGACATAGGCCTGGCACAGACACTTAGACCATAAAGGTCAACAAAGAACGTTCAGTCATTATCTTTTTTCCAGGCCTAATGCTTAGTTGCACTCTATATTCCAAATTCTAACATCCTCCCCCCACCCCGCCCTGCCCTGGAATAACCTCCTCCTCAAGACCCTGCTTTGCTCTGTAGTTTGGTTAAGACTTTCCCTAATCAGTTTTGCATACACTGCCTTTATAATGTTGATTTAAGATTAGCTTTGAGGGAATTTCAGCCAGCATGGATTTCAACCGTTGATTGTAAGTTCATTTCATAATTTGGGCGAGGTGAAGCAAATTTTGTCCAGTGGTTTGATGCGAAGCGAGTGTGAGGCTAATGGAGTATTAATTGAGCAGTGAGCACCTAATTAGGAATCACAGAGGACTTATGCTGGCAGCCTGGGTAGTGAAAGTATCCAGTGAAGGCTGACATGTGGGTTTTGGAAAAAGACTAACTAAGCTTGGCCATTTCTGCACTTTTCTTGCAGCCCAAAGGGCTTTGTCCTTCCAAATTTTCTGGGCAAATGGTAGCTTCTGGGACAGAAATTCTAATTTGTGGCAGTTGAATGGTAAGAGAAAGCTCTCACCCTTCCTAAGGAGGAAGAAGACAGGCAGTTGATTTCTGGGGCAGGCAATCTCTAAACGATTGTGCACACCCTGATAATTTGGGGAGCTGCTAACATTTTTGGAAATGGGAATATATTTGAAATTCTAGCATACAATTTCTAGCTATTTCCAACCTCCCATATGTGAATCACCAAAAGTGAATTCTGAGAACGGTAGTGGGAAAATATTGCCTGGGGATACGTAAAAGTTACTGCCGGAGTCTGGTTTCTATATTAATTTATTTCACAATAGGAGCAAATTCCTTTCCCTAGGGGAAGAGTTGACACAGTAATTGCACTAGGGAACAGTCACTGTTTCGTTTCGTTTTCTCTCTTTTTTAAACTTTCTTTGTAAAGCAAAGTGTTATAAGTCTTCCTGAAAGAGCCACTCAAACAAGATATGTGGGCTGTGAGATATGTGTTTTATGTGCATAGATGTATTTATATAATGAATATTATATGTGTGTATGTATGTATATTCATTCACTTATTGTTGGATCTTAGAATGACATTTGACCCATCAAAATAGAAAATTAGAAATACCTGAAATCAAGGACTTCCCTGGTGGCACAGTGGTTAAGGATCCATCTGCCAACGCAGGGTACATGGGTTTGAGCTCTGGTCCGGGAAGATCCCACATGCCATGGAGCAACTAAGCCTGTGCACCACAACTACTGAACCTGCATGCTGCAACTACTGAAGCCCGTGGGCCTAGAGCCTGTGTTCCACAGCAAGAGAAGCCACTGCAGTGAGAAGCCCGGGCACCGCAAGGAAGAGAAGCCCCTGCTTGCAGCAGCTAGAGAAATCCTGCACACAGCAACAAAGACCCAATGCAGCCAATAAATAAATAAAATTAAAAAAAAAAAAGAGAAATGCATGAGATCAAGAAATTATGAAACACATCTTTCCAGATTTTAGGGAGTGGATAAGAGCACACGTGGCATCTACTTATGGATCATGAGCAAAAACCATAGACCTGAGTTCAACTTGCGTTGCTGTTATCGAACCAAACTTGGGTCCACTTGCCCGTGTGTGGTAAAGCCAATCTACTGACACCAGGCTATGGTGGAGGAAAGTGAAGTTTTTATAGCAGGCATCAGTGAGGAGTCCAGGGTGCTTATAAGTCCTAAACTCCCTGAAGGCTTTCAGGGAAAGGTTTTTAAGGACAGGGTGAGGGAAGAGGGTTGGTGTATGGTCAGCTCATGGACAGCCTCCTGATTGGTTGGTGATGAGGTCATGGGGAATCAGCATCATCAGCCTTTTGGGTTCCAGCCAGTCTGGCATCTCTGTGCTCGTGGGCAGCAGACAGGTAACTTCTTCCACCTGGTGGGGGTTTCAGTATCTGTAAAACAGCTCAAAGGACATGGCTCAGAATATTATCTATAGCCCTTGAGGAGGAACTAAAGGTCCTTGACTTTGTTGAATGGCTAAACTATTATTTTGTCTTGCTGGACTGTTTTCCTTTCTGCGCTTTCTCACTTCTCTAATTAAATTTATTCTTTGACTAAAGTTTTTCTACAGACAAAGGCAGGCAGAGGACATGGGGAGGAGTCCTGTTCTGGGAAGGCCTCATAGGGTCCTGCTTGGTTACATTGCCTCTGACCAAGTGAGAATGGTCTTATTACTTACAAAGGTCTTTAAAAATGTAAATTGTATTTATAATACAAATTGTAAGCAGTGAATGCTTGTGAAGGTGATGGTTTTAATGGTTGATGCATATCCAATTTAAAACACTGAGCTTGGAGATAGAGGGATTTGAGAGGTACATCATTGTGTTCCAGCTTCAGTTGGGGCCTGGCTTCTGGAATCCTTTGACAACTCAGCAGCCTCCCTGTTCCAAGCGCCTACTCGCCCTCCTGTGGGTTTTAGTACTAGCAAACTACCCTTGTAACTTCTGGGAAACCTCTGATTGACTCAGCTGCTCCAAGGTTTGAGGACTTAAGCTGCTGTCCCTCCCAAGACTGTCTATAACTAAAAAGACAAGACAAATGAGAGCCATAGATGCCACTGTTAGAAGAAAGATGGACTTTTGGGCATGAGGGGCATGCATTTCAGGCACACCTCAATCATCATCATGAACAAAGCACGCACATAACACATGCATACCACGTTCTGCAAGGAAAACAGCCGCTTACCCAAAATAAATAAATAAATAAATAAATAAATAAATAAATAAATAAAAGCATTACAGAAACTTACAAAGTAAGAGAGGGAATCAAAGGCAATAGAAAGATAAGAAGAAAAAAAGTTGATTCTAAGGAGATTAACATTTCAAACATGTTAAATCCTTTGGTCTTACTATTATTTTCATTATTATAAAGATATGACACTATAGGAAGTGGGGAAATTGACAAGAATAGTTCCCATAATCCTTTCCCCAATACGGAATTTACGGTTTTAAAAATTTTTTTGTTTCAACAATCTGATTCTATAGATTAAAAACCTTTTATTTAGGAAAATTAACTTGCTCATGATGACACAGCTCATATAGAACTCCTCAAGACCTACAAAGGGGACACCCATCTAAGGAAGGCAGATAAATTCTATTGGCATGTTCTCTGCTGATTTTTAAGTGCCATCTAGTCATGCCAGCTTGTGTCTAATAAAGATTCTATGATCAGTACATTCCATTGGGCTTACTTTAGGAACGACAACTCTTCCCGGACATCTCTGAAGCTCTAGAACAAATTATAAAAGCAGAACTGGGCCAGACTCCAGGATTCCAGTCTCTAAGCCCAGCCCTTCCCCTACTGCACTCTGCTACTTTATTGAATTATTAAGTCTAGAAGGGGTCCTGTTAATAGTTTTCTCTGAATGATTTGTTCTCTTAGAAGAGGATGACAGCTTCTTTTCATGTGAAAATCAATTTAGCTTGGGAAAGAAAAGAAACAACTCCATGAGATAGTTGGTATTACGGCCCTTTGATTGTAGATGAGGAAACCAAGGCCCAGAATATTGAGTGGAGAGGTCGAGTCAGGCCCGGTTACAGGTCTGTGAACCTCCCAAACCCAGGCTCTCAAACGCTACGCCATGGGTAGAAAACAAGACGGGGTCGTGCTACTGCTCCTCATTTCTGTGTCTTGCCAGATGTTGCTAATTAATCACAATACTCTTGAGTCAAAACTCAGCCTCAGAATCCTTCGCAACACAGGACTCTGGGCAACCACCACCAACCAAAGGGAATTGATATAATGTGAAACCTATTGGCCAGTCTGGCCCGGCAGTATACTCCTTCCTTTTTTTTTTTTTTTTAACTTTTTATTTTTTTATTTTTTACAATAAACTGCATATATTTAGAGTGTACAATTTGGTATCCCAGCCTCCCAATTCTTTTCCCCACAACCCTCCCTGCTTTCCCCGCTTGGTGTCCATAAGTTTGTTCTCTACATCTGTGTCGCTATTTCTGCCTTGCAAACCGGTTGATTTGTACCATTTTTCTATAGTCCACATATATGTGTTAATATACAATATTTATTTTTCTCTTTCTGACTCACTTCACTCTGTATGACAGTCTCTAGGTCCATCCATGTCTCTAAAAATGTCCCAGTTTCATTGCTTTTTACAGCTGAGTAATATTTCATTGTATGTATGTACCACATCTTCTTTATCCATTTATCTGTTGATGGACATTTAGGTTGCTTCCATGCCCTGGCTATTGTAAATAGTGCTGCAATGAACATTGGAGTGCATGTATCTTTTTGAATTATGGTGTTCTCTGGGTATATGCCCAGTAGTGGGATTGCTGGGTCATACGGTAACTCTATTTTTAGTTTTTCAAGGAACCTCCATGCTGTTCTCCATAGTGGCTGTATCAATTTACATTCCCACCAGCAATGTAAGAGTGTTCCTTTTTCTCCACACCCTCTCCAGCATTTACTGTTTGTAGATTTTCTAATGATGCCCATTCTACCGGTGTGAGGTGATACCTCATTGTAGTTTTGATTTACATTTCTCTAATAATGAGTGATATTGAGCAGCTTTTCATGTGCCTCTTGGCCATCTGTATGTCTTCTTTGGAGAAATGCCTATTTAGGTCTTCTGCCCATTTTTTGATTGGGTTGTTTATTTTTTTGATATTGAGCTGGATGAACTGTTGATATATTTTGGAGATTAATCCTTTGTCTGTTGATTCATTTGCAAATATTTTTTCCCATTCTGAGGGTTGTCTTTTCATCTTGCTTATAGTTTCCTTTGCTGTACAGAAGCTTTGAAGTATCATTAGGTCCCACTTATTTATTTTTGTTTTTATTTCCATTATTCTAGGGGGTGGATCAAAAAAGATCTTGCTGTTATTTACGTCGAAGAGTGTTCTTCCTATGTTTTCCTCTAGGAGTTTTATAGTGTCTGGCCTTACATTTAGGTCTTTTATCCATTTTGAGTTTATTTTTGTGTATGGTGTTAGGAAGTGTTCTAATTTCATTCTTTTACATGTAGCTGTCCAGTTTTTCCAGCACCACTTATTCAAGAGGCTGCCTTTTCTCAGTTGTATATCCTTGACTCCTTTGTCATAGATTAGTTGACAGTAGTTTATCTCTGGGCTTTCTATCCTGTTCCATTGATCTATATTTCTGTTTTTGTGCCAGTGCCAAACTGTCTTGATCACTGTAGCCTTGTAGTATAGCCTGAAGTCAGGAAGCCTGATTCCACCAACTCTGTCGTTCCTTCTCAAGATTGCTTTGGCTATTCGGGGTCTTTTGTGTTTCCATACAAATCGTAAAATTTCTTGTTCTAGTTCTGTGAAAAATGCCATTGGTAATTTGATAGGGATTGCAATGAATCTGTAAATTGCTTTTGGTAATATAGTCATTTTCACAATGTTGATTCTTCCAATCCAAGAACATGTTATGTCCCTCCATCTGTTTGTGTCATCTTTGATTTCTTTCATTAGTGTCTTATAGTTTTCTGAGTACAGGTCTTTTACCTCCTTGGTTAGGTTTATTCCTAGGTATTTTATTCTTTTTATTGCAGTGGTGAATGGGATTGTTTCCTTAATTTCTCTTTCTGATCTGTCATTGTTGGTGTATAGAAATGCAAGAGATTTCTGTGTGTTAATTTTGTATCCTGCAACTTTACCAAATTCATTGATTAGCTCGAGTAGTTTTCTGGTGGCATCTTTAGGATTTTCTATGTATAGTATCATGTCATCTGCAAACAGTGATAGTTTTACTTCTTCTTTTCAAATTTGGATTCCTTTTAGTTCTTTTTCTTCTCTGATTGCTGTGGCAAGGACTTCCAAAACTATGTTGAATAGTAGTGGCGAGAGTGGACATCCTTGTCTTATTCCTGATCTTAGAAGGAATGCTTGCAGTTTTTCACCATTGAGAATGATGTTGGCTATGGGTTTGTCATATATGGCCTTTATTATGTTGAGGTAGGTTCCCTCTATGCCCACCTTCTGGCAAGTTTTTATCATAAATGGGTGTTGAATTTTGTCAAAAGCTTTTTCTGCCTCTATTGAGATGATCATGTGGTTTTTATCCTTCAGTTTGTTAATATGGTGTATCACATTGATTGATTTGCGTATATTGAAGAATCCTTGCATTCCAGGGATAAACCCCACTTGATCATGGTGTATGATCCTTTTAATGTGTTGTTGGATTCTGTTGGCTAGTATTTTGTTGAGGATTTTTGCATCTAAATTCATCAGTGATATTGGTCTGTAGTTTTCTTTTTTTGTAGTATCTTTGTCTGGTTTTGGTATCAGGGAGATAGTGGCTTCATAAAATGAGTTTGGGAGTGTTCCTTCCTCTGCAATGCTTTGGAAGAGTTTGAGAAGGATGGGTGTTAGCTCTTCTCTAAATGTTTGATAGAATTCACCTGTGAATCCATCCGGTCCTGGACTTTTGTTTGTTGGGAGATTTTTAATCACAGTTTCAATTTCATTCCTTGTGATTGGTCTGTTCATATTTTCTCTGTCTTCCTGATTTAGTCTTGGATGGTTATACTTTTATAAGAATCTGTCCATTTCATCCAGGTTGTTCATTTTATTGGCATACAGTTGCTTGTAGTCTCTTATGGTGCTTTTTATTTCTGCAGTGTCTGTTGTAACTTCTCCTGTTTCATTTCTAATTTTATTGATTGGAGTCCTCTCCCTCTTTTTCTTGATGAGTCTTGCTGGAGGTTTATCAATTTTATTCATCTTCTCAAAGAACCAGCTTTTAGTTTTATTGATTTTTGCTATTGTTTTCTTTGTTTCTATTTCATTTATTTCTGGTCTGATCTTTATGATTTCTCTCCATCTACTCACTTTGGGTTTTGTGTGCTCTTCTTTCTCTTGTTTCTTTAGGTGTAAGGTTAGATTGTTTATTTGGGATTTTTCTTGTTTCTTGAGGTAGGATTGTATCGCTATAAACTTCCCTCTTAGAACTGCCTTTGCTGCATTCCATAGGTTTTGGATCATTGTGTTTTCATTGTCATTTGTCTCTAGGTATTTTTTGATTTCCTCTTTGATTTCTTCAGTAATCTGTTAGTTATTTAGTAGCGTATTGTTTAGCCTCCATATGTTTGTGTTTTTTACAGTTTTTTTCCTGTAATTGATTTCTAATCTCATAGCGTTGTGGTTGGAAAAGATGCTTGATAACAATTTCAATTTTCTTGAATTTACCAAGGCTTGATTTATGACCCAAAATGTGATCTATCCTGGAGAATGTTCCATGTGCACTTGAGAAGAATGTGTAATCTGCTGTTTTTGGATGTAATGTCCTATAGATATCTATTAAATCCAGCTGATTTATTGTGTCATTTAAAGCTTGTATTTCCTTGTTAATTTTCTGTGTGGATGATCTGTCCATTGGTGTAAGTGGGGTGTTAAAGTCCCCCACTATGATTGTGTTACTGTCGATTTCTTCTTTCATAGTTGTTAGCATTTGCCTTATGTATTGAGGTGCTCCTATTATTGGGTGCATATATATTTATAATTGTTATCTCTTCTTCTTGGATTGATCCCTCAGTCTTTATGTGGTGTCCTTTTTTGTCTCTTGTAACATTTTTTATTTTAAAGTCTATTTTATCTGACATGACTGGTGCTACTCCAGCTTTCTTTTGATTTCCATTTGCATGGAATATCTTTTTCCATCCCCTCATTTTCAGTCTGCATGTGTCCCTAGGTCTGAAGTGGGTCTCTTGTGGACAGCATATATATGGGTCTTGTTTTTGTATCCATTCAGCCAGTCTGTGTCTTTTGGTTGGTGCATTTAGTCCATTTACATTCAAGGTGATTATTGATATGTATGTTCCTATTACCATCTTCTTAATTGTTTTGTTTTTGTTTTTGTAGGTCCTTTTCTTCTCTTCTGTTTCCCACTTAGAGAAGTTCCTTTAGCATTTGTTGTAAGGCTGGTTTGGTGGTGCTGAATTCTCTTAGCTGTTGCTTGTCTGTAAAGCTTTTGATTTCTCCGTCGAATCTGAATGAGATCCTTGCTGGGTAGAGTATTCTTGGTTGTAGGTTCTTCTCTGTCATCACTTTAAATATATCATGCCACTCCCTTCTGACTTGTAGAGTTTCTGCTGGCAAATCAGCTGTTACCCTTATGCGAGTTCCCTTGTATGTTATTTGTCGTTTTTCCCTTGCTGCTTTTAATAACATTTCTCTGTCTTTAATTTTTGTCAGCTTGACTACTATATGTCTTGGCATGTTTCTCCTTGGGTTTATCCTGCCTGGGACTCTCTGTGCTTCCTGCACTTGGATAGCTATTTCCTTTCCCATGTTAGGGAAGTTTTCAACTATAATCTCTTCCAATATTTTCTCAGGTCCTTTCTCTCTCTCGTCTCCTTCTGGGACTCCTGTAATGCGAATGTTGGTGCATTTAACACTGTCCCAGAGGTCTCTTAGGCTGTCTTCAGTTCTTTTCATTCTTTTTTCTTTATTCTCTTCTGCATCAGTGTTTATCACCATTCTGTCTTTGAGGTCACTTATTCGTCCTTCTGCCTCAGTTAATCTGCTATTGGTTCCTTCTAGTGTATTTTTCATTTCCATTATTGTGTTGCATATCTCTGTTTGTTTGCTCTTTAATTCTTCTAGATCTTTGGTAAACTTTTCTTGCAACTTTTCGATCTTTGCATCCAATCTTTTTTCAAAGTCCTAGATCATCTTCACCATCATTATTCTGAATTCTTTTTCCAGAAGAGTGCCTATCTCCTCTTCATTTAGTTGTTTTTCTGATGTTTTATCTTGTCCCTTCATCTGGTACAAAGTCTTTTGCCTTTTCATTTTCTCTGTCTTTCTGTGGCTGTGATTTTCAGTTCCACAAGATGAAATACTGCTGATACTACTTGATTCTGCTGTCTGCCCTCTTGTGGAGGAAGCTGTCTAGGAGGCTGGTGGGTGTTTCCTGATGGGAGGGACTGATGGTGGGTTGGGCTGGGTGGGTGGAGCTCAGTAAAACTTTAATCCGGTTTGGTAGGTGGAGCTCAGTGACACTTTAATCTGCTTATCTGCCAGTGGGTGGGGCTGTGTTCCCACGCTGGTGGTCGTTTGGCCTGAGGCGACCCAGCACTGGAGCTTACAGGCTCTTTGGTGGAGCTAATGTGGACTCTGGAAGGGCTCATGCCAATGGGTACTTCTCAGAGCCCCTGCTGCCAGTGCCCCTCTCCTCGGTGAGCCACAGCTGCCCCCCACCTCTGCAGGAAACCCTCCAACCCCAGCAGGTAGGTCTGGTTCAGTCTCCTATGGGGTCACTGCTCCTTCCCCCTGGGTCCTGGTGAGCACACTTTTTTGTGTGCCCTCCAAGAGTGGAGTCTCCATTTCCCCCAGTCCTGTGGAGGTCCTGCAATCAAATCCCACTGGCTTTCAAAGTCTGACTCTCTGGGGATTCCTCCTCCCATTGCTGGACTGCCAGGTTAGGAAGCCTGATGTGGGGCCCAGAACCCTCAGGACTTCTGCAGTATAACTGTTCTCCAGCTTGTGAGTCACCCACCCAGCATTTATGGGATTTGATTTTAACATGATTGCGCCCCTCCTACCGTCTCATTGCAGCTTCTCCTTTGTCTCTGGGTGTGGGGTGGTTTTTTTTTGGTGAGTTCCAGTGTCTTTCTGTCAATGGCTGTTCAGCAGTTAGTTGTAATTCTGGTGCTCTTGCAAGAGGGAGTGAGTGTACGTCCTCCTACTCTGCCATTTTGATTCTTCCACTATACTCCTTCCTTGAACTAGGTTCGTGCAATGGGTAGAGCTCTGAAAGCTTGCCTGTACCACTTATGTGAGTCTGTGAGCAAGTCCCTTAAACTTTCAAAGCTTCATTCTCTACATTACAGGGTGGGGGGAACAATACTATCCACTTTCTAGGGCTGATGTGGAGCACTAATGAGAAAATACATGTAAAAGCACTTTTTAAACTGTTCACATGTAAGAATGGTCATCATAATTAGTTTTATAGGTGAGAAAAACTGGTTTTACTTACAGCATTCATCACTGCTTTAGGTATTTATTCTTTTTGACCTGTTTTTTGAAACAAAGTCTAACAGACTTTCATTGTTAGTTATCTCACTTTATAGCCTGGACGCACAGAAGTTTCAGAGGGAAAGTTGCTAAAATTGTGCCTTGAAGTCCTGCTAATGATTTTTTTTCCACTTTCTCCCTTTCTTACAGTAATGACATTGCTACCTGCCCTAGCACATGAGGTGCCTTCAACTACTGTGAAGGCAGTCTGGCTTCTAACATTCTTTTCATTTCTTGGGTGGTCTTGACTCCATCCCTTCCCTGGCTCCCAGCTCTGGGAAATTGAGGAGGGGCATGACTTATGAAGGCATGAACAAGGGGAAGTGCCACCAAAAAAAAAAAAAAAAGTGGCCTACCCTAGGGTTAAAATTGATGGGGAACTGTTCCCACCTGGGCTTGCAGGAGTACAGGAGAAGGTGGTTATTGGAAGCTGGAGAGGATGGCCCCTGGAGAGGGCTGCTGGTATGGAGCTGGAAGCTTTGGCAGATTAGTGAATGCAGCCTGTGGCACTCTATGATCCAGCAGAAAGCAAACCACAACTTGGAAGAGAAGGACACTGTTGGTGTGGTCCATATGCTCTGTCTTTTGGGCAAAGAGAGGTGGAGAAAGAGGAGCCTGGGGTGCACAGAAGATACCCAGAGCAGCAGGCATTCAAAAAGACAAGTAGAATGGTATTTGGAGGAATGAGATTTATTTGAGGGGTATAGCAGAAGATCAAGAGAAGAGGGGGAACAGGACATGTGATCCATAGCTGTTTTTTAAAAAAATTATTTTATTTAAGTATAGTTGATTTACAATGTTGTGTTAACTTCCGCTGTACAGCAAAGTTGAGAAGAGTAGCCTCATATTTTGGAGAGGTGCCAGACCGAGTCAGTCTCCTGGAGGTGACATGGGGATCCAACATGAAGCTCTGAAATCAACCATGCATTCTCGTAGGCTCTCTGAGCTCCCTTTTGAAGCAAGTGGAATTGTTAGAAAGCTAAATATCTATACTAAACTTCCATAGTTCTTAAGGGAAACATCTTCCTAGGGTAGTGACTTGATGGTCTGTCCTCAATATTTTAAAAATAAATATATAACTGAAATATAACATTGTACAAGTTTAAGGTATATAATGTATTGATTTGATACACATATATTATGAAATTATTACCACCATATGTTAGCTAACACCTCCATCACCTCACATAATTACCATTTCTTTCTTATGATGAGAACATTTAAGATCCACTTTCTTAGAAACTTTCAAATATACAATAAAGTATTGTCAACTGTAGTCATCATACTGTACACTAGGTCCTCAGAACTCCATCTTGTAACTGAAAGTTCATACCCTTTGACTAACATCTCCCCATTTCTCTCACCTGCCAGCTCTTGATGCTACTATTCTACTCTCTGTTTTTATGAGTTAGGCTTTTTTAGATTCCACATATACTTGAGAACATACAGTATTTGACTTTCTTTGTCTGACTTATTTCACTTAGCAGAATGCCCTTCAGGTTCATGAGTGTTGTCCCAAATGGCAGGATTTCCTTCTTTCTCCTGGCTGAAAAATATTCCATTGTATATACATACTGTATCTTCCTTATCCACTCATCTACTGATGGACGCTTAGGTTGTTTCTATACCTTGGCTATTGTAAATAGTGCGGCAATAAACATGAAAGTGCAGATATCTCTTTAAGATGTTGTTTTTATTTCCTCTGGATATACACCCAGAATTGGATTACTGGATCATATGGTAGTCCTATTTTTAATTTTTTGAGGAACCTCCATACTGTTTTCCATAGTGGCTGCACTAATTAACAATCCACCAACAGTGCACAAGGGCTCCCTTTTCTCTACATCCTTGCCAATGCTTGTTATCTCTTGTCTTTTTGATGATAGCCATTCTAACAGGTGTGAGGAGATATCTCATTGTGGGTTTTTTTGTTTGTTTTTTTTAATTTTTTAATTTATCGGCTGCGTTGGGTCTTCGCTGCTACACATGGGCTTTCTCTAGTTGCTGTGAGCGGGAGCTACTCTTCATTGTGGTGTGCAGGCTCCTCATGTAGTGGCTCCTCTTGTTATGGAGCACGGGCCCTAGGCACATGGGCTTCCATAGTTGCAGCACATGGACTCAGTAGTTGTGGCTCACGGGCTCTAGAGCACAGGCTCAATAGTTGTGGCCCACAGGCTTAGTTGCTCCACAGCATGTGGAATCTTCCTGGAGCAGGGATCAAACCCGTGTCCCCTGCATTGGCAGGTGGATTCTTTACCACTGCGCCACGTAGGAAGTCCCTCATTGTGGCTTTGATTTGCATTTCTCTGGTGATTAGTGATGTTGGGCATTTTTCATATATCCGTTGGCCATTTGAATGTCTTCTTCAGAAATATGTCTATTCAGTTACTCTGCCCATTTTTTTGGTCAGATAATTTTTTTTATTTCTGTTGAATTGTATAAGTTCTTTATATATTTTAGATATTAACCCCTTACCAGATATATGATTTGCAAGTGTTTTCTCCCATCCCATACAATGCCTTTTTATTTTGTTGATTATTTCTTTTGCTGTGCAGAAACTTTTTAGTTTGATGTAGTTCCATGATTAATTTTTGCTTTTGTAGCTTGTGCTTTTGGTGTCATATCCAAAAAGTCACTGCCAATACCCATGTCAAGGATCTTCCACCTATGTTTTCTTTGAGGCATTTCATGGTTTCAGGTCTTATATTTAACTCTGAATCCATTTCAAGTAAATTGTATGAGTGGTGCAAGATAGGGGTCTAATTTCATTCTTATGCATGTGGGTATCTGGTTTTCCCAACACCATTTAGTGAAGAGACTATCCTTTCCCCATTGAGAATTTGTGGCTCCATTGTCAAATATTAGTTGACTGTATATGTGAGCGTTTATTTCTGGCTCTCTATTCTTTTCCATTGCTCTATGTGTCTCTTTATGTCAGTACCATACTGTTTTGATTACTATAGCTTTGTAGTATAGTTTGAAATCAGGACATGTGATTTTTCCAGCTTTGTTCTTTCTCAGGATTGTTTTGGCTATTCAGGGTCTTTTGTGGTTCCATACAAATTTAGGATTGTTTTTCTGCATCTGTTGGGATAATCATATGATTTCTTTCCTTTATTATATTAATTTGCAGTTTCACATTTATTGGTTTGCATATGTTGAAACATCCTTCCATTCCTGGGACAAATCCCACTTGATCATGATGTATGATCCTTTAAGTGTACTGTTAAATTCAGTTTACTGTTATTGTGTTGAGAAATTTTTTTATCTATATGTATCAGCAATACTGGCCTGTAGTGTTCTTTTCTTGCAGTGTCCTTATCTGGCTTTAATATCAGGGTAATATTGGCCTTGTAAAATGAATTTAGAAGTGTTCCCTTTTCTTCAGTTTTTAGGAGGAGTTTGAGGATAATTGGTGCTAATTATTTGGGTGTTTGGTAGAATTTATCAGTAAATTCATCAGGTCCTGGTATTTTCTTTGTTGGGAAGTTTTTGATTACTGATGCATATAGATAAAAAAAATTTTTTTTCTATGTGCAATCTCTTGTTTTTGGTGTGTTCAGATGTTTTATTTTTTCATGAATCGGTCTTTTATGTCTCTAGGAATTTATCCATTTTTTTTCTAGGTAATTCAATTTGTTGGCATATAACTGTTCATAGTATACTCTTATGATCTTTTTTATTTCTTTGGTATTAATTGTAATGTCTCCTCTTTCATTTATCATTTTGTTTACTTGAGTGCTTTCCTTTTTTTTTTTTCTTAGCTTGGCTAACATTTTGCCAATTTTGTTTATCTTTTCAAAAACTAGCTCTTAGTGTTGTTAATCTTTTCTATTGTTTTTCTTGTCTCTATTTCATTTATTTCTTCTCTGATCTTCATTATTTCCTTCCTTCTGCTAATTTCGGGCTTAGTTTCTTCTTTCCTTTCTAGTTTCTTGAGCTTAGTATTGGCTATTACATCTATAAGATGCTGTATGTAAGCCTCTTGGTAACCACAAAGTAAAAGCCTACAGTAGGTTCACACAAGATAAAGGGAAGGGAATCAAAGCATACCACTGTGGAAAATAATCATTTCAAAAAGGAAGGCAGCAAAAGAGGAAGAAAGGAACAAGAGAACTACAAAATAGCCAGAAAAAAATTATTAAGATGGCATTAATAAATCCTTACTTATCAGTGACTATTATAAATGTAACTGGATTAAATTCTTCAATTAAAAGGCATAGAGTGGCTGGATGGGAAAAAAAAAACCGACAATAGGATCCAATTATATGCTGCCTATGAGAGATTTACCTCAGCTTTAAGGGCATACATAGGCTCAAAGTAAAGGGATGGGAAAAGATATTTCATTTTAAGTGAAACTGAAAGATAGCAGAAGTGCTATACTTTTATAGACAAAACAGACTTTAAGCTAGAAATGATAACGAGACAAAGGAGGTCATTATATAATGATTCATCAATAAGCTGTAAGTCGTAAATATAGACATACCCAACAGTGGAGCACCTAATTCTATTAAGCAAATATTAACAAATCTGAAGGGAGAAATAGACAATACGATAATAGTAGGGGCCTTCAGTATCCCACTTTCAGCAATGGATAGGTCATCCAGGCAGAAAATCAACAAGGAAACATTGGGCTTGAATAGAACATTTCTTCCAAGAGCAGCAGCATATACATTTTTCTCAAGTGCACATGGAACATTCTCTAGGATAGATCATTTGATAGGTGACAAAACAAGCCTTAGAAAATTTCAAAAGACTGAAATCATACCAAGTATCTTTTCTGACCACAATGGTATGAAACCAGAAGTCAGTAACATAAGGAAAGCTGGAAAATTCACGAATATGTGGAAATTATACAACATAGTCTTGAATGACCCATGGGTCAAAGAAGAAATAAAATGGAAATTTAAAAATATCTTGAAACAAACAAAAATGGAACCTATGGGCTGAAGCTAAAGTAGTTCTAAAAGGGAAATTTTATAGTGATAAATGCCTACATAAAGAAAAAAGAAAGATCTCAAATGTCCTCAGTGTTTTACCAAGGGTTGAGCTTTTTGAAAAGTCACTCCAAGAACATTTCTTACCTTAAGTTTCTTCCTGATATAATAATGATGATCATTGTGTTGTTCAAAGAGTGTACCAAAAGTTCTTGAAAAATCAGTATTTATCATGTGTGATCACTAAACCACTTGCTTTAAAATTACTAGGAATGGGTATTGAAAATGTGGATTCCTGGGCCCTGGGCAAGACCAACTGAGTTCAGAATTGCAGGGGTATGCTAGGAAGCTGTTTTACACAGGCTTACCAGGTCATTCCTAGGGACCCTACATTTTTTTTTAACCACATTAATCTATCCAGTTTTATTACAGGACATGTTGGGGACAGGGGAGAGAAGTGGCAGGGGGTGGCAAGAGGGCAGCTGGGTCCCTACCCTATCATGAGCCTCAAGGCACAGTGAGGGGTCAGGCAGAGGCACCAGATGAATATGCAGAAAGCCCAAGCAAGTGTCACATTTCATGGGACAAGGGTCACTCATCGTGGCGCTGGCCCTCCCAGACCAGCATGAGGGGAAGAGCCTGCTGGGTGGGAGGGCTGAGACTCTGCTGACACTGGGTGGCTCATGGGACAGGCTACTGCCACCCATGTCTAGAAACACTGATACAGGCTTAGTGTCCTCCATCCTTGTGAGTGGCACGGAAGTACTGCCTCCCAGAAGGGACACAAAAAACCTGGCCAAGATTGGATAAAGTTGATTTGAAACCTTTACCTTTCACTTAAAATCTCACACTTGGACTCATCCATTTCCACACTACAGTTTGACTCCAAGCTCTCATTCCCAGCATCCACAAGCAATTACACTCATATATTAAAATGTGTTTCATTTCCTAGGTATTTTTCTCAGGGTCTGCAGTGGGACCAGCTGTGAGTACAGAAAGCAAAGGTCATGGGGAAAGGGTTCCCAGAGAGGCCATCTGTTGCCACCAAAGGTCTAGCACCCTGACCTGCTTTACACCAAACACATTTCCCAGGGGCTTTTGCAAAGTAAAGACGCAGTGAAGATATCCATCTTTCCTTAGTATCTGCCAAACTGGGTTTTAATTCCTGACTTGGTCACTTACTGCTGTGTAACTAACGCTGGATATAATTCTTTTTTTCTTTTTTTAATTAATTGATTTATTTATTTTATTGGCTGTATTGGGTCTTTTTTGCTCTGGGCGGGCTTTATTTTTTTTTAGTTGCGGTGAGTGGGGGCTACTCTTCATTGTGGTGCGTGGGCTCCTCATTGCCGTGGCTTCTCTTGTTGTGGAGCACGGGCTCTAGGTTTGTGGGCTTCAGTAGTTGTATCACATGGGCTCAATAGTTGTGGCTCACGGGCTCTAAAGCACAGGCTCAATCGTTGTGGCGCACGGGCTTAGCTGCTCCACGGCATGTGGGATCTCCCTGGAGCAGGGATCAAACCCGTGTCCCCTGCATTGTCAGGCAGATTCTCAAGCACTGCGCCACCTAGGAAGCCCTGGATATAATTCTTAACCTCTTAGGCCTTGTTTTCAGAGATTTCAGTGGAGGAAATAGCAATGCTTAGTGATAGGTTGGATAAAGCAGGTGAAGATGAGCGATGAAGGCAGGATAATGCTGAGACTATTTTTTGAAGGTCAGAAAAAAGGATTATTACCATGAGCACTCTCTGGAGGCCTTAATATGTTTGGGCCAACAAACATATTAACAACAACAAATTAATCGGGCAGATCCCAAGTTTAGCGTCCTCAGAGCCCTTTTCAAATTGTCATCTGGTTTCCCTTTACAGCTGTCCACTGACCTGTCATGGTTGGTAGGGATTACTAATGTAGTGGTTAGCAAACTACAGCCAGTGGGCCAAGTCTAGCCCACATCCCATTTTTGTAAATAAAGTTTTATTGGCACACAGCTACACCCATTCATCATTGATTCATGCATTATCTGTGGTTGCTGTCATGCTGCAACAGTAGAGTTAAATAGTTGTGACAGAGACCAAGTGGCCCACAGAGCCTAAAATATTTACTGTTGAGTCCCTTACAGAAAAATGTTTGCTGACTTTTGCTCCAAGACAAGGTTTTCTTGCCCTAACCTGTCTCTTCCCTCAAGGCCTTTGGAGAAGAGACTGGCTGATCTGAGACATTCTCTTGACGAAGTTGTTCCTGGTGTCAGCCCTCGTCTATAGTGTTCTCTTTTTAGCATCAGCCTTTAAAAGCCATGTCCTAAGAAGGAAGCAATGTAGAAACTGAAGGCAGAATCAATAGGGTACATTTTGGATTGTGGAAATTTTCCCTTCACTCAAGTCATACTGCACTGACAAAACACCTACAGAGACTGAACACACTTTTGCAATTGGTAGAACTGAAAACAGCTTTTGCTCACAGACTTCCTTCTTGGTCAGTAAGATCAGCATTCTCAAATTAGAAGGAATGCAGAGATAGAGGTAGGGATGAGGAGTGGGGCGGTCCAGTAGGGCAATTTGGGGGCTACTGCTTAATCCCCTTGGGCCAATTTGTATCTTATCTCTGCACTGAAGACTTGACCATCTTGGGGGTGCAGGCAAGTCTTTAAGGCCAGTGAAAGTTGAGTGATGAAAGCTGAGTCCTACTGCTGCTTCGGCCAAATAGTAACCAGATCTGATCTGCCTTGGAGGACCCCCTCCATCCCCTCCAGTTGTTTTCTTTTTTTTTGTCTCATTTTTTTAAAATTAATTATTGGAGTATAGTTGCTTTACAATGTTGTGTTAGTTTCTGCTGCACAGCAAAGTGAGCCAGTTATACGTATATATGTATCTACTCTTTTTTAGATTTCCTTCCCATTTAGGTCACCACAGATCATGGAGCAGGGTTCCCTGTGCTAACAGCAGGTTCTCATTGGTTACCTATTATATACATAGTAGTGTATATATGTCAATCCCAACCTCCCAATTCATCCCACCCACTCCCTTCCCACCTTAGTATCCATAAGTTTGCTCTCTACAAGTGTGACTCTGTTTCTGCTTTGCCAATAAGTTCATCTGTACCATTTTTCTAGATTCCACTTATAAGCAGTATTATACAGTATTTGTTTTTCCCTTTCTGACTTACTTCACTCTGTGTGACAGTCTCTAGGTCCATCCCTGTCTCCCCTCCAGCATATTGTGGACAGAAAGCTTTGGTGTTTCCTGAGGTTGACTCCCCACTCCAGATCCCACCCTCCTCTGCCTCGGCAGGACACCTCCCCACCCTCCCCGTCCCCTTCCCAGCTAAGTCAACGTTTCCTCCCCCTTTGCCTGCCTTTCTCACTCCCACTCCTTTGAACATGCTGTGCCTTCTGCCCTGGCTCCCCTTCATCTCCCTTCATCTTTGGTGGGCAAGCCCCCATTCCTCCTGCAAACTCCATTTAACATCTCCTCTGCTGTGAATCTTCGCCTGGCTCTGCCACATGGAATCTCTTCTGTGACCCCAGAATGGTTTCCTACTCTGTCATGGCCTCACTCAGATGGTGTATTTGCATTTTTCTCTCTTGCTCCCTTCGGTAGTGGGCGAGGACTACATCTTTTTCAGTTTTGTATCCCAGTTTCTAGCACTGTCTCTGGCCCACAGAGAGCACCAATAAATGCAGAGTGATAAAGCCTCAAGGTTATGAGCAGGAACAAATTACTTACCCTGTTTAAGCCTCAGACGTAGGACTGTCATGAGGATTAAATGAACTGATGAGGTATGGTGCTTAGCACAGTGCCTGGTACACCGCAAAGTCCCAGTGTCAGTTGCTGCTGTTACTAATAATACCCTCCAATTCTGTAATTATCTAATATAATAAACAAGAGGACTGATGATGATAACACGATGACTGAATAACTTGATGGGTGAATGCTTACTTCATTCTCTTGCATTCCCTCGATGGGGCCTTTGACAGTGACGAGTCCGCTACCTAAATGGAAAAGCTGTCCTTAGTAGTGAAGGACCTGGCTTCTTCCAAAGCGTCTCCCCACTTGGGCGAAGTTTGGAGTCTCTGAACTTTTCTTCAATCAGGTCAAGCGATTCTGTGCAGGGGGGAACCAACACCAAAGGCCAAGGAATGGGCTCCAACACCCCAACTCATTAATATCCTCCGCATCCTAACAAATGGGAGGCCGGAGAGCCAGACCGAGCAGCCACTTGGTCACATGGCGGGGGTCTGCCCCGGGGCCCTGCGCACATGGAGCGGATGGGCACAAGTGCCATCCATATTTCTCTGCGCAGCCCCGGCCCCCACCTCCCACGTCAGCCTGCTGAGCAGGCTTGGCCGAGGCTCTCGTGCTTCACAGAGAAGATTTATTCCCCAAGACTGACCTACATGGATGTATGTATCTAAATTCACAAAAGCTTGAGTTTGATGGCAAGCAGCAAAAGGTCAGAGGAAAAGCAGGCAAGGCGTTTACATCAAAATGATGAAACTGGGTAATTTCATTAGCAACAGTTGTATTTACTGGAAGTCACAGATGGCGCAGTTTAGCTCATAGCCAAGTTTTTAGGACAAAATAAGAATGAAGAAAGAAATATTTCAAGGGAGAGGTGGTTAAAATTTAAATAGGCACCAGATGGCTCAAGATGGTCCTTCCTATAAATTTGGTGAACGAAGGCACGCTGAATCCAAAGGCTTTCTGAATGGGATTAGGGCTTGGAAAGGGACTTTAAGAATATATAAATAAGGCCTTTATATGAGAGAAATATCAAGTGTGGAATTACATGGAGTGGAGGTGACAGTTAATTATATAAACCATTTCACATTTTATTTATTTATTTAGCATTTATTGAGAACCCACTGTGTGCCAGGTCCTATTTTTAATGTCTATTATGATGCAAAGGAAGATTGTATTTTCCTGGAATATCGGAAAGCTCCTTGCCTAGGCTAAGAGAGGGAAAACATGGCTTTGAAATGCATTTGGTTATGGAGACACACTTGTTTCTCCTCTGGTGCATTCAGTGAGAAGTACTCGATGATTTCCCATCTCTCAGAGTTGGAAGTCTAAACTCTTTACCATGCCCAGAGCCCTTCATGAGCTAGTCTACCTCTCTGTGCCTGGAGTTCTCAGAGCTGCTCTTCATCAGACTGTCCTAGGGACCTGTGTTTCAGCAAGCGAACTCGGTTCCTGCTATTGCACACTAAAGGCTGAGAAATGCTGTTCTAGACTCTTCTCTTACCTGTCCTCATCATCCCTTCTGTTGTGTTCCCGGAACACCCAAGTCTCATGCTCTTACACCTTTGCACCTGATATTCCCTAAAGCACTTCTCCCATTTTGCCCTCATGTTCACCCTCCAGGTCTCAGCTTAAGAAAGAAATGTCTGGAAACACCTTTCTTGCTACCAGAGGCCAGACCATGTAGAGCCATTATAAGGATTTTGACTATTACTCTGAGTGGATTGGGGTCTTTGCAGGGTTCTGAGCAGAGGAGAAACAAGGTGACGTGTGTTTAGCAGTCTCATTCAGAGCGTTTCAGTTCTAGGAATAATAAAGTGTCTTTATTGGACTAACCTTCCTGATGGTATAAACTGTGGACACTCTATGAAACACTTGTTTGAAGGCACTGGAAAGCAATGCATAGCAGGCAGAAGCTGGAAGGGACGTGACATTTGAAATACGGGAACAGTATTGGGCGAGGCTCCCATGTTAAGTCTCCTCCTGAGGGCACTTCTCAGTCTATGCATTGTGAGTGGAGGAGCTCAAGCGGAAAGCCACTGTCTTACTGTCAGGGCTACCGGAGCAACTGGTAACTTAGGCAGGATGTATTGGAAAGACAGCAGAGCTGCATTCAAACTTCCCTCCATTCCTGGGCTGCCCCCTGAGTTGTGCAGATACAGGATGAGATTTCAGGAGCCCAGAAGGAAAATGACAGTAGCTCACTATAAGAGCCCAGCAGAAATTTCTGCCTTCTGGAAGGAGGCTGCGTTGGGAGTTGAAAACGGCCGAGACTTAGAGGGGCTGAGTAAACCCCTTGGGCTTGCCATTAAAATCCCAGAAAGACCACATGCTACAGTAAAGACCATATTTTAGGACTAAGGTGCTGAACTAGACCTGCTCTAACAAAGCCTAAAACTAAGCTTCCACTAGTTCAAGGTGATCCGCTGGTAATTTAAATGCCCGTAGGAACAAAACCCAGCACTCTTCAGAGGAAGCTCTATGATATATTGTTCAAAATGTATGTATACCTTTAAATGACAGAATTCCCCAGGTAGAGGAGGTTGAGAATGTATGCATTTTAAGATTTTATATCCTTTGCCTGTTTCTTTAATTTCTTATCTGTTGAAAAGAAATCTCTATCCTTAAATCATTTCATATTACGTAATACCTTACTGTGGATTCTTTGGATCCTCAGGGTTCCAAGAGCCAGTACCCAGTGATGTTTCCGGTGTTATTGTCTGGTGTAGTGGGAAGCTGCCCACTTATCTTTGGGTCACTATCCATGTTTCCTCTGCAACTTTTGTTGTGTTTCCCTTCATCCTCTGAGATCGTGTCTTCACTCTGGGTAATTTCACTGCAGACCTGTGTGATGGTTCCCGTATTTTGGCCTCCTGATTGCTGGAGCTCCGGTTGCTGATGATTGTGTCCCACCCTAATTCAGCTGCCCACTTTCAAGGTGAAGCCTCAGACCTTGTCATTATTAGTAACTGCAGTGCCTCCAACAATCACAATTGCAAACATCCGTCTCTCTGACCATGACCTTTTCACTTTCTCGCTTACATCCTTTCGGACACCAGCTCCAACCTCTCTTCACCTATTAGTCATGATCCATTTATATTAGGTCTCTCTCTAACTCTCCAGAAGACTTCTCTTCTCCTTACCGTTTCAGTTCCTTTGCATACCCCCACCTCCCTTACTCATTTCCCGCTTCTGTATTCTGGCTTGATTCACCGCGAGCCTGATTAAATCCAGCTAATGTCTTCTGTAGTCCTGTGCCTTTGCAGCTGGACAAAAACACAAAACCAGAGTTGAGGACTTCAGCAGATCCGTCCGTGCTGTTTTCTCTCCCACCCTCTGAGACAGCTGTTGCTACTCTCGCCTTTCTCCTCAAAGCCCCCAGATGTTTTCCTCCTTCTTCCTTTCAGACCTTCTTCCTTCAGAGCTCCTTCCTTTCAGACACAGGAAAAAACTTAAAGATAGAAGGAATCAGCAAAGGATTTCCCAAGACTCGCCAGCACATCTTCCTACCTTCCATTCTGTGCCCATTTACTCTCCTGGTGATCTGGACAAGAAGCCCACAAATCCCATCCCTTCCCTGGGGCACTACCTCTTGAGCTCCAGCATTTCTCTTGTTTCTCAGAACGTCAGCTGTTTCCCTCTCCACTCAACAATTCCCAGCAGCATACGGATCTACCTTAAAAATTAAAAGTCTCTTTCCGCTTTTCCCTTTAACTGCTGCCATATCACAGCCACACTCCTCAAAAGTGCCATGTCTGGTTGCTGCCCAGTGTAACTCTTGATCTCCATTATCTTTACAGCAGTCTCGGAATTGTATATTAGGTGATTTAGTACATCGTCTTTTTGTTTTTTCTTTAAGCAGCATTATATTTCAGTGGAATTATGGCTAATCATGATTTTCTTCCTTTTACTTATTTGTTCTTTCTAAATTTTCTATTATGAATATGCAATACTTGGGTTAAAGCGGGAAACAATAAAATTATATAAAAAGAAACACCATATTTTGTGAATAATTTACAATCAATTTTTATAGCAAAAATTGGCAGTGGGTTGGAGTGGAATGGGCATTGGGACTGGGGCCAGTTCTACTCCTGACTTGCTCCTGAGAAACCACTTACATTCTCTGAACTTTAGATTCCTCAGCTGTGAAGGAGAGAAACCACCATTTCCCCAACCTTCCTTTCTACAAGGATCTTAGAGGAAAAGTGGATGTGAAAACCCTTTGGGGGCTACACCAGTGTAGACCCTTAGCCCTCCTTCCCTAGACATTTGTTGTGAGCTGCATGGATGGCATCTTCCTTTTGCTAATGGGGAAAATGGGGATAATAAGATGGTGCTGGTTTAAAGCCACATCAAAGGTGAGCACTAGCAAGATCGGCTTGTAATGGTTTTTGGCCAGGTTCTTCTCTGTGTCCTGATGTCTTCATCCATCCCATCTCCAAAATATACAATATGGAGTTGTCTTCTCTCCATCAAAGATGGCTGTAAGGGCTGGCTGACGAGGAGGAGTGCTGTGAAAGTGTCTTGGACCACCAGATGCTATGGAGATGTTGATTGAAGGCCACTGAAGGCATTTGGGTTTTTAACGTCCGTTAGACCATGTGGGACCTTTGCAGCGATTGGCGTAATGGTTTTGTTGTACACCAAAGTTGTGATCTGGGATTTCCAGCACCCAGGCCTGCTTGGGTGTGGGCACTCTGACTCGTGTGTATGCAGAACGTGGAGTGTGTGTGTCAGTTGTTTTACTCTTCGTCTGTTCTTTATTTCCTTCCTTTTCTTCCCCTGACTTGGCCTGGATTTCTAATAAGTAGGGAGGGGAAACCTCACTGATACCTCAGAGGGTGCATCCGCAGACATGACCCATTCCCCATGTTGATCGCCTGCTGGGTGAAGAACCATTTTTCCTTTTTTTTTTTAAAGCTCCTTATTGGAGTATAATTGCTTTACATTGTTGTACCAGTTTCTGCTGTACAACAAAGTGAATCAGCTGTATTTATACGTATATCCCCATATCCCCTCCCTATCCTCTTTTTGTAGGAAAAATATGGGGCACAAGAGGATGGTCATGTCTTAGGTCTTGGGTTAGTCCCTGGGACTAAACTGCCAAATGAGGGTCCTTGGCTTTGCACCAGAAAGAATTCAAGAGTTAGCCATCGTAAAGTGAAAGCAGGTTTACTTAGAGAGATACACGTTCCATAGACAGAGTGTGGGTCATCTCAGAAGGTGGGAGAGGTGGCCCAAGGGCATGGGGTAGCCTTGAAAAGTGACAGCGGGCCCCCAGCTGTGGGGGTGGTTAGTTTTTATGGGTTGGGTAATTTCATAGGCTAATGAGTGGGAGGAATATCCTATTTTGGAGAAGAGGTGGGGATTTCCAGGAATTGGGGCACCGCCCACTTTTTGACCTTTTGTGGTCAGCCTCAGAACAGGCATGGCACCTGTGGGTGTGTCATTTAGCTAATGTATCAGTATTACCGTGAGCATGTAGTGAGGCTCAAGGTCCACTGGAAGTTGAATCTAGCACCATCTTGGGCCTGGTAGGTTCTAACCAGTTTTTGTGGTATCCTCTTCTTCTTAATGGTTGTGTCATTCTTTTAATGGTTGCGCCCTGCCCCCTTCCTTCCTGTCTCACTTTCACTTGTCCTTAAATTCAGCCCCAGATCTCCTAGTCCAAGATCTGATGAAAGAACCAGTATTTTCACTGGGGCAAGTAATTCTCAAGACATTGAACTTGCAAATGAATTCCTTCACTGCCCAGTCCTTTATGGTTTGACTCACAGGTTCCCACCTCCCAGGAAGATGTTGATCTCTGTGTTTTCCCCCAGTCACCATCCCCGTTCTTCACAAAGAAGGGCATAACATTTACTGAATGTCCACTTTGTACCAGGAATATTTATATATGTTGCTCCATTAAATATCAAGACATCCTTTTAAGGTACAGAATAACCCAGTTAACTGAAACTCTTTGACCCTACTGTGTAGAGATGTGTAAATAAATTAAAGCTTAAAAAGCTAAGAAGCCTGGGAATTGAAGTGAACTCTCTGTAATTCCAGAGCAGAGCTCTTTCTACCATCCCAAGGGGTTTTTGCAAGTCTTTTCCTCTCTAAAGTTTTCCCTACCAGACCTCCCTCTCTACCCATGAAAATGAAAGGAGCAGTTGAATCCCATGCTTCCTCAGCTTTCATCTTTCCCTGCTGAAGAGCACGTATAATTTTAATTTTGCCCTCGGGTGTGCTGGGGTGCTGACCAAGTTCATCCAGGCGGGGGCACCTGGAGCTGCTTTGTGCCCAGCAGAGAATTTCCTGGTGGGGGGAGAAGGGCTCCACCCAAAAGACTTAGCGATGGCATGTTGGTTTTCTTGATAATTGGATTGCTAGAGTTTTCAGGGAAAGAGTCTGAATCCAGAGAAGCGCAATCTAAATGTAAATGAATGTTTACTTGGGTATTTGGAGGGACTCTGGGGTTGGAATACTGATGTGGTGGTGCTTGGTCAAGTGCAGGGAGCTGACTTGGAGCCCAATGGTGGGGAATTACCCCTCCTCCTCCTGTTCCCATCTTGAGAGAGAGAGAAATGGATCTACTCTGGCTTAAGGACCTCACGGAGCCTGTGTAAGCCTTGTTGTCAATCAGTTGATGAAAACACAATAATGGAAAAACACTTATTGAGCTATAAAAGGAGCTGCAGAAATGGCCTCAGTCTCCCAGTAGTTACAGTCCAACCAGACTGCCCTTAGGGAGTCTGTCTTATTGTCCAGTGTGAATGTCTTCTTTGTCCTTGACCTTTCGGCTGCACTTCACATGATAGATGGCTGCTCTTTGTCACCTGCTCAGATCTCAGGGAGCCCAGGACTCAAGACCTGAGCTTTTGCTCTCGGCTCTATTTCCTCTCCCCGAGACAGCTCATCTGTGCTCTTCACTCTGATGGCTCCCCTCTACTGTTGATTCTTCCCCAAGCTTGGACTCAGGGGTAAGCAGCATCCTCCCACCCAAGTACTCAGATCCTGTGCTTAAGAATGACCTTGTCTCCTTGCAGGTAGAGAGCTGTCTAATTCTACTGTATGCCCTGCGGGGCAGAGCCCATCGTAGATGCTCAAACACTGTTTTTTAATCCTTGCGCACAAAAGCCAACAGAATATTCAACTTTCAACAACTATGTAATGAACATGGACATAATGAATGGTTCTAAGATTAACACATTAAAACAGATAATATGTGGAATCACGTGATCCCTCCTCCACCCTACCCTCTACCAGGCTGAAAGATACGAGAAGGCAGCTGTAGATTTTTCCTAGGTGGGAAGTAAGTATATGATTAGGAACACCCTTTGTTTTCTCAATTCAGTTAATTCCATTAAAAGCAATGTATTGAAACTCTTTCATCTTCCAGGCCAGCCGTGAGCTAGGTGCTAAGAGGTGACTATAACCCCCTCTGCTCTCTGGGGATCCCAGTCTAGAAGGAGAGACTAGAAGGAGGTATAGAAGGTTGAGAATGCAGCGTGGCCAGGGGTTAACTCCATGTGAAGACACGTGGCTTTGGGGAGGCAAGGAGGATGACGAGAAAAACATTCTCACAAAAGGAAGTGTCTGAGTTTTGTTTTGTTTTGTTTTAATAAAGGCTGATGGAAATGGGCTAGGCAAGAATAAGGAAGGGGCGTGCCGGGCAGAGAGCGCTGTGTGGGCAAAGCTGGGAAGGAGCGAAGGCACGTGGGTTGGAGGTCTGAGCGGCTTCTCACCAGAGCATGACTCAGGTACAGGGGCAGTGGCACGAGAAGGGGGGCAGAGGGAGGAAAGAGGCCCAGAGGGCACCTGCAGCCCGTCTAAAATCTTGTTCTTTCTCTTGCAGCCCTGTATAACAAGTGGGGCTTGTAGGTGAAGAGGGGCGTGGCCCTGAGCTGCTTTAAAAGAGACAGGAGCAGGCCAGAGACCAGCTAGGAGCCTGTTGAAACAGTCCAGAAGGGAGATAATGAAGGGGCAGAGATGAGAGATGTGACACATGCATTTTTACTGCAAAAAATGAGGACGAGAACGATAAGGGACATGATTCATCCTCATTCCTCCAACTCTCTATTGCAAGGAACAGCGTTTGATGCATTGTAGGCTCTTAATAAATGTGTAAATGGATGAGTAACCCCAAATAGTTATCTAATTCCTACTGTTAAAATTAAAAAAATGAAACCAAAAATAAAAACAGGAGCTGGGTTTGGAAATTATGGGTGGAACGGTATCAGCCAACAATAATCTAACAAGACATTGGTCAGTTGTAAAAAACTAGAGAACCTGGCACCAGACACAGCTTGATTAACTGAGATCCAACTGGATTATTTACAGTAAAATGTATGGCCTTGAATGATGTATTTGATTTATCCAAGGTCTAATTTTCTTATCTGTCTTTATGATGGAGGTGATAGTGTTTTCCTCACAGATGTGTTGTGAAGATCAAGAGAGAAAATGTGTGTCAAAATATTTTACCACGTATAAGGGCTGTGAAATGTTAGGGTTCATTAAGGTTGACCCTGGTTAGTGAATTGGACGCTAACCAATAGGGCTGATTTTGGAATGTCAACCAGATGCCAACAAAGCTTTCTCTATGTCCAGCTCTGGCTGGTCCCCATGGAGAGACTGGAGCCATAGAAGCCACAGTTGCTGAAATGCTGCCTTCTGCCTTCTGTATTCTGGTGCTCCCTTTTCTGCTTTTGCTTTTCTTACTGCCCTTTTTTTCTTAGGCTGCCCTTACCTGGTACCCACCTGATAGGAAGCAACCAGGATGACGTCACCCCTTCTCCTGCTCAAACATTAACCCCCTCTAGGTAAGCAGGTGTGGCTGTGAGCCCCTTGGCGGCAGCAGGCCACTGGAAAGGTGATGGAGTGCTAGGGAGGTGGCAGGGTCCCAGTGGCAGAGTGTGGCCTGGCATGGGATTTAGTTAAAGGCAATTGTACGTAGGGTTCTCTCTAACTTAAGCATACAGAGATAGAGAGGTCGGCATGAGCGCATCTGGGAGAGGAGGGCAGTACTCAGTACCTGTACCACCGTGATAGGGCAGATGAAACCAGCTGAAACGTTAGACAGTACTTGGGTTTACAGAGCCCTTTCACTGCTGTTCCATCACGTAGTGCTGACAGTATCTGGGTGAGGTGGGGCTGTTACTTTTATTGGTTCAAAGAAGAAACTGAAGAGCTTACAGTGACTCACCCGAGCTTCTCTAACTGGAAGGGTATGAGCCCAGGAAGAGCTCTCTGACTCCACCTGTTTTCATTCTTTGCTGCCTGTGGCAAATGAACATGGATGTGGTGCGGGTTTTTGTAGCAAGCTGCATTTGGTAGGAATGTTTCAAGAAAATTTTAAAAAGTTAACATTCTTTCTGATACAAAAGTAATAGGTGCTTTGTAGAAACTGTAAACACAAAGAAGTCTAAAGAAAGATCTACAAATTATCCAGAATCTCGCCATTCAGAGATAAACACTGTTAACATTTACTACCTTTTTTCAATCTTTCTTCTGTGCTTATTTTATATATAGCTGAGACTGCAATTTATATACTGTTATGTATCCTGCTTTTCCATTGAACGTTGTATCATAAGCCTTTTCCCATATAATTGAAAACTCTTATAACTGTGATTTTTATTGGCTTCACAGTATTCCTTTGTATGTACGAACCCTAATTGGCTTAAATATCCCGTATCCTTTGGCTGTTTATATTCAGAAGGAATTTCTTGTTGATTCATTCTTCAGGTGCCATAGACACCAAAGCAGCATCTCAGCCGACACCATTTCAGAAGTTTGACTAATCTCAGAGATTCTCATTCTTTTAGGCTGAAACAATTTGTCTCTAAATAAGCCATCTGCTTATTTATTTAACATACAATAAACACATCCTTTAACAAGAGTAGAACATTTGAACTGGGTGGGGGGAGGTGACACAGGAGAAGTGCCTATTCTTGAAGAGTTTGCATTATAAGGCTTAGAAAACTAAGGTACGTGAACCAAGTAATTTAAAACAGATGCTCAATGCCGGGCTGTGATGCTCACGGCCATAATTCTCAAGGGATGGGTTGGCAGAGGCAGAGCCACGTGGTCAAAGTAGTGGGCGGCTCTCTGCTCTCTCTGACACTCGCCTTCAGGTTGTGACCTCACAGGTTTGCTCCCAGGAGTGGGTCCTATGCTCAGTGATTCACCTGGTGGACAAGACCTGGCAACTTCTGTGAAGTGTGTGTTGCTGAATAGTTTGGGTATGAATGTCAACTATAGCAACTAACATGTGTTGAGTGTTTTCTGGGTCTAAGCACCCTGTGAAGTGCTACCCAAGAATCTCTTTATTGTCCTTATGCCAGAAGGCAGTATAGCACAGGGGTCAAAGACCCAACAAGGAGGGGCAAGCTAACTGTGTAAGTTTAGACAAATAATGTAACCTATTTGTGTTTCCATGTCCTCAACTGTGGAATGGAGATAGAAAAATGTCTACCTCGTAGGGTAGTTAAGACAGGTCAAGCACCTAGCCTAGTGACTACGTATAGTTAGCATGCAACAAAGGTTGAACTCTTCTTACGTAAGCCTCCCAAGAAACTTCCCAGTAGCTCCTGTTTTTATTTCTATTTTATAAAGCCTGAAATTGAGGCACAGAGAGGTTAGGTACCTCGCCCAGGGTCACACAGACAGAATAGGAATCCCAAAGACTGGACTCCAGGGACTGTACACTAACTACTATGCTATATTGCCCAGAGGGAATTTTCCAGAGCCCTACACACCGAAGCAGAGCACAGTAACTTTTATATGTGGTAAGGTTTTCAAAGAAGCAAGCAGAGCCTGAAAAGGAAAGGGAAGACTAGAGATGTGTGTGTGCCAGGGTCCCAGACAAGAGTACAAAGAATTCTTACGGCTGCCAGAAGTCAGGGAAGCCAGCTTTAGTCTTTTGGTCCTTAGAAGGGGAGAAGGTTGGGAAACCTAAAAGATTTCTGGCTGCAACAAAGTGGCCCATGGGGGTGCTGGCTACTATACTGATGATGTAATAGATGCAAACAATTCAAATTTGATGAAATAAAGCACTGTCCCTTCACTGGGTAGACCCTGTATGGGGCACTGGTCTGGGCAGAAGGAGTTGGAGGCAACTTGATTTTGTTTCAATCTTTGACTTTTTTTTTTTCCTCCAGTCAAATTGAAGTCTCCTTGTACCCCTTCTCACTTCCATTCTCTTCCCTTCGTCCCCACCCACAGGAATCTGGTGTGATGTCTGTTGATCTACTTACTTCTATATAACGCAAATGACATCATACCAACTTTAGGGTTCTCCACTTGCTGTTTTCACTCATTTTTGTGTTGCTGCAGTCTGTGTATGTTGATACAGAGAGCTCAGTCCATTCATTTTAACAGCTGTATAGTAGTTCATTGTATCAGTATTCTATAATGTGTCCATTTCCTTACTGATGGACATTTCTGTTTTGTGGATATTGGCTATTTCAAATAATATTGCAGTGAGCATTTTTGTACCATTCTCCTTGTAAAAATGTGTGAGGATTTCTGGTTTTGGTATCAAGTTATCATATAAAATGAACAGCATAGTTTTTCATTTTTTCCCCCAGTTGCTTGAAACTGTTTGGATATATAAGGATTACATGCGAGGATTTTTTTTTTTAATGGTTTGATAAAGCACGTAAACTATTTGGATTAGTTTTCTTTTTAAGGAGAGTGGAGGTGTGGTAATGTTGGAAGATAGTTAACTAGAAATAGGAATTGTTGAATTAGATAGGCAATTGCTAAATTGCTCTCTAAAGTGATTATACCAATTGATACTTTTGCCAGCATTGTATGAGAGTTACAGTTTCCCCATTTCTCTCCAACATTTGGTACTAAGTTACCTGATCATATCTTGTAGTTTTAAATCTGCATGTAACATTATCAGGGACATCATATTTCCCCTTTTGGTGAATTGCTTGCCATATATTTGACTATTTTGCTAGTGGTGTATTTGTCTTTTTCTTAATGATTTTAGAAATTCTTTATGTGGCCTGCATTCAAATCCATATAGGTAGCTTTACCTTTTATTTCAAAATATATTCTTTATTTTATTATGATAATTATAAAAGTTTGATTTTTTACATATAGACATTTAATTTATCTGTGTTTATTGTTGTGTAGAGTATGATCCAGGGATTCAGTTTACCTTTTGTCATGTGGAAAACCAGTTATTGAGTTGCAGTTCAGTTTATTTAATGGTTATTGGTTTATTTGGTTATTCTAATTTTTTCTTGCTCTCTCTCTCTGTGTGTATGTGTGTGAAAACACACAAATCTATTTGTATAGCCATATCTATATCTATATCTCTCTATTATCTGTAATTTTCTATGTCATCTCATTTTTTGAATTTATAAGAATTCAGTTCTTTCATAGGATACTCTTATGTAGGTACCGTTTATCACTTTTTCTTTCTTTTTTCATTGGGTGGGCTTGCTTGAGATTTCTTTTCCCCACTGGTCATTCAAAAACCAGCCTTTAGTTTTATATTTAGATTGTTAATATATTTTCTATGAATTTTTACTCCTATCTTTTAAATTTATTCTTTTACTTTCTTTGGGTTTAATCTGTTTTTCTTTTTGCTACTTCTTGAGTTGAATGTTTAACTCATTTATTTTCAATATTTAATACATGAATTTAAGACTGTAAATTTTTCTATAATTCTCTCCTGTCATCAACTAGCATAAATTTGATATATATTGCTGTCATTGTTATTCAGTTCCAAATATTTCATAACCTCCATTCTATATTTTTTTCTTTAACTCATTGGTTACCTAGAAGTATGATTTTTACTTTCTGAATTTATGCCTTTTATCTTTTTTTGCTTTATTTTTCTTATAATTACTTTCAAGTCATATTATGAATTCTTAATGACATAGACTCCATGGGATTTCTGGAAACAACCTTTATGACTTAGTGGGTGATCAACTTTTGATGTCCCACGTATGTAAAAAGAATGTGCATTCTCCACTTGGGTGGCAGGGCTCACTTTATCATTATTAGATCCAGATTGGCATTAGTGCTGTTCAGATCTATCTGCTAATTTTTGATCTGCCTAATCGCTTACTAATTGATGTGTGAAGAAAATTCCCACTCGCTGTGTTGATTTGTCAACTTATCGGTGTAATTCTGTCACTTTTTGCTCTACATGAGAAGAGACTGTGGGGCATGCACAAATTCATGATTGTTACCTCTCGTTGGTGGGTTTTCCCTTTTATCATTATAATTTTCCCTCTTTGTGGCAGGTGTAGTTTGTGCTCCGCATCCTTGCTGTTAGCTTGGGGCCATCTGACTGCTTCTGGAGATCATCTTGGAGGCCATATGTTCAGATGACATAGCTGTAGTATGGAGGCAGGCCTCTTCACCGATGTTAGACTTTAGACGAGTATATTAATCCTTTGGGATTTTAGGAGTTTGTCAGTCATAGCAGCTAATGTTAATTATCCTAAAATACACTCTTATTTTTATGCTTTTTGCCATAAATTCTATTTCCCATTTTGTTAGTATTTTCCTACTATATACGTTTTTAATTCCTTTTTGTTCAAACTTTATTTACCAGTTCATTTACGTTCAACTTCTGTTTTCAACCTTGCTTTAAATCTGTATTTTTTAGAACAGAATATTGTTGGATTAAAATTCATGTGGGTGTCTCTGTTTTGTTTAAATTAGTGAATTTAATTTTATTTGTTGTGTTTACTGATATCTTTGGTCTTATTTCTACCATCTTATTTTGTTTTGTATTTAACAAGCTATTTCTTTGCTTCTATTTTCCCCCTTTCTCGTTTTCCGTTGGAGTGCTTAAGTTTTCTTTCTTTTTATTTTTTAATGGTACTCCTCAAATTTTAATATGCAATCTTTTAAATATATTTCTATTTCTTAATTTTCATTTTGTAATAATTTCAGACTTACAGAAGGTTGCAAAAATAGTACAGACAATTCCAGCATATCCTTCTTACTCATCCCCAAGTAATTACAGTAAAATTATCAAAACTAGGAAATTAACATTGGGACAATACTCATAACTAATCTATAAACCGTATTCACATTTTTTCAGTTGTTTCCACATTATACTTTTCCAGGACCAGGATCTAATCCAGGATTCAATCCAGGCTCACTCACTGCATTTAGTTCTCATATATTCTTTGTCTCCTCCAGTCTGGGACAGTTCCTCACTTTTATCTTTAATGACCTTTACATTTTTTTTATGGGAATATAATTGCTTTACATTCTTCTACCACTTTTTGAGGTACATCAAGGTCAATCATCTGTATTTATACACATATCCCTGTATTCCCTCCCTCCCTCGACTCCCCTCCACCCTCCCCCTCCCAGTCCTCTAAGGCATCATCCATCCTTAAGTTGAACTCCCTTTGTTATACAGCAACTTCCCACTGACTATCTATTTTACAGTTGGTAGTATATATATGTCTGTGCTACTCTCTCACTTCGTCTCAGCTTCCCCTTCACCCCCGGCCCCCCCAAACCATGAGTTCTCCAGTCCATTCTCTGCACCTGCATCCTTATTCTTGTCTTGTCACTGACTTCATCAGTACCATTTTTAGATTCCGTATATATGAGTTAGCATACAATATTTGTCTTTCTCTTTCTGTCTTACTTCACTCTGTATGACAGACTCTAGGTCTATCCACCTCACTACATACAGCTCCATCTCATTCCTTCTTATAGCTGAGTATTGTATATATATGCCACATCATCTTTATCCATTCATTTGTTGATGGGCATTTAGGTTGCTTCCATGTCCTGACTATTGTAAATAGTGCTGCAATAAACATTATGGTACATGTTTCTTTTGGGATTATGGTTTTCTTTGGGTATATGCCCAGTAGTGGGATTACTGGGTCATATGGTAGTTCTATTTTTAGTTTTTTTTTTTTCCTTTAAATCTTCACATTTATTTACTTATTTATTATTTTTTGGGGGGTACACCAAGTTCGATCATCTGTTTTTATACACATATCCCCATATTCCCTCCCTCCCTCGACTTCCCCCCCCACTCTCCCTCGAGTCCCCCCCACCCTCCCCGTCCCACTTCTCTAAGGCATCTTCCATCCTTGAGTTGAACTCCCTTTGTTATACAACAACTTCCCACTGACTATCTATTTTACAGTTGGTAGTATATATATGTCTGTGCTGCTCTCTCGCTTTGTCTCAGCTTCCCCTTCACCCCCCGCCCCCTCCCAAACCTCAAGTTCTCCAGTCCATTCTCTGCATCTGCGTCCTTGTTCTTGTCACTGACTTCATCAGTACCATTTTTAGACTCCGTATATGTGAGTTAGCATACAATATTTGTCTTTCTCTTTCTGACTTACTTCACTCTGTATGACAGACTCTAGGTCTATCCACCTCATTACATATAGCTCCATCTCATCCCTTTTTATAGCTGAGTAATATTCCATTGTATATATATGCCACATCTTCTTTATCCATTCGTTTGTTGATGAGCATTTAGGTTGCTTCCATGTCCTGGCTATTGTAAATAGTGCTGCAATGAACATTATGGTACAAGTTTCTTTTGGGATTATGGTTTTCTTTGGGTATATGCCCAGGAGTGGGATTACTGGATCATATGGTAGTTCTATTTGTAGTTTTTTAAGGAACCTCCAAATTGTTTTCCATAGTGGCTGTACCAACTTACATTCCCACCAACAGTGCAGGAGAGTTCCCTTTTCTCCACACCCTCTCCAACATTTGTTGTTTCCAGATTTTGTGATGATGGCCATTCTGATTGGTGTGAGGTGATACCTCATTGTGGCTTTGTCTTGCATTTCTCTGATGATGAGTGATGTTGAGCATCTTTTCATGTGTTTGTTGGCCATCTGTATGTCTTCTTTGGAGAAATGTCTATTTAGGTCTTCTGCCCATTTGTGGATTGGGTTATTTGCTTTTTTGGTATGAAGCTGCATGAGCTGCTTGTATATTTTGGAGGTTAATCCTCTGTCTGTTATTTCGTTGGCAACTATTTTTTCCCATCTGAGGATTGCCTTCTTGTCTTGTTTATGGTTTCTTTCACTGTGCAAAAGCTTTTAAGTTTCATGAGGTCCCATTTGTTTATGCTTGATTTTATTTCCCTGATTCTAGGAGGTGGGTCAAAAAGGATCTTGCTCTGATGTATGTCATAGAGTGTTCTGCCTATGTTTTCCTCTAGGAGTTTTATAGTGTCTGGCCTTACATGTAGGTCTTTCATCCATTTTGAGTTTATTTTTGTTTATGGTGTTAGGAAGTGTTCTAATTTCATTCTTTTACATGTAGCTGTCCAGTTTTCCCAGCACCACTTATTGAAGAGACTGTCTTTTTTCCATTGTATATTCTTGCCTCCTTTGTCAAAGATCAGGTGCCCATATGTGTTTGGGCTTACCTCTGAGTTCTCTATTCTATTCCATTGATCTTCCTTTCTCTTTTTGTGCCAGTACCATACTGTCTTGATCACTATGGCCTTGTAGCATAGTTTGAAGTCAGGAAGCCTGATTCCACCAACTCCATTTTTCCTTCTCAAGATTGCATTGGCTATTCGGGGTCTTTTGTGTTTCCATACAAATCGTAAGATTTCTTGTTCTAGTTCTGTGAAGAATGCCTTTAGTAATTTGATTAGGATTGCATTGAATCTGTAAATTGCTTTGGGTAGTACAGTCATTTTCACTATGTTGATTCTTCCAATCCAGGAACGTGGTATGTCCCTCCATCTGTTTGTGTCGTCTTTGATTTCTTTCATCAGTGTCTTAAAGTTTTCTGCATACAGATCTTTTGCTTCCTTGGGCAGGTTTATTCCTAGGTATTTTATTCTTTTTGTTGCAATCGTAAATAGGAGAGTTTCCTTAATTTCTCTTTCTGCTCTTCCGTTGTTAGTGTATAGGAATGCAAGAGATTTCTGTGCATTAATTTTGTATCCTGCTACTGTACTTAACTCATCAATTAGTGTTAGCAGTTTTCTGGTAGAGTCTTTAGGGTTTTCTATATATAATATCATGTCATCTGCAAAGAGTGACAATTTTACTTCTTCTTTTCCAATTTGGATTCCTTTAATTTCTTTTTCTTCTCTGATTGCTGTGGCTAAAACTTCCAAAACTATGTTGAATAATAATGGTGAGAGTGGACGCCCTTGTCTTGTTCCTGTTCTTAGAGGGAATTCTTCCAGTTTTTCCCCATTTAGAATGATGTTGGCTTTTGGTTTTTCATATATGGCTTTTATTATGTTGAGGTAATTTCCTTCTATGCCCATTTTCTGGAGAGCTTTTATCATAAATGAATTTGAATTTTGTCAAAAGCTTTTTCTGCATCTATTGAGATGATCATATGGTTTTTATCCTTCAATTTGTTGATATGATGTATCATGTTGATTGATTTGCATATATTGAAGAATCCTTGCATCCCAGGGATAAACCCCACTTGATTGTGGTGTATGATTTTTTAAATGTGCTGTTGCAGTCTGTTAGCTAGTATTTTGTTGAGGATTTTTGCATCGATATTCATCAGTGATATTGGTCTGTAATTTTCTTTTTTTGTGGCATCTTTGCCTGGTTTTGGTATCAGGGTCATGCTGGCCTCATAGAATGAGTTTGGGAGTGTTCCTCCTTCTGCTATATTTTGGAAGAGTTTGAGAAGGATAAGTATTAGCTCTTCTCTAAATGTTTGATAGAATTCGCCCATGAAGCCATCTGGCCCTGGGCTTTTCTTTCTTGGGAGATTTCTAATCACTGCCTCAATTTCCGTAGTTGTGATTGGTCTGTTCATATTTTCTATTTCTTCCTTGTTAACTCTTGGAAGATTGTATTTTTCTAAGAATGTATCCATTTCTTCCAGGTTATCCAATTGATTGGCATATAGTTGCTTGTAGTAGTCTCTCATGATGTTTTGTATTTCTGAGGTGTCTGTTGTTACTTCTCCTTTTTCATTTCTAATTCTATTGATTTGCATCTTCTCCCTTTTTTTCTTGATGAGTCTGGCTAATGGTTTATCAATTTTGTTTATCTTCTCAAGCAACCAGCTTTTAGTGTTATTAATTTTTGCTATTGCTTCCTTCCTTTCTTTTTCATTTATTTCTGCTCTGATCTTTATGATTTCTTTCCTTCTGCTCCTTTTGGGTTTTTTTTGTTCTTCTTTCTCTAATTGTTTTAGGTGTAAGGTTAGGTTGTTTATTTGATATTTTTCTTGTTTCTTGAGGTAGGACTGTATTGCTATAAACTTCCCTCTCAGGACTGCTTTTGCTGCATCCCATAGGTTTTGGGTTGTTGTGTTTTCATTGTCATTTGTTTCTAGATATGTTTTGATTTCCTCTTTGATTTCTTTAATGATTTCTTGGTTGTTTAATAGTGAATTGTTTAGCCTCCATGTGTTTGTCTTTTTTGCAGTTTTTTTCCTGTAATTGATATCTAGTCTCATGGCGTTGTGGTCTGAGAAGATGCTTGATATGATTTCAATTTTCTTGAATTTGCTGAGGTTTGATTTGTGACCCAAGATATGATCTATCCTGGAAAATGTTCTGTGTGCACTTGAGAAGAAAGTGTATTCTGTCATTTTTCGATGGAATGTCCTGTAAATATCAATTAAGTCAAGATGGTCTCATGTGTCATTTAAAGCTTGTGTGTCCTTATTTATTTTCTGTTTGGGTGACCTGTCCATTGATGTAAGTGGGGTGTTCAAGTCTCCCACTATTATTGTGTTACTGTCGATGTCTCCTTTTGTGGCTGTTAGCATTTGCCTTATGTATTGAGGTGCTCCTATGTTGGGGGCATAGATATTTACCATTGTGATATGTTCTTCTTGGATGGATCCCTTGATCATTATGTAGTGTCCTTCCTTGTCTCTTGTAATAGTCTTTACTTTAAAGTCTAATTTGTCTGATATGAGTATTGCTACTCCAGCTTTCTTTTGACTTCCATTTGCATGGGATATCTTTTTCCATCCCTTTACTTTCAGTCTATATGTATCCCTTAGCCTGAAGTAGGTTTCTTGTAGGCAGCATATATAAGGGCCTTGTTTTTGTATCCATTCAGCCAGTCTGTGTCTTTTGGTTGGAGCATTGAATCTATTTACATTTAAGGTGATTATTGACATGTGTGTTCTGATTACAATTTTCATAATTGTTATGGGTTTTTTTTGTAGGTGTTTTCCTTCTCTTGTGTTTCCTACTTAGAGAAGTTCCTTTAGCACTTGTTGCAAGGCTGGTTTGGTGGTGCTGAATTCTCTTAACTTTTGCTTGTCTGTAAAGCTTTTGATTTCTCCATCGAATCTGAATGAGATTCTTGCTGGGTAGAGTATTCTTGGCTGTAGTTTTTTCACTTTCAGGACTTTCAGTATATCCTGCCATTCCCTTCTGGCCTGCAGAGTTTCTGTGGAAAGGTCAGCTGTTATCCTTATGGGTTTTCCCTTATATGTTATTTGCTGCTTTTCTCTTGCTGCTGTTAATATTTTTTCTTTGTGTTTAATTGTCATTAGTTTGATTAATATGTGTCTTGGTGTGTTTCTCCTTGGGTTTATTCTGTATGGGACTCTCTGTGCTTCGTGGACTTAGTTAATTATTTCCTTTCCCATGTTGGGGAAGTTTTCCACTATAACCTCTTCAAATATTTTCTCAGACCCTTTCTTTTTTCTTCTTCTTCTGGGATGCCTATGATTCGAATGTTGGTATGCTTAATGTTATCATTGAGGTCTCTGAGACTGTCTTCTATTCTTTTTATTCTTTTTTCTTTTTCCTGCTTTGTGGCAGTTATTTTCCCCATTCTATTTTCCAAGTCACTTATTTGTTCTTCTGCCTCAGTTATTCTGCTGGTTATACCATCTAGAGTATTTTTAATTTCAGCTCTTTTGTTATCCATTGCTGTTTGTTTGTTCTTTAGTTCTTCTGAGTTCTTATGAAGTGTTTCTTGTACTTCCTCTATTTTGTTATCGAGATTTTGTATCATTTTTACTATCATTACTCTGAATTCTTTTTCAGGCATTTTTCCTATTTCTTCTTCATTTATTTGGTCTTGTGGGGTTTTTTTCCTGCTCCTTTGCCTGCATGGTGTTTCTTTGTTTCCTCATGGTAGCCCAAACTTCAGAGGTTGCTTGTCCCAGTGATAGAGGTGTTTATAGAAGACTGTCCAAGCCCCAGACTAATGGCTGAGTGTTGGGTCAGACAAATACTAAGTGCATGTTAAGTTCAGATCTGATGGAGGAAGAACTTGGGATCCACTGTAGAACCATAAGCAGGGGCAGCACCTACTGTAAGAAGCCCTTCAGCTCCCAAATGTCGATTCCTTGCTCCAACTGCCAAGCGCTGGGGGAATTTTGAAGGGAAGACCCTCAAGACAAGTGGTCCCAGCAGCTGCTAGGGTCTTATCTGAAAATTCTCCAAAGTGGGTCAGCTAGCCATGAGGAGCAAGGCTTCTGGCTGGCTGTGCCAAAAATGTTACCAAGTCCAGGCTGGTACTGCTTGCCACACAGCAGGCCAATAAATTGAGCAGCTTTATTCAGAAAGCAAGCAGACCAAGAAGATAGTGAACCATCTTGCCTGAGTTAGAATTCAGGCTTCTTTTTTACTAAAAGGGGAGGAAGTCTACATTTTGAATAGTACTAGACAAATACATTTTATAGAATGATCTTCACTTTGGTTCATCTGTGTTTCTTCATAATTTAATTCAGGTTATATATTTTTGGCAAGAACCACAAACACGATGTCGTGCTTTCCTTAGTACTGGGTGATACCAGTTTGTTTCGTGGCTGGTGATGTTAACTTTGGTCACTTGGTTATGGTGATGTCTGTCAGATTTTTCCACTGTAAAGTTACCATATTTCATTTTGCCGTTGAGAAATATCTTATAAGGGGGATATTTTGAGACATGCAACTATCCCGATTCTCATCACAGCCTCACTCATTAATTTCAACATCCATTGATGATTCTTGCCTACCACTCTTACTATTAACAGTGTTGGCAAGTGGTAATTTTTCTAGCTCATCATTTCTTCTGCATTTATTAGTTAAAATAGCCTGTAAGTTCATGGACCTAGAGTCTGTCATACAGAATGAAATAAGCCAGAAAGAGAAAAACAAATATCATATGCTAACTTATATATATGGAATCTGAAAAAATGGTACTGAATAAAGGTGCAGATGTAAAGAATGGACTTGAGGACACAGGGTTGGGGGTGAAGGGGAAGCTGGGACGAAATGAGAGAGTAGCATTGACATATATACACTAGCAAATGTAAAATAGATAGCTAGTCAGAAGCTGCTGCATAACACAGGGAGATCAGCTCGATGATTGGTGATGACCTAGAGGGATACGATAGGGAGGGTGGGTGAGAGGTTCAAGAGGGAGGGTGTATGGGGATATATGTATAAATACAGCTGATTCACTTTGTTGTACAGCAGAAACTGGCACAACAGTGTAAAGTCATTATAATCCAATAAAGATCTAAAAAAAATTTTGTTTATAAAAATAAACATCTACTTTTTAAATATTTTAAGTTATTGATGAAAAAGAAAAAAAATGTAAGCAAAGTCAAAAGACAACTGACAAACTGGGAGAAAATACTTGCAGAAGATTACACAAAGGACTAACATCACTAACATATAAACAACTCTTAAAAATTGAGGGACAGGGACTTCCTAGGTGGCTCAGTGGTTAAGAATCCTCCTGCTAATGCAGGGGACACGGGTTCGATCCCTGCTCCAGGAAGATCCCACATGCCTCAGAGCAATGAAGACCATGTGCCAAAACTGTTGAGCCTGTGTGCCACAACTACTGAAGCCCACACACCTAGAACCCATGCTCCACAACAAGAGAAGGCACCACAATGAGAAGCCCGCACATGGTAACAAAGAGTAGCCCCCACTCACCGCAGCTAGAGAAAGCTCATGTGCAGCAATGAAGACCAAATGAAGCCAATAAATAAATTACTTAATTTAAAAAAATTGAGGGACAGGGCTTCCCTGGTGGTGCAGTGGTTAAGAATCTGCCTGCCAATGCAGGGGACATGGGTTCGAGCCCTGGTCCAGGAAGATCCCACATGGCACGGAGCAACTAAGCCCGTGCACCACAACTACTGAGCCTGAATGCTGCAACTACTGAAGCCCACATGCCTAGAGCCTGTGCTCTGCAACAAGAGAAGCCACTACAATGAGAGGCCCACACAAAGAAGAGCAGCCCCCGCTCTCCACAACTATAGAAAGCCCGCCCACAGCAAGGGAGACCAGTGCAGCCATTAAATAAATAAATAAATGAATAAATAAATAAAATAAAATTTTTTTTAATTGAGGGACAAAGTACCAAAACCCGAATAGAAAAATGGAAAGTATACAATTTACCAAAAGAAAGATATAAACACAGCCCAAAACATAAAAAGGATATTAAACTCACTCATAACTTAATAAATACAAATTAAAACGAGATCCCTTTTTTTATCAGATTAGTGAAGTTTTTTAAAACTACACATTGTATTGAAAAATCTGTGGTGGAAGAGGAAGTAATAGCTCTCAAATACAGCTGTGAATATGGAAATTGGAAATTACTGCAACTCTGTGAGTTGTCAATATCTAACAAGTTATATATGCATTTGCCATTTGATGCAGCAATTCCACTTTTAGGAATTCACCCTGAAGGTATACCTCCAACAATGCAAGAATACACATGCATGAGGTTGTTCACGGCAGCACTGCTTGTAATTGCAAAATATTGGAAACAGCCTAAATACCCACATATAGGAGAGTAGTTGAAGTATGGTACGTATGTCCACACAATGGAATACTGTGCAGCTATAAGCTAGAAAGAGGAGGATTCTATGAACGATACAAAATGGTTTTCTAATTTTGTGTACTAAGAGAACCTAGAAGCAATGACACCACAGTAGCAAACAGCACACCTAGCAACCAGATTTTGGTTTAAGAACCTGATTTGCAACAAAAGGAACCAGAACTCCTTGGTGAAATGGCAAATTTCAGGGCTGGGGCAGGGACAGCATAAGGTGAGCCTAGAATATCTTATGGTGCCAATATTAAAGAAGTGCTCAAAAAATGATGGGGGCATGTCAAAAAGCACAGAAGCCAACTTGAAGAAACTCCCAATGGCAGGTCTGAGACATTTTGAATAATAATACAAATGATGATAGTGAAAGATTATGACCCATAAGAATAAAAGTGAGTACACAATGATAGGAATAAAAATATTGAATAAATAAATACAGAAAAGGGACAGTTCCTCCTTTTAGTGTATTTTATTTATTTTATTTTATTATTTTTTAATCTCTAGGTACTTTTTTTTAAGCTCTTTATTAGAATTTAATTGCTTTACACTGTTGTGCCAGTGTTTACTGTACAACAAAGTGCATCAGCTGTATTTATACATATATCTCCATATCCCCTCCCTCTTGAGCCTCCCTCCCACCCTCCCTATCCTACCCCTCTGGGTCATCACCCATCATCAAGTTGATCTCCCTGTGTTATGCAGAAGCTTCCCATTATTTTACATTTGGTACTGTATATATGTCAGTGCTACTCTCTCACTTCACCCCAGCTTCCCCTTCCCTTCCGCCCCATGTTCCTCAAGTCCATTCTCTATATCTGCATCTTTATTCTTGCCCTGCCACTGGGTTCATCAGTACCACTTTTTTAGATTCCACATATATGCATTAGTGTATGGTATTTGTTTTTCTCTTTCTGGCTTACTTCACTCTGTATATCTGGCTCTAGGTCTATCCACCTCACTACAAATAACTCAATTTCATTCCTTTTTATGGCTGAGTAATAGTCCACTGTATATACAAGGGTGAGTCAAAAATTATCAGCACTCCAGTTATAATAAAATTTCTGTAAGTTCTACAGCCAGAGTGCAGATAATTTTTGACTCACCCTCATATGTGCCACATCTTCTTTATCCTATAAGCAAATTTTATGGAAACATTTATCAACATTTTTTTTTGTTACCTTTGGATTTTGGTTCTGTTAGAATGCCTCTCCCTATCCTGATGTTGGAGAAAAATTCGCCTGTCTTCTTTTAGTATTTGTATGGTTCCACTCACACCTTCCATTTTATTTTTACCTAGTGTTTATTTTCCTTGATTTTTTTCTCTCTTTTATTATTATTTCTGGGACAAGCAGTCAAATCTTATTTAGATTTATCTACAATTTTGCCAGTATATTTGCTTATCATTACTTTTTGAAGTCCTTTTTTTTTTCATTTTAGGTTCACTTTCTTCCTGAAGTGTACTCTTAGTAGGTCTTCCAAAAAAAGATCTGTGTATGGTAAACTCTCTCATTCTTTATCTACAAATGCTATTGTTTAGCCTTCATTCTTGAGTGGTGGTTTAACTGGATAGCACATTCCATTGTCTTCTCTGCTGGAAGTCTTCAGTCAGCCTAATTGTTATTGCTTGCAAATTTCTCTTTTTGTCTCTGATGGCTTTTAAAGTTGTCTCTTTGTTTGTAATGTACTGTTTTATTACAGTGTGTGTAAGTGTGCATTTGCCTTAATTTATTCTTCTCATAATTTTGTATATTCTCACAATATGAGGACTTCTATCCTCATTTCTGGAAAATTCTTGAATATTATCTCTTTGAATATTTACTCTTTTTCATTCTTTTTTGTTCCATGTTCTGGAACTCATGATGTGTATGTTGGAAACTACTACACCTTTCATGTTTCTTAACTCTTTTTCGTATTCTCTGTCTCTCTGTGTTGCATTCTGAACAATTTCCTTGTATCTATTTTTATATTTCACTTAACCTCTCAGTAGTTCTGTCTAGTTTTCAATTAACTCTTCCATTGATTTTTTTTCACTGACTCTATATTTTTGTTTCTAGATTTTCTATTTGATTCTTTTTCAAATCTTTTCTTTTTCATTCTACCCTATTTTTGCCATATAATTTCTGTTCCTGCTGTTAGCTTTTGAATAGGGGCAGATCAAGGATTTGTGGAACCCAAAGCTTATACATTTTGGAAGGCCCCCCTTTAAGAAAAAGAGTAAACAATTACAAATACAAAATTAAGTATACTAGGTAATATTTGTTTGGAGTAAGAAAAGAAGCCACAAAAAGTATACATTTCAAAAAGCTGCCAAATACCACAAAATTCCAGAAAAGTAAAATACTTTTTTAATTAACTGCCTGCACAGCTCTATCCTTGATTTTCTCTTCCTATGACAAGTTTATATTTTTCAAAGGGAGAACAGAAAGATAACTCAGTCTTTTTCTAGTATATTTGTTCATAATTTAACTTTTATTATTTGTGCTTTATAAAAGTTAGTTTCAGCTTCCCACATAGCTTTTGGCAATATCACACATTTTAAGAATCGCTGTCAAATTTGGCGAAAACTCTATCTAATTTCTTTCATATATTATCTGTAAGAAGTGAAAGAATTTTCTACATATGAGCCTCTGGCTCTATACATTTCAATTTTTTTTTTCTTTTCTACATATTTGTGGTGCAGGGTATTCTAGGACAAGTTTATAGTAGGATACAATCTTTGGTTCCATACCTGCATGTCACTACATGTAAATGACTATGAAACACATAAATATGTCCAAGTAACTCCAAACTAAATACGTTTTCAACTCTAGCCCAGTCCCAAAGATGCCCATTGCCATTCTCATATCTTCAGATTAAAATAGATGTGTGAATGAGGCAGAATGGAAAAAGACAGTGATCCTAACTAATTAACGTTAAAATATCTTTTGTAAATTTTATAACAATATGAAGCTGTGTGAATACATTTCTAGTGTCCCTCCCAGTGCCTTGGAAAAGGCCTATGCCCATGAGAGGTCCAGGAGCATTAGCTTTAACTGTACGGTAAATCTGCCTCTACTTTGAACATCTAATCATAATTATTTTAAAGCCTCTTTTGAATTGCCTTTTTATTTATAGGCACAGTGGTTGCATTAGCTAATGCTTTGCATAGCGTTGTTTTAGCTTGCTTTATCTGTAATCTTGGATTATGAGGTCAACTTACGTGGGATTTGCTTTCTGTGGGTGTCTCACGGGCCGATTGTGACTTGGTGGTTGCCTTTGCCAGGGCTCCGTGGTCCCCTGTCCATATTTATGCTAATTTCTCAGTTAAGGTTGGAGGTCTCACAATATGCAATGTTAAGGTCATGAATTTAGACTCCACCTAAATGCCCATCAACAGATGAATGGATAAAGATGTGGCACATATATACAACGGAATATCACTCAGTCATAAAAAGGAATGAAATGGAGCTGTATGTAATGAGGTGGATAGACCTAGAGTCTGTCATACAGAGTGAAGTAAGCCAGAAAGAGAAAAACAAATACTGTATGCTAACTCATATATACGGAATCTAAAAAAAAAAAGGTACTGATGAACCCAGTGACAGGACAAGAATAAGGATGCAGATGCAGAGAATGGACTGGAGGACATGGGGTTGGGGGGGCGGGGGGGGCACAGAGGAAGCTGGGACGAAGTGAGAGAGTAGCATAGACATATTTACACTACCAACTATAAAATAGATAGCTAGTGGGAAGTTGCTGTATAACAAAGGGAGATCAACTCGATGATGGGTGATGTCTTAGAGGGCCAGGATGGGGAGGGAGGGAGGGAGTCTCAGGAGGGAGAGGATATAGAGATATATGTATAAATACAGCTGATTCACTTTGGTGTACCTCAGAAGCTGGTACAAGAGTGTAAAGCAATTATATTCCAATGAAAAGCTCAAAACAAAAAACAAAAAACCACACACAGATGCTTTAGCAGCAATGTGACTGTAAGTATTGTCTCAGCATTTGAGGATATTTAAAGTACACTCTAGATCTTCCCTGTTGTCTTATGTGCCCAGACCTTTCTACCACTGTGGATCCTTTTATTTAGAATTTGTCTATCATATGCATCACAATAATAATTAAGCACCCCCAACTTCTTTTTGCATTCCCCACAACATAATTCTTTGATTATTTGAAAATAATTTTCCTTTTTATTTCCAGAAAAATTCACTCTTTTTGGTGTATAGTTCAAAGAGATCTGGCAGACTATACACTTATACAGCCACCACACAATCATTATACAAAAGAGTTTCACCACCTCCAAATATTCTCTTATGTTCCTTTGTAGTTAAACCATCTTCTTCCCCCAGCCTTTGGCAACCACTGATCTGTTCTCTATCCCTTCAGCCTTATCTTTTCAAGAATATTGTATAAATGGAATCACACAGGATGCAGCCATTTGCATCCGATTCTTTCACTCAGTGTCATGTATTGGAAATTCATCCACATTGTTGTGTGTGTCAATAGTTTGTTCTCTTTCTCCCATTAAAAAAAATTGTCTTACTCAGAACTTTTTGTTTGTAAAAGCTAATTATGGTCAATAAGAATTGATTGATATGTGATATTTCCTTTTGCTAAGATACCATCAAAGAATTATATGCAATATGTACCACATTATAGATTTTTAGGAAAAAAAGAAACAATTGTAATACTTCTAATTTAAAGACTATTCAAAGGGGAACGAACATGTTGCTTGGGGTTCAGGAAATACTGTAATCCTGGGCCAAGCAGAAAGAATAGAGTGAGGTTTTCATAAATGTGGGAAACCTATGAGTGGTACATATCAGATTTTAAAACAGGCTTTAAAATATTGAAACTAGCAGGTGCTTAACAAATATTTGTTGAATATGTGAAGAATGAATGGAAGGGTGGAGCCTCACTGAACCTTAGGTGCTTCCTGAAGCACGGGTACTTCCAAGTTGGTGATTATTTGCCCAAAAGACCATCTGCCTTTGATTCCAAACCTCCTGGCTGCTGCCTGCAATTCTCCCTGATGTTGCAGTAGTAAGGGCTTTGGCATGTTCTCAGCCTTGTGGGATTGGGAGGCAACACAAAAGAGCAGCCAGGTAACACACTGCCATCGTTGTCCCATATCCTTCCAGAAGTTCGTGTGGGGTCTGTCTGCCAGGCTGCACACCTGCTCCAGCTCGCCTAGTCACGTGTCCCGCTGAGCAGTGAGTTCCCTTACATGAGGTGGCCACGCACCTGTTTTCTTTAGTCGGGCAAGTAAACGTGTTCATGGCACGCGCCAAATTTCACCTTCAGATGCGTGCCCAATGCCTCCATCGCAGGTGATAGGAGGCAAGTGCACCTCCGGGACAGGGCTGGGCCCCTGTGAGTGACAGGGGTGGTCTCTTACCACACCTGTGTGCTCCATGCTCAAGCCAAAAAGATATAAAACAGGCATTAAATATAATCACTGCTTCGCAGTAGCTTACTGGCATTTTGGAGGCAGTGTGCCACGTCGGAGGAGGTTCTTGGGGCACGCTCACTGAGGGATTGGCTCATCCCTGTCCTTTTAGGCAGGAGGAGTAGGTGGATAGAATCTCAGTGTTGGAAAGACCCTAAAGATCATATAGTCAAGGGAACCGGGTACCACGGTTGCTTGGACAGTTCTCTCTGCCTCTCCTCTGCTGCATCACGTGAGGCAGCTGATGTCACATCAGCGGTTGGGTCTCCCCTGGGCATTTCCAGATATCCTAGCTCAGCGGCATCTGTGAGCTAGGTTTCTAGCTACGCCCTGGTATTGTCTGGTGATTTTTAAAGCTTGATTATGGCCAGCTTCCTGATGGACAAGGATTTGATTTACAATTCCAGTACTTTTCTCTGATTCTTATGGGCAAATGCTATACCCATAAGAAAGATTTTGTTAGTTTTTTTTTTTTTTTCTCACTTTTGTTTTTGTATAGGATTCAGGTTTATTTATTAGAATCCTACAATATAAATTACCAAGGGTTACTCAAATTTGGTATCCCAAACTGAAACTGCTAGTTTACCAAAAGTTTGAGTCAGGACTCTTCTCCTTACAAATATAGACCATTTGGGTGTTCCTTGGACATGCCAAGATCATTCTGACCCCAGGATCTTTGCTCTTACTGTCTCCTTTGAAGACTTTTGGATGACTGTGACTATAAAAAGTATCCAGTTTTTATTAGGGAGAAATCTGTTTCTAATTGTCTTTTCCTCCTTGGCTAAATTTTTTCCCACTGTTGCCAGTAGCATGTATCCTTGGCAGAAGAAGAGAGAGACAGTGATTGCTGAAACCTACCTCGCCTCCCAAGTGCCTGGGATGTGTGATATAATTTTGCTCTGGGTGAGCTTTAACATTTTTCTAACATTAATTTTGGACTTTGACCTTCATTGGGATAGGCTAGGTCAGAATTCAGTAATATAAAAAATTTAATTGTATGCTCTCTGTAAACATTATGTAAATGGCCATATATATAGATTGCATGTTCCAGAGTTTACTGGAGCTTCTCCTACTTTTAGATGTTTAGATTAAAATTGTTTTCTGTAATTTTTACAGATCTGTAAAGTAGGAAATCCACTCATCCATCACGAAGAGGTGACCACCATTTCCGGCCTTTGTTCAGAGCATAGAGTATCCCTTGGAATTAAGACAGTTGAAACCTACAGTCAGAAAAGAGCTTGTACATGTTTTAGTTTAGAAATCTTAGCTAAGGAGCTGGGTAAACCGTGATCAAAAACACAAGTGGTATTCAACAAAAGAAACTGGTAACATTGTTTAAGTATGTACTGAATCTTTTATTAAAATATCTTGGCTTATTAAATGCCATATTTAAGGGTGCTTTCCAAATACAGTTTAATCATGATCATAAGTGTACTGCAGGGTGGTTTGTGTGCCCATTAAAAGAGAGAAATACGCTCACCCTGTGTGGTCATAAAACCTGTAAACCGCCAGTTAGTAAGTGGCTAAGAAGTGAATTGCCGCAAAATCCCAGACGTGCAGCAGCTGCAAATAAAGGAAAGAAGTTTCTAAATGCTGACACCGGTCATGAAACTGATATTTTATTTAGATGTCCTTGCAGCACAGAGCTCTCGGAAGTCATGTTTATAGTCTTCGTGCAATAGAAATACAAGCAATAGTGTATATTTTGGCAGGTAGTGCCCGATTTAGTTGTAATAATTCACAGCACTGCTCCGGGGCTTCCATGTTGCTCCAGGCAAAAACCTGTATTATAAATTACAGCACACAAAGCTGAATTTGACCTACCAGTTGATGCATAATAAACTGACTTAATTCTGAATATTAACTACACATTGTGGCCTAAAGGTTTTATGCTCTCTAAATGTAACAATAAATTATACAAAAATCTTCCTCTTGGGGGAAGCCTAAATATAAATAAATCCCCAATCTTCATACTATGCCACAAGAGCAGTTACTATAGATACCAGAGAGAATATATTAATCTTAAATATTATTGCCAAATAAAATAACTTTAGAATATCACTAAGTACCTGAACTAATTCTAGAAACTTTGGGGAGAAGTTTCAGTACTGTAATAAAGCATTTTTACACTTGCCCCGTTTCTTGAGTGGTAAATTGAAAGATATCACCTTGCTCCCGTGATCAGCATGAGTAGAATAATTCACTATAAAGAATGCATCCCAATCCCAAGCACAGGGTTTGGTCTGTATACGTGCTCAGCAAATATCTGTCAATAAATAAGTTAGGAATCTGTCAATAAATAGTTTTTTTGTTTTTTTGTTTTTAAATTTATTTATTTATTTATGGCTCCGTTGGGTCTTCGTTGCTGTGCACAGGCTTTCTCTAGTTATGGCGAGCGGGGGCTGCTCTTCATTGTGGTGTGCGGGCTTCTCATTGTGGTGGCTTCTCTTGTTGCGGAGCATGGGCTCTAGGGGCGTGGGCTTCAGTAGTTGTGACATAGGGGCTCAGTAGTTGTGGCACACTGGCTCAATCATTGTGGCACATGGGCTCAATAGTTGTGGTGCATGGGCTTAGTTGCTCCACAGCATGTGGGGTCTTCCTGGACCAGGGCTTGAATCTATGTCCCTTGCATTGGCAGGCAGATTCTTAACCACTGTGCCACCAGGGAAGTCCAAGTTAGGGATGTTTTGAAACATCGTATCATCTTGGGTTTGAAAAATGTGTATTTCTAGATTTAGATATTTTCTACACATGACTTCCTGTGTGATACTGAGCAAATCACATAGCGTCTATGAACTTCTTTACTTACTTGTAAAAGGGAGATTAAGGGTAAAAAAAACAAAGGACCCATTCCTAACTCACATGATTGTGATTTGTAAATAGTTGAGACCAATGTCTGTGAAGTATTTTGAAGTTATTATCTCTAGTAAAGATGTTTTATCCAGGCAAGAAATGATCAACCTTAGCAGAAGGGGTGGACTGTCTTTGCCATGCTTGTATCATGTGATCCCCCCCTCCCCCCCGCCCCGGCCACTGTTGACTGAACCTGGGGTACACAGTCAGATCTGCACTTTCGAGAATTTGAACTGAGAGATCCAGACCCGGAGAGTTGGTTCATAATTGTCCCTAACCTAGAAGTTCCTTCTTGGGACCTGGTTCTGTTTCCTGGCCCCAGTTTCCATGAGCTATCTTTGCATCCTAATAATAAACCTCCCTTTCTTTGAGTTATATTGTGTGGGATTCTATTTCTGGCAACCGAACAATTTTATGACAATTTTGTACGAGTCCCTTCACTCATTTCTTGAGCACCTACCATAATTCAGACTCAGGAATTTTTGGTTTAGTTGTGGGAGGAAAAAAGATTAACTGTAATACAAGTCAAAAATGCCAATACATATAAAAATATGAGTAGTAGTTTAAATTAAATAGCAGAGAGAGAGAATATCTACCTAAGGATAAGGGGTAGGTTAGGAAAGTCCTAATAGATGAGGGGCCTTATGCGCCTCTCTTCTTTTTTATGAACGCTGCCTCTATCGTTGTGCACACTCCCCATTCTGTCCTCTGTGGACTGTAAGAATAGCTTCCTAACTGCTGTCTTTGCCTTCGGTCTGCCCTCCATACTGCTACCAGAGTTATCAGGTAACATCAAACATATAATATCAGATGCTGATCCTAAAATGACCCTTAAAAGACCCCCATGCCTATGGGTTAAGGTCCAGATGCCTACCCCGGCACACCCAACAAACTAGATTCCAGAAATTCCTTTCCAAACTCATGCCCTACTGCTCCTGCTTCGCACATTCTGGGTTCCAACCACCTTGAACCTGTCCTTGTTTTTGATCATATTTTGCACTTGCCTCTGTGCCTTGGCCTGCACCATTCTCTCATCTTTACCTGGAAATCCACTGCTCCTCTTTATAGCCCGAGCTGAGATTCCACCACCTTTCTGAGCCTTCCATGATCCCTTTTCAATAGCAGAATTAATATTTCAAGAGTCTGTCTACACAATGCCTTATACATACTAGCACAATGTATTATAGTTAATTGTTTATGTGTCTGTCTTTTTTTCCTGAAGTAGCAAGTAGAGGGCAGGACAGGTGCTACTCATCTTTGCATCTCCAGTGAGCATTTGGAAGGAGCTCACGAAAGGGGCTCAGTGACATAATTGTTTAATTGGATGGGGATGAGATTTGAATTGATCCTGGAACAATGGCTTCGATTTTGAAAAGGGGAATATGGGATAGAGACTCTAAGGACCAGGAAACAAGAGCCTGAGCATGAAGGGAGCAGGAAGGTTCAGAGAAGATTCAGAGAGAGTGTGTCATCTGATTTGGCTGGAACAAAAGGAAGAGATAATGAAGATAAAGAAAGATGATAATGTTGGAAAAATCAGTTGGGATCCTGTCATGGAGGAATTTTAATTTTAGAAATGTGAGCTTAATTTTGTAGGCACCAGGGAACCAGGTGCATTGAGCATAATGGCGATGTGACCAAAACTGCCTTTTAAGGAGGTGAACCTGGGAGGAGTGCAGAGGGTGGACCAGGATGGAGATCCTGGGTTACTCTCATTGTGCTCCCAGGGAGGAGGGCCAGGCACTATCCCCAGTAGTTTCCATCTTCTTAATCTTCTTAACTATTTCTTTATATTTTACTGTTGTCTTTTTAGACAAATTTAAAAGAGAGAGAGAGAGTCACCTATCATGGCAGTCTCCTTTTCCTTCATCTCAGGTGTAGCAAGGATTTGGGGGGCTTTAAAGCATCTGATAGATACGAACAGGGGCATATCATCCCCATCTAGATGATCACCCTTTCATTTTTAGTAACGCTGAAGAGATGGAAATGGTTTGATACGGAGACACGCTTGACCTGTTCTATTTTTGCCATGCTTTCAGGTGGCTTAACAGGAACACTGGGTTCCTGCTTCAGTGAGGGAATTGGAAGGTTTCACTTTCTGTCAGTGGCATTGGTTTCCCTTCGGGCTCCCCAAACTCAGCGAAATTCAGGACACGTGACCTCCAAGTCTCAGCTGACTTGTATCACAAATATCACTTCCTCCTTGAAGCCTTCTTAGATTCATCACCATCCCCCAACCTGAAGTCACCCCTTCCCCCCCACCTCCATGGTATTTCCTTTTTCTACTTGAAATTATGATTATCTATAAAATGACTATGTGTGCCTACTGGCCTTGGGGGCAGAATCAGTCCTTATTCATCCTTAATACCCCTCTCCCTCATTCGGTTTCATTGGTGTCCATGTGTTTTGCACATAGCAGGTTTCAATACTTTACATTTGAATAGTATTTAATATTTTGGGTTTTTTAAAAAATTTTCTATGTATCAGAAAAGGAAGGATTTACTATCTTCGCTTCCATTTTGCAAGTGAGAAAATCAAGTCTTTGAATGATATACCTAAGGTTGCATAAAATGGCAGAGACCAAAGTTCATTTTTTTCCTTCCAAATTCATCCGTACTCTTTCTACTTCACCCTCCTACCTCATGCTGCCTGATGAATGAGTGGATTTGAATTTTAGTTGGGTTTTTTTTTTTTTTTTGAATTACACAAAATTCTAGTGAGGGAAGAACCTGTTGAGATGCTCTCACACTGTCTCCAGCATCCTGGGGAGGCACACACGACAACCAGGGGAGTGTGGGAGAGTTCCTTGATCTGCCCGAAATATTTAAAATTCAGCCATTAATCATAACAGCTGCATTCTGGCTTCAAGTGATCAGCTGCTAATGATTTCGACATTCTGAGTTTTAGAAATTCCTATTAATTGTCCTTAAAAAAGGGCAAGAATGAATAATCTTGACTTCATTTGTGAGAAAAGAATCACTCTCTCTCACTCTTAGTTGCCCTCACTTTCCTTGTTTTCTCCTCAAAATCTTTTGATCTAAAGTGTAGTTATTTTCTGGGCCCTTGTTTCTCTGGGTCTGACTTTGAAAGGCTGCATGTTCTAAGAGGTCAAGTTTTGCCCGTCAGAATCAACAGGGAGGGGTGGGCCTCACAAGAACAGGTGCTCCTGAAGGCGTCCCCATGAGCTGGCTGAGCTGTAGAACACATCCAGCCCAGGGGGACGGGCAGAACTCCAGACTAAAGAGGGTAAACACCCAACCCATACTTAGTATGAGTACATAGACGTGTGAATGTGTATATGTGTATATGTACAAATATGTATGGGTGTCTATATATATCTACATATCATCTATATACGAATAGCCTTTGCCATACCTATGTAGGGGAACAGAATTTCCCACCCCAAAATATAGCTCTTTGGCATATTAATTATTTTAAGCTGGTTATTTTCTAAGAAACAGCAGACATGGAAAAAACTGACCACCAAGTAGGAGTTACCCTTTTGTAAGAAAAATTTACATTTACAAGAGAAATCTCCATTTGTGAGGGTGTCTCATAGATGTACCAGGAAAAGGAGGATGACCAGATTGCTAGAAACTCTTATCAGTGGAGAAGGCGATGACCTAAGTCCTCATCATACCTTACCCTTGTTTACTGTGCTTTTCCTGGTCACCTCCCATAACTGACTTACCCTACCTTCAACATCCCCTTTTGTCTTCTGCTGAGAATAGTATTTAAGTTGAGGGTTTCAGCCATTATGACGAGTTACTCAACTTTCTTGAGTCTGTCCCATGTACACATGTTATTAAACTTTTGTTTGATTTTCTCCTGTTAATGTCTCCGATGTCAGCCCAAAGAACCTGGCGGCGGTAGAGGAAAATGTCTTCCTCCCTGACACCTACTTAATACAAAAGCTCTTGGGTTTTTTCATAGTTCCTTTTAGTCTTTGCTTATAAATTCGTTGAATTTGGTATGAAAATTTGGAGGTTTCCAAAATGGGTTCATTCTCACCTTAATCTGCTATGCAAGGTAATCAGTCCATCTTCAATAAAGCACTGATGATTTCAGAAAGACTGAATCATTCCATGTGGACAGCATTCAGTTGCTAATAAGTGAAGAGTTTAATTTTCTATCTGATGGGAACATTTCTAAAATGTTCTTAGTCCTTTGTGTTTAGGTGTTTTGTATGAACCTGTGTATTAGTTTGCTGTGGCTGCTGTAACAAAGTACAACAAACTGCGTGGCTTGACAGAAATGTATTGTCTTCCAGTTCTGGGGGTTAGAAGTCCAAGATCAAGATGCCGACTTGGCTGTGCTCCCTCTGAAGGTGCTAGAGAAAGCTCTTTCCTAGGCCTCTCTCCTAGCTTCTGGTAGTTCCTTGGCTTGTGACAGCATGACTGCAGTTTTCCCATGGCATTCTCCCTGTCTGCCATGACTGTGTCCACCTTTCCCCTTTTGATAAGGGCACCAATCACGTTGGATTAGGGGCCTATTCTATACCAGTATGACTCATCTTAACTGATTACATCTGTAACACCTTGTTGCCAAATAAGGTTACGTTCTGAGGTACTGGGAATTAGGACTTCAACATGTGAATCTCAAGGGGACACAGTTGAACCCACCACCGTCTTCCCTCTGGTTACTCCCCATTTTTTTTTTTTTTTTTTTTTTGGCTGCACTGCACGGCTTGTGGGATCTTACGTCCCCCACTAGAGATGGAACCCATGCCCCCTGCAATGGCAGCTCCAAGTTCTAACCACTGGACCACTAGGGAATTCCCTGGTCTTTCCAAATTTATGTCCTTTTTATATGTAAAATACAGTCACCCCAGTCCAATGTCTCTAAAAGACAACCCATTCCAGCATCTACTCTTAAGTCCCAAATCTCATCCACTTGATACTCAGGGTATGATTTTATCCTGAGGCAAAATTCCTCTTTATCTGTGAACCTGTGAAAACAGACACGTTATCTGCTTGCAAAATTCAGTGATGGGACAGGCACAAGACAGTTAATCCATTCCAAAAGAGAGAAATCAGAAGGAAAAGGCAGGCAACTCTGAAATCTAGTCGTATAAATTCCACTGGATTTTCTGGGTTGAGTGTAATCCTCTTTGGCTGGATACTGTGTCCTCTGGGCCCATCCAGGCAGCAACCTCACCTCCTCAGCCCTGAGCAGCAGCCCTGCCCTCTGAGATGGAAGAAGTGGCTTTTCTCTCTGGAACGAAGGAGGTGGCCCTACCCTCAGGGTCATTTTTCCTTTTTCTTGAAGGATAACACGTTTGCAGCCAAACAACACTATCGCCCGTTTCCTGCCTGTAGGATCCCAGAAGTCTGACAGCTTTCCTTCATTTTTGTCCTGACTCTGTAGCCTTCAGTCCAAGCTGGCAGCATGTCTGCTGAGGTGGTTATTGGACTCACGAATCACGTGACTGTGCTCTGTAGCAAAATGTTATCCAGCCACAACCCTGGTGCTCTCTCCAGAGCATGTGTTACCATTCCTTTTGCAATATGGATAGGGTGAGAATTTTCCAGATCTTCCAGTTTCTTTTTGCTTAGCAGCTCCTTTCAATTTATCTCTCTCCTCTCAGCTTTTACTATAAGCAGCAGGGAGAAATCAGTTCACATTGTCAACACTTAACTTGGAAATCTCCTCTGCAAAATATCCAAGTTTATTACTTCCAAGTTCTACTTGCTGCAAACAGTAGAACACAATTCAGCCGTTTTCTGCCACTTTGTAACAAGGATTCCCTTTCCTAATTATATCTGCAATGACCCTGTTTCCAAATAAGGTCACATTCTGAGGTACTGGGGGTTAGGACTTTAACGTATGAATTTTGAGGGGACACAATTAAACCCATAACAACCTGTTAAATTTTCAGTATTCTAGAAGGATCCAACTACCCACTCACTCAAGTTCCAAGTTGCATTTTTGATGCAGTTATCCTCATATGACAAGATAGCACCAGAGATATCACCAGAGAAACCAGTCAATTTCTGTGGAATTAAATTCAAGGCAGCGTGACTTGTCTGAGGCAGGGTCTCAGCTCCATGTCCTGGCCCAGCTACATTGATAAGCATTAAACAGTAATAACCACCCTTTATTGTGTTTCTACAATATATGAAAGACTGTCCTAGAGTCCTTATAGATATTATAGATATATAATCTGAAAAACACTGCAAGGTACTATTCGTAATGCCTGTTTTACAGATTAGAAAACTGAGGCTCACATAGTTTAAGAGACTTGCCCATGGTCACAAACTGCAGAAATCCGTGCCTTGCAGTGTTTCAGAAACTTGTCATGATTGAGTGAGTCTGGAATCCTTTGTAAACCTGGTGTTTGACCTGCCTTGGCTGACTCATCAGCACAGCCTCACTCCTGTCAGGGCCCTCGGTACCTAGGAATCTTCCCCTTTAAAAACAATTCACATGCATCCTAATACCTTTGCTTGAGTAGATGATAAAGTTGGAGGCACAGCTCATATTTTGTCTACGCCAGAGGTCAAAATTTGGAGCTACCCAGGAGAGAGTGTGTTGTGTTTGTGAATGTCTTGTGTGCCATGGAACAAGACATTTGATAACTGCACGTTAGGTCAGTTTCAAAAGATTATGGCAAACTCTAGTCACACATCTTGACTTCTCCTCAGCGATCCACAATGGATTTGCTGTTCCACAAATTCCTCTCAGTGTGCTTTGAGTCTATTTATAAATGGCCTCCACCACCTCCAGGGCTAGTAAGTCCTCTAAGTTTCCTACCTGCTGCGTAGAGTTCTGTTTCCTTTCAATTGTTCCCAAATGGCTTTCTTCCAATTTGGAGGCTGCTCCCTAGTCCTCATGTATAGGGTTAGCTGAACAAGGCCATGTCCAACTTCTCACTTCCCTTCATCATTATCTCTGAAGACTTTGATTAGATTGTTTCTGAGCCATGGTCTTTGCAGGCAGAGGAAGCTGTGTCGTTTGAAACCTTTCCTAACGCGGCAGAGACTGCCTCCCCTTGATCATCCTGGCTTTCCATCACTCTGCGTCTGCTCTGGCTGTTAAATCTCTAGAAGTGTGGCACCCAGGGCAGCAAGGGGCCTCCCAGGCAGGACCCCCACCCACACGCCTTGCCAGTGATAATGAAATCTCTTGGCCCTGTCTTTCTTGTTCTCATCCCCCTGAAGATGCCTTCCCCCAGGCGTGTCTCTCAGAGAATTCTGAAGCAGCAGACATCCCACAAAAAGGGAAGCAAATTTCCTCCGGGGTCACGTCATGTGCTGTCATTCCAAGCATCTGATTTTAGATTCTGAAGTTCTGAAAGCCCCCAAAGAGTGGAATCCCCCGCCGAGAGGCTGCAGGGCTAGCCAGGGAGAGTCTCTTGAAGCGGGCTTTATTTCAGGTGTGGGGACCTGGTTTATTAGAAGCAGTAGGGGGAAAAACCCACACCTGACATGCTTGTGAAATTCAGATAAGAGAAGAAACATTGTTGGGATCAATCAGAATCAGCTGGCCACCTGGCTGGAGGGAGAAGGCGAGGAGGGGATGGGGAAACTTTGAAAATTCTGCCTTGAATAAAGCGCCCCGGCTCCCTGGGGTTGGACGAGGATGAATGAGGTCTGCTTTGTGCTGACATCCAGTCCCCGGAGTGAATGGTACCTGCCGCAGGAGGCAGGGGATTCTGCTCTTTTTTCTATAGAGTCTTTGTGGTGCCTGGTTTAGAATCTCTCAACCCTGCCATTCCTGCACTCTTTGAAGGATGGCTAGTCAACACTGGGTGTTGGGTAAACCTTGAAAAGGTAGTCTTGCTCTTGGCCCAATGCTGATTTAAAATTAGGTTTTCCTCCATGTTTGCAACTGAAGATCAACTCACAGACTTGGCTTAACTAAGAGTAGGCCAATGAAAAAGAAAAGTAACCTTATTAGTGATACCTCTGCCTTTTAGGGAACATTCACCAAAAAGCGGTTTTTACCCAAAGTGATACTATTTTATGTTCAGCTACTTGTAGGTAGAGAAACCCAAATGAGGAGATGAAGGAGGCAGGGGTAGAGAGGAAAGACCATGGATGTACTGAAATGAGCAGACTTTCAGGCCAGCCAAATACAATCACTTGCAATGGGCTGTGTGATCTCAGAAAGGTAATTAACCTCTCTGGGGTAATGACATCTATTGCATAGTTTCGCTTGAGAAGTAATTGTTATAAGGTCTATAAGGTGGTTAATGCAATGTGCAGCACATGGCAGGTACAGAATAGATGTTCTTTTTCATTTCCAGAAGCACTGCCTAAGGTCCTTCTGCAAGGAAAAGCTTGCTAATATGTAATCTTGTTTAATTTCCTTTTTGTATATGTTATGGGAAAAAATATATGAACCAATAGCAACATAGCAACGTGTCCCAAGGGGATTAATTATGACTGTAGAGGGTGGGCAGAGGGGCTAGCCCCTTTGTCCTTCCTCAGGAGGGCACAGACAGAAAGTGAGCAGGATGTCATTCGAGGAGGCACAGAAGATCTGTGGTGGAGGTCTTCATTGAGGCAGATTGAGGAAAAATGGTCTCACTTCATAACAGAATAATAGTTAATAATAGAGCAAGTATTGGAATAGAATGTATTGGTTGCATGATGGCTACTAATATAGGAAGTGATTACATTTATTTTTTGATTTTTGGCAAGTGGTCACCTGCTCTTGGATAAAGAACTAGAGAAAATGGCAAGACATGAAAACATGGATAAGAGTTGCAGAGCTCAAAGGGACTCAATTGCTTGAGAACAAAAGAAGAGTGTCTTGTGGTGGGTAAAACAGAACCCAACCACCTAAGGTGGCCCTGGTCTGTTGGCCATGGGCAGCCTTGCCTTCTCCACCCACCGTTCCATTCTCAGCTCTGTTATCTTCGGGGACACCTGCCCAAATGCTATCTTTTTCTCTCCCCGTTGTCCTCCTTTCCAGTACCTCAGGCTAATTTAGAAGAGCCCTCCTCGGGCCCTCACTTTACCCTTTTATGTGCATTTTAAAAATGTGTTTCATGAGTTACTCTGTTGGTTTTAGGGGATCTACTTTAGGAAGAAGAATCCAAAATTAGGCATAAAATTATTAATTTAGAACGAGCAAAGAGATCATACCAAATTACAAATGTTAAAAAACTGACACATACCACAAGTGTCCCAAACTGGAGAAATTGCTCATTGTTTTAATCAGTGAATCAACTGATAAATCTCTTTATTTGTACATTTTTGTTTCACACTGTTTGATCACTTTTTCCCGTGACAGTGTTTTGGAATATTATCTATAGCGAAAATAGAAAGATAATTCACTCTTCTTTATCATAGTTGATTGAAATTGGTTTTTATTATTCATGATTTAGAATAATTTCATTCAGCTTCACAATTTGGCAATTTCATGTAAATTCTTAGGATTTTTGTCAAGTGTGGGAAAACAATCAAGTTTTTTTCCTATGAGAACTGTAAGATTTTAGGGCATTTCCCTTTTGTTGTTGTTGTTGTTCATTGACTAACCTGCCATGCTCTTTGAATTGATTTTGTTAGGAATGTTCCTGGAATCTAGAATGGCTAGCAATAACTTAATTTTACTTGGAAATTATCATATTCTACATAAATACATTCCACTAAACTCAAAATGTTTCCCCAACTCAACTTCCCAAAAGCTGCATTCACCCAGATGCTCAAGACCAATATAATGGCCTCTGACTCTGAGGCGGAAAGATAATGTAGAGTAAATTGGATTGGTAAGAGACAGTAGAAAACCAATTAAAGTTGAGGTACCTTCTGCAAATTTTATATACTCATGTGACCTTAACCTTCACTAGTATCATGGCTAATCTGCCTCCAACTACTTGGCTCTGGACCTGCCCCCACTGGCACTTGGTGGAAGGTCAGGCAGATGAACAAAGGGTACTCCAGGCCCTATGTACAGGCCCCAATAATGCCTTCTTTTCTGTCTCCCTCCATCCAGTTCATACCCTGCCTGTCAGGTCCAGCTCGCGTCACCTCCTCCACCATGACCACCTGGTCTTGTATGGCTCCCATCAACTTCCCACCTGCCACTGCCACATTCCCAGCAAGGTGGTCATCAACCTGGGGGCAAGGGCACCTAGCACAGCGTTGGCACTTGAAGCAGGCACTTAGCAAATCATTCTTGGTAGATGGATCTGAAAATCCATCTGTTTTCTTTGGTTAACTAATTGGTGACTGCCATCCTGACCTGGACCACTCACTGGAACCAGATGTTTCTCCAAGTTATTTTAAGGATGGCTTTATGAAGGGAATTTTGACTCCTTTTTCCAAAGATAAAGGAAAGCCTGCTGGGTTATTGCTCTCTGCCTACAGAATGTACAGAAGAGAAAAGCCTTTCATAGATGACTGATTTCTAAAACAGATGTGCCAAGTTCCTTGGGCTAAAAACTCTTTCGTTGGAAATGAATCAGGGCATTTTTAATATGAGTTTTTAGAACATGTACTCTGAGCAATGCTAATAATGATCGGTGTGATGGTGACTTGGTCTAAGGGTTTTGAGACTCGAGAGTGCTAATAAAACTGCCCAGAGGAACATGAGATCACCTGATAGAGCAGAACTAATGAAGGAAGGACTCGCTGCACAAAAGTGTCTCTTGTCAGAGAGGAAGTATTTGTGCGTGGTCTCATCCAACGATGCACTTGACAAGGACAGAAATAGAAAACCGTTTGTGGCCACCTGGCAGAGATGTTCCTGGTGCCTTGGTTTATTATTCCTACTATTGTGCTTCCTTCTTCCCTAAAAATCTTTTTTTCCCCCTCTTTGCCTTTTCAGTGGGCTTCAGCACCTTTTGTGAGTTTTTATCAGCACATTTCATTCTTTACCGAACAATGAAAAGATCAGGGAGGGAGAAGGGAGGAAACGAGTCTATTACTAATTGTGATGGGGAAGTCAGGGGAAATTGTGCAGGCCTCCCTGTTGTTCATCCAAATCATGCTGTTAATTTTCCTTGACACATACAAGAGGGAGACGAGGGTTCCTGTGTTTAAATGAAGAATTGTGAGCATCGGGGGCCTCCTCTGTGGTAGGATGACAGTTATTATTTATTGAGTACCTACTATGTGCTGGGCTCTGTGCTTCGCACTGAGGCCAAAGGAAAAGGACAAATCCCCTGTCCTCAGGGAGCTCAAAAGCTTTCTAGCTTGACGTTTGTCATCCTTATAGCACGGCAATTGCGATCCTTGACTGGACACCTTCTGTGTGTTAAGAACTGTGAGAGCTCCAGCAAGCTAAGACACCTCTGCCCAAGGAGGTTGGGCCAGGCGCTGTGGGGTAATGGCGGAGAGAAGTCAGGTCTTACGTCCCTGGAAACAAAGGGAGAAATCATTGTGAGCTGTAAAGGAGAGAAAGGGCAGAAGCAGAACACGGGGCTTTACTTATGAGGGTTAGTTTACAACAGCCCTGGGAGGTGACTACATGAGACTTCCTGCCTCTGAGAGGTTGGCTCTTCTTCTCCATATTCTGTAGCTGGACACAGAGCTCCTCGAAAGTTGGGCAGGTCTTTAATCTGTGTATCTTCAAAACATTTTGGTGCAGGGTAAACCCTCAATCAATCCTTGAGAAGGAAAGAAATACCTAGAAGTTCTGGAAGCAGGTTTCAAACTCAGCTCTCTCTCATTCCACAGTCCGTGGTCTTCTCTCTGTTCCATGGTGGACAGGATGGAGAAGCCCAGATGAGTAAGGAGCTTAGAGAAACAGACGTAAATCCATTGTTGAACATCTTGAGTTTCAATGACAATGGAATTTCTAAAGGTCCCTGGGAGACATGGGTCTGATGCTGAGGAGTGAGGTCAGGGCTGAAGGGCGGGCTCTAGAACCACAGGGAGTGGGCAAAAAGCTGAGATGGACAGAGATGAAGCAGGAGAGAGGCCTGGGTGTGGAGAAAATGACCTTCATAGCATTATTCGGATGGTCCAGGTTGGGTGGGCCATGGAGATCCTTCAGTGAACCAACTCATTTTGCGGGTGAGGCAACTGAGAACTGAGAGGTTAAGTGTATGTGCAGCTGATGGCTGAACTCATGCTAGAACCCTGGCTCTAAGCTCCTTGCACCTGTCTGTCCCATGAGTTGCTCATGGTTACCCATGAACAAATATTTAATGTGTCCACTGTCACTGGCATCCATCCTTGCTTTGTACTTCCATTTTTAAAAAATTATTAAGGGCAACTAGATGAGAATTAGAACCTAAGAAAGGGTCTTATGTTTTGTATGTGTGTGTGCATGTGTGTGTGTGTAGGTGGGGGGTTGGTCATTTGGTCGTTGGTCTCTAAAAAAAATAAGACTTGTTGTCACCTGAAAATGGAGATCTTGTAATGTCTGGCATTTAGCATGACTCTCCATTTGATTTTACATGAATATTGCAAGGATCTGATGGAATGATGCAATAAAGACTATCCTGTGTACAAATTTGATAAGCTCTTAACAATATGGTGCCTGACAGCCTCTCACTTAAAGAGAAGACATTCTGTCAATCAGCATGAAGCATGCTAAAGTCTCTGCTTCCATAAAGTTCTTTATGCCTGCAAAGCAGCTTTCTTCTCTCCGACTCTAAGTGTCTTTAATATAATATGCCAACTGTGGCAATTGGAAGCATAACGAATAGTATGTTGCTTTTTTACTCTCAAGAACTTGTTATTCCCCTGACACCAGCAAGACTCTGCTTCTGAGTGATGATGCATTAGCACTTTTTTCCATCCTCCATCCTCGGCTCTCTACCCTATTTGGAGGGCAGGGTGGAAGCAAACAACCATTGATCAGGCATTTGCCCTAAGCTGGGCACCGTGTCAGATGATCTCTGTTCACCCTCTTAATCCTCCAACAGTCTTGGAAGGGTGGTGGGTGAGGGGCATGATAGTGTCCCTATTGTAGAGATCAAGAAACTGAGTGTTATGGACTGAACTGTGTCCCTCCAAAATTCATATGTGTAAGCCCTGACCCCCAATGGGTCTATATTTGGAGGTAGGGCCTTTAAAGAAGTCATTAAGGTTTATGAAATCATAAGGGTGGGGCCCTAATCCAATAGGATTGGTGTCCTTATAAGAAGAGGAACATCAAGGTTTCACACACACAGGTTATTTACTATTGAAAAAAATCCATGTGTAAGTGGATCTATGCAGTTCAAATCCACCTTGTGATATTTTCCATTCTGTTTTTGTTGTGTTTTTCTAATGTTGGTCAAGGCTGCCTAAATTGAAGTCATGATGTACAAATAGGTTGTAACCCTCAGTTTGGAACCACCAGAATATTCCATAGCATCCTGTGAGCAGTCACTTAGCTGTACCTTTATGATGTGTGTACCTCTGGGGCAGGATGTCATTATGGGAAGATCTTGGGCCATGGAGTTAGACATGTGCCAAGAATATCCCAGAGTGGTTTAAACCCCTGTTTCCTCATAATGTCTAACTTTTGCAGGGAATTTGTAGGGTTGGGTGATCTCATGTTTGTGAAAATGTCTAACTTACCCTGGTCCAAAGTAGGACTTCAATAAACACTAACTCTCTTCTCATTTCTAGCCAAGTTGAGATCCATAGTCTCTGACAATACTGGCAGTTTCTTAGAACATCTGGCCCTACTATGTCTGTCTGTTAGGTTCAGCTAGTCTTTGATGAGAAACAAAAGGTTGCTTGTCCACACTGATTGCTTTGAGGGGCTTGTTTGGGATTGAATTTCAGTAATCTCCATGTTGCAGAGGTGCCTGTGTATTATTAGTACTCAATGAATTTGGTGGTTAGGGACCTTGCAGTGTAGAAAGATGAAATGTTTAGCCTCAGTTAGATGTCTTTTCTGAGTAAGAAAGTGCTCTGCACATGAATCAAGACGGTATGGGTGTCCAAAGCATTGCTTATTATGAAAGGGGTGCCTTTAATGTGAACCCAGGACAAGACCAAACTCAGCAACAGCTGAGCCAATAAAAGTACTGCAGCACCTGGTGAGCAATTAGGTGTGATGCATCTGAGCACTCCTTACTTGATTTCATATTTTTGTGGTCCATGTTTGCCTTCCCATGACACATCATTGCTCACAAGCTGGACTCAGTATAACCTAGTTATCACGACCTGCCCGTGTCCTAGGCACATCATGGAAGGGTCTAGGCTGGAGCTAACAGTGTATTGGAGGAAAAAGTAATGTGTTTTCTGTCCTTTGTCATTTTACAACTCACTAGCACTTGCTAATCTATCATAGACCCTGTTCACTTTGCTGCTGGTGCTCTTGGACCCCCGTTTTCTCTAGATGCTCTGCTACCCCTTCATGCTAGCCACAGGAGATGGAGAGTGAAAGCAAGACTTCCCTCCCCATCAATCACTGTCCCAAGTGTGGACCCAGGCTTCCCCACTGCATATCAAGACTCTTGCATTTAACACACTTGACTGAGGACTGGGGTTATCTAGGGGAATGAGAACAGAGAACTCAATAGTCGGACTCCTGAAGCCCATCACTAGTCATGCATCATCACTGGAAGCCCCTCCCTGACCTGCCATTAAGCCCTGCCACCCTCCATGACATTAAGAGCCCACTCTTTCATTCATTCATATAAGAATTCTCCCTTCCATTTTCTCTCTTACTTAAGTTTTGCCTCCCTCTTCCTGATATTCCAGGGAACCCTAAACTCAATTTATAATGCAATAGCTTCTCCCAAAAGGACCTGCTTTATCATGCAGATTAGTTCAGTTCTTCTTGGTTCTTCAGTCCCTCACCTTCTTTGCAAAAAACCCACTGCAGTCCCATAACCTTAACAAAAATTGTCTTCACTCCTGAGATCTGTGGTGTTTTACTCTTAGAATTTGGAAATGCTTACAGACAGCGTTTTGTTTTGCTCCACTATGATGAGTGTGATTATAGCTGATGCCCTTTGAGTGGGGTACCTTTAACAACTCCCTTGCCCACCTCTGAAGTTACTGGGTCTCACACTATTTCTGATGCCAAATCTTCTTTCTCTGTTTCCAGCTGGCCAGCTTCTGGAGTGATAGGAACTACAGAGGAATGGACTTGTTCTCCATATTAAAGGACTGGGTCACGGTCACAGTTAGGGAGAGAGGGTGTCTGAGCAAGACTGAAGCAGCCAGAGGCTAGTTTCCATGGAGCAGGACTAAGAATCAAATATAATCTTGCCCTAAGTGGCACCCTTCTGGCACTAGGTAATAACAGTTCCTGGATCCCCTGTCAGGAAATATCCAAGGAGTAGAGATGTCTGGCATATGTGGAGGACATGAGATGCATTAATATGTTATTAGAAGATGATGGGAACAAATATTCAAACCAGGGACTTGGCTCTTATCAGTAGGGCTCTTGGTGCGTTAGGAGGGAGATTACCTTTTCACTTGAGATGCACAGCGTGTGTTCAGACCTGTGTCTGGTTTTGGAGTCACAAATGGAGATGCGCTGAAGCTGACAGAGGTGACAGCTTCTCACATGTGGAAAACTGAATAATAACAACAATTCCATTTGTGAAGAAGGGCTGGAAATTATGTTTTCAATTCTAATGCAAGGCAGGGGCTGAGATGAACAGATTCAAATTGGAATTTGCCGGGGCTCACTATTTTCCTTTTTTAGGTAACAAAGGAAGTAACGGTTGATGAAGTTGCCTCTAGGGGATCTGGGGAAGATTCTTTCTGCTATTAAAAAAATGAGATTTCACATAGAGGCTGTTAATTACTACCAGCCATTTGATAAATGCAGCAATAACGGGTTTAACACTATCAAATACCATATTGGCCATTGTGCTCTGGGTGGCATAGTTGTAAATACAGATTTCTGCTACTCAGAGAGGAATATCTGCTTATAACAGGCATACATTTGTTTGTTTTGTTTTTGTTTTAATGAATGGTATGATGGAGCTCTGAATATAAAAGAATAAATATATTCTTTACATTATTTTGGAAAAAATACTATCAAGACAAAACTGATTTTAAAGGGGGGTAGGAGACCAAATCTTGAGTCCTAGCATCTAAGAAGGATCAAATGTTTACATAATTCCTGTTTTCTAAAACTCAAGTTACTTCTGATTTTAAGAGCCTGGGCTCTGGAATCAGAGGCAAATTAACACGAGCCAATATTTTAGCTTGGTTTCCAGTTCTTGCTTAGTTGACTAGTTAACATGGGTTACTGGCTTTCACCCCCAAGAAATCAACCCTAGGTTAAACCTTAGCATAGATTTATCTTGTACACTGGGATCACCTGTGATGCTGAAATTTCTGATTTGGAGAAGCAAGCATCTAACAAGCTAATTCTTTCTTAAATAAAAGCTATAAATTCTAGACAAAGATACCAAAAAGCAACTCCTTGAGGGATTTGGAGACTGAAACAAAGTAGGCAGATTTTGGAGGTGACTAGAACCTTGAAGCAGGCAACTCCCACAGAGTAGTTTCCATGGCTCAGTGACAGCTGAAATGGATACAGAGCCCTCTGAATTTTTGGACAGAAGAACTAGGGGAGAGAGCCCAGGTCGACCAGGTATGCCAGGGTGTAAGGGGGAAAGTCCTGGAAAGGAAAGAGTTAGAGAAGACGAACTCCAAATTCTGTATTTAAACTCAGCCCAAGTTTCTGGCTAATCCCTGAATTATGAATGCATGGGACAAGCTGGAAGCATCATGCAGCTAGGGCTTAAAAAACTGAACTGAGGTCTGAAGTCTCCCCACGCCAGGTGTGGCAGTTTGTAGTCTGAGTCTAACCGAATGAATTGTCTACCAAAATAAGAATGTCAACACTCTTTGAAGAAATAGAATATAATCCAGAGTCTTTACAACTTAGTATTTACGTTGTCTAGGATACAATACAAAATTACTAAACCTATTAAGAGCCAGGAAAATGTGACCTAGTCTCATGGGCAGAAACAATTAACAGATGCCAACCTGTATGTGTTAGTTTTCTTGGGCTGCTGTAATAAATGACCACAAACTGGGTGGCCTAAACCAACAGAAATTCATTCTCTCACAGTTGTGTAGGTCAGAAGTCTGGAATCACTGTGCCAGCAGGGTTGTTTCCTTTTAGAGGTTCTGGGGAAGAATTCTTTCCATGCCTTTTCTTAGCCTTTGGTTGTTGACACGCCATGCTGGTTCTTGGTCTGGGGCTGCATGTGTCCAGTCTCTGCCTCTGTCTTCACATAGCCCTCCCTCTACATCTCTGCGTGTCACATCTCCCTGTCCTTTCTCATGTAAGGACCCATAGTATTTTATACCTAAAATTTTACATCCATCCATATTAGCATGGAAATACAAACACGTTACAAAAGTATTTGCAGGTCTACAAGACCGCAAAGAGTTACATTGAAAATACTTTTGAAGGAAGTGTTCAAATAAATGGAGAAACAAATCCAGTAGATGCTGAAAAAATATGTAAAGTGAGATGATTAAATATTTTGTCAATGTTGGGTACTTTTTTTGTCTTTAAGGTTAAAGTTAAGAGAAAGAAAAAGAGAAAGCATATGCTTAATAACACAGAATTAAAATTCTACAGAGTATGAAGAGGAAAGTTTGGAATGGAGTATGTGGATAGGTAGAAAAACCAAGGGATAGAAGAGCAGGATAATTTTTTGTGTTGCTAGGGGGAAGCTATAGGTATTGATATTTAAAAAGAAGGCAGGAGGGGAGAATAAAGAGAAAATAGAAAACGTTCAATCAATTGAAATTAGAAACTAAAGTTGTAGCAACAAATTCTCATATATAAATACTCATTATGAATATGTTATCTAAATCCTTGAATTAAAAGACAGAGATTGCCAGATGAGATTAAAAATCTAGTTTCATGTTTTTTTTAATAAGAGGCTAAATCATAATGAAATAGAAAATTTTAAATAAAAACATCAGGGAAGATATATCAGGTAAATATTAACCAAAGAAAACTGATATAATTATTTTAGTAGCAGAAAAAGTAGATTTTAAACAAAACCCTTAGAACTTGAAAAGGTCACTACATAATGATAAAAAGGTTTGATTCATCAAAAAGATGTAACAATTCTGAAGATGCATGCAATTAATAAAATAGCCCTAAAATATGTAAGGGAAAACCCGATAAAACTATAGGGATAAATGGATAAATCCCTCATCATAGTGGGAAATTTCAACTCATCTCTTTTGTTTGTTGGTAGGTCAAACAGACAAAAAGATTAGCAAAGATGCAGATGGTTTGAATTTAAGATGTTTAAAACTGGAGAACAATTTTTGAATCTTTTTTTTTTTTCAACTCTTTATTGGAATATATTTGCTTTACACTCTTGTACCCGTCTCTGAGGTACACCAAAGTGAATCAGCTGCATCTACACATATATCCCCATACCCCTCCCTCCTGCAACTCCCCCCTACCCTCCCCATCCTGGCCCTCCAAGGCATCTCCCATGAAGTTGATCTCCTTTTGTTATACAGCAACTTCCCACTAGCTATCTATTTTACAGCTGGTAGTGTAAATATGTCTATGCTACCCTCTCACCTCGTCCCAACTTCCCCTTCACCCCTCACCCCAGCCCTGCGTCCTCAAGTCCATTCTCTACTTCTGTATCTCCACTCTTGCCTGTCACTGGTTTCATCAGTACCATTTCTTCAGATTCCATATATATGTGTTAGCATACAGTATTTGTTTTTCTCTTTCTGGCTTACTTCACTGTGTATGACAGACTCTAGGTCTATCCACCTCATGACATATAGTTCAATTTCATTCCTTTTTATGGCTGAGTAATATTCCACTGTATATATGTGCCACATCTTCTTTATCCATTCATCTGTGATGGGCATTTAGGTTGTTTCCATGTCCTGGCTATTGTAATTAGTGCTGCAATGAGCATTATGCTACTTGTTTCTTTTTGGATCATGGTTTTCTCTGGGTATATACCCAGTAGTGGGATTACTGGGTCATATGGTAGTCCTATTTTTAGTTTTTTAAGGAACCTCCAAACTGTTTTCCATAGTGGCTGTACCAGCTTACAATCCCACCAACGGTGCAGGAGAGTTCCCTTTTTTTCCACACCCACTCCAACATCTATTGTCTCTAGATTTTTTGATGATGGCCATTCTGACCAGTGTGAGGTGATACCTCATTGTGGCTTTGACCTGCATTTCTCTAATGATTAGTGATGTTGAGCATCTTTTCATGTGTTTGTTGGCCTTCTGTATATCTTCTTTGGAGAAATGTCTATTTAGGTCTTCTGCCCATTTGTGGATTGGGTTATTTGCTTTTTTGGTATTAAGCTGTCTGAGCTGCTTGTATATTTTGGAGATTAATCCTTTGTCCATTGCTTTGTTGGCAAGTATTTTCTCCCATTCTGAGGGTTGTCTTCTTGTCTTGTTTATGGATTCTTTCGCTGTGCAAAAGCTTTTAAGTTTCATGAGGTCCCATTTGTTTATTCTTGATTTTATTTCCATGATTCTAGGAGGTGGGTCAAAAAGGATCTTGTGTTGATGGATGTCATAGAGTGTTCTGCCTCTGTTTTCCTCTAGGAGTTTTATAGTGTCTGGCCTTACATGTAGGTCTTTCATCCACTGTGAGTTTATTTTTGTGTATGGTGTTAGGAAGTGTTCTAATTTCATTCTTCTACATGTAGCTGTCCAATTTTCCCAGCACCACTTATTGAAGAGACTGTCTTTTTTCCATTGTATATTCTTGCCTCCTTTATCAAAGATAAGGTGCCCATATGTGCTTGGGTTTATCTCTGAGTTCTCTATTCTGTTTCATTGATCTTCCTTTCTGTTTTTGTGCCAGTAGCATACTGTCTTGATCACTGTGGCCTTATAGTATAGTTTGAAGTCAGGAAGCCTAATTCCACCAACTCCATCTTCCCTTCTCAAGATTGTTTTGGCTATTCAGGGTCTTTTGCGTTTCCATACAAATCATAAGATTTCTTGTTCTAGTTCTGTGAAAAATGCCATTGGTAACTTGATAGGGATAGTGTTGAATCTGTAAATTGCTTTGGGTAGTACAGTCATTTTCACAATGTTGAGTCTTCCAATCCAAGAACATGGTATGTCCCTCCATGTTTGTATTGTCTTTGATTTCTTTCATTAGTGTCTTATAGTTTTCTGCATACAGGTCTTTTGCCTCCTTAGGCAGATTTATTCCTAGGTATTTTATTCTTTTTGTTGCAATGGTAAATAGAAGAGTTTCCTTAATTTCTCTTTCTGTTCTTTCATTGTTAGTTTATAGGAATGCAAGAGATTTCTGTGCATTAATTTTGTATCCTGCTACTTTACTAAATTCATTGATTAGTGTTAGCAATTTTCTGGTATAGTCTTTCGGGTTTTCTTTGTATAATATCATGTCATCTGCTAAGAGTGACAATTTTACTTCTCCTTTTCCAATGTGGATTTTGCCTCGTGTTGGTATCAGGGTGATGGTGGCCTTGTAGAATGAGTTTGGGAGTGTTCCTCCTCCTGCTATATTTTGGGAGAGTTTGAGAAGGATAGGTGTTAGCTCTTCTCTAAATGTTTGATAGAATTCGCCTGTGAAGCCATCTGGCCCTGGGCTTTTTTTTGTTGGGAGATTTTTAATCACAGTTTCAATTTCCGTACTTGTGATTGGTCTGTTCATATGTTCTATTTCTTCCTGGTTCAGTTTTGGAAGATTGTACTTTTCTAAGAATTTATCCATTTCTTCCAGGTTATCCAATTGATTTGATTTGCATCTTCTCCCTTTTTTTCCTGATAAGTTTGGCTAATGGTTTATCAATTTTGTTTATCTTCTCAAAGAACCAGCTTTTAGTTTTATTGATCTTTGCTATTGTTTCCTTCCTTTCTTTTTCATTTATTTCTGCTCTGATCTTTATGATTTCTTTCCTTCTGCTCCCTTTGGGGTTTCTTTGTTCTTCTTTCTCTAGTTGCTTTAGGTGTAAGGTTAGGTTGTTTATTTGATATTTTTCTTGTTTCTTGAGGTAGGACTGTATTGCTATAAACTTCCCTCTTAGGACTGCTTTTGCTGCGTCCCATAAGTTTTGGGTTGTTGTGTTTTCATTGTTATTTGTTTCTAGGTATTTTTTGATTTCCTCTTTGATTTCTTTAATGATTTCTTGGTTGTTTAATAGTGTATTGTTTAGTCTCCATGTGGTTGTATTTTTTACAGATTTTTTCCTGTAATTGATATCTAGTCTCATGGCATTGTGGTCAGAGAGGATGCTTGATACAATTTCAATTTTTTTGAATTTAGTGAGGCTTGATTTGTGACCCAAGATGTGATCTATCCTGGAGAATGTTCCGTGTGCACTTGAGAAGAAGTTGTATTCTGTCGTTTTTGGATGGAATGTCCTATAAATATCAATTAAGTCGAGACGGTCTCATGTGTCATTTAAAGCTTGTGTGTCCTTATTTATTTTCTGTTTGGATGATCTGTCCATTAATGTAAGTGGGGTGTTCAAGTCTCCCACTATTATTGTGTTACTGTCGATGTCTCCTTTTATGGCTGTTAGCATTTGCCTTATGTATTGAGGTGCTCCTATGTTGGATGCATAGATATTAACAATTGTTATGTCTTCTTCTTGGATGGATCCCTTGATCATTATGTAGTGTCCTTCCTTGTCTCTTGTAATAGTCTTTACTTTAAAGTCTAATTTGTCTGATATGAGTATTGCTACTCCAGCTTTCTTTTGACTTCCATTTGCATGGAATGTCTTTTTCCATCCCTTTACTTTCAGTCTCTATGTATCCCTTGGTCTGAAGTGGGTTTCTTGTAGGCAGCATATATAAGGGCCTTGTTTTTGTATCCATTCAACCAGTGTGTGTCTTTTGGTTGGAGCATTTAATCCATTTACATTTAAGGTGATTGCTGACATGTGTGTTCTGATTACCATTTTCTTAATTGTTTTGGGTTTGTTTTTGTAGGTGTTTTCTTTCTCTTGTGTTTCCTACTTAGAGAAGTTCCTTTAGCACTTGTTGTAAGGCTGGTTTGGTGGTGCTGAATTCTCTTAACTTTTGCTTGTCTGTAAAGCTTTTGATTTCTCCGTCAAATATGAATGAGATTCTTGCTGGGTAGAGTATTCTTGGCTGTAGGTTTTTCTCTCTCAAGACTTTCAGTATATCCTGCCACTCCCTTCTGGCCTGCAGAGTTTCTGTAGAAAGGTCAGCTGTTATCCTTATGGGTTTTCCCTTATATGTTATTTGCTGCTTTTCTCTTGCTGCTTTTAATATTTTTTCTTTGTGTTTAATTGTCATTAGTTTGATTAATATGTACCTGGTGTATTTCTCCTTGGGTTTATTCTGTATGGGACTCTGTGCTTCTTGGACTTGATTAATTATTTCCTTTCCCATGTTGGGGAAGTTTTCCACTATAACCTCTTCAAATATTTTCTCAGACCCTTTCTTTTTTCTTCTTCTTCTGGGATGCCTATGATTCGAATGTTGGTACGTTTAATGTTATCACTGAGGTCTCTGAGATTGTCTTCTATTCTTTTTATTCTTTTTTCTTTTTCCTGCTCTGTGGCAGTTATTTTCCCCATTCTATCTTCCAACTCACTTATTCATTCTTCTGCCTCAGTTATTCTGCTGTTTATACCATCTAGAGTATTTTTAATTTCGGTTATTTTGTCATCTAGTACTGTTTGTTTGCCCTTTAGTTCTGATTCCTTTTTAACTGTTTCTTGTATATTTTGGATCATCTTAACTATCATAACTCTGAATTCTTTTTCATGCAATTTTCGTATTTCCTCTTCATTTATTTGGTCTTGTGTATTTTTACCTTGTTCCTTCATCTGTGGCATACTTTTTTGTCGTCTCATTTTCCCCCCACTCTGGATGGGCGGGATTGTGTTCCTGCTGGGTCTTGGTGTTAAGTTGAGAACCTCTGGGAGACCTCATGGTAAAGGATATTTCCTGGAAACTGGGTTTCCCTGTTAGTCCAATGTTTTGGCCTCAGAGGTCCTACCTCAGGAATGCAGGCCTGACACTGGGCTTGTGTATCAAGATCCCACAAGCCGGCTGCTGCAGCATTCCTGCAGTCTGCTTGGGCCTGAAGTCCCCTGCTGGCCTCCGGTAACTGTTCTATTTGTGGAGAGATGTGATCTCTGCGTCTTCCCATGCCACCATCTTGACTCCGCCCCGAGAATCTTTTTTTTTTTTTTAGTGTTACTTATATTAAAGAACTGTACATGTTTTTTGAGTGTTCTACTCCTGTATTCATTTTCTCTTGCTGTGTAACAAATTACCTTAAATGTAGTGGTTAAAACAACACAAAAGTTTCTGTAGGTCAGAAGTCCAGCATGGTGTGGCTGGGTTTTCTTCTTAGGGACTCACCATGCTAAAATCAAGGTATCCACCAGGGCTCAGTTCTCATCTGGAACTAAAGGTCCTTTTCCAAACTCACTGGTCACTGGCAGAATTCAGTTCTTTCTTGTTGTAGAAGTGAGGGCCCCATTTCCTGGCTGTCTGTCAGCTGGTGTCTGCTCTTTGCTTTAGGGCCACCTGCACTCCTCATGTGGCCCCCTCCATCTTCAAGCCAGCCGTGATTTATGCGATCTTTCTCATGCTTCCAATCTGTCTGACTTCCTCTTATACCCTCCTCTTCTGCCACCTCAGAAAGTTCTCTGCTTTGAAGGCTGCATGTGATTAAATTAGACCACCTGGATAATCTCTCTTTTTTAGGGTCAGCTGTGCTGTGTAATAGAACTAAATTATGGGAGTGATATTAAATTCACAGGTACCAGAGACTAGATAGCGGAATCTTGGGGGTCATGGCTTAAATTCTGCCTACCATAACCCTTCACCCATTTTTTTCCCTTGAGTCCTGTTACTGTGTGTGTGTGTGTGTGTGTGTGTGTGTGCAAAATTCCATGACACATTGCTTTTGTAGGAAAACATGATCTGTACTATAAGAGCAATGACTCTGTATTTCATAATTTCCCATACGATCATATCTTTAACCTGTGGGTATGTGTTACTTCATTTTCAGACATATGGGAGTTTTTGTAAATATATCGTTTTGTAATCGACATGTGTATTATGGTCATAGAAACAGACTGTAAAATATTAATTGTTTGGAATTTATGAAAGCTTCCTTTGAAGCCAGTACATAGGTAACTTTTATGAAGGTTCTGTTTTTTTTCTCAAAATGAATTTATTTTCTCCATTTGATGTAAATTTTTATTAATTATGTTATTAAACTTTTTTACATTTTAGTTCAAAGTTTACATCATCTATCAGTTTCTGAGAGAGTTATGTTAAAATCTTCAACTACAACTGATTTATTATTCCCATAGTATTGTTATTTCAAGGCTATGTTTTAGGTATGTATATAGGTCATTGCGTATTTGTTTTTTCATTAGTTTGTGCAACTTGCTTGAAGAAAAATAAATTATTGGCAGAACTATTAAATGATCACTCTTGCATCGACAACTTTCAACATTTTTCGGCAATACATTAAAGATTTTATTGGAAAATAGACTGTTAGCACTAAGCCTCCTAACAATTAAAATTAAAATTACAATATTTCAGTACTAAGGTGTGTCCTAATTTCTATTTTCTAGGGGCCAAGAATAGGTTATTCCTTTATTGACATGCATAAAATATATCACATTTTGTTTTGCTGCCATTATATATTCAGCACCAATTCCTTAGCCACCTCAGTGCAAAAAGCATATCATGGACCTCATATCTCTAGCACTAGAGGACTTAAACAAGATGGCAGTGATTTCAGCATCACAGCAAAGTTAGATTGAAGTATTGGCCCCATTAGGCACAAACTCCATATTGAAACATTCTGAATTTTGGCTACCTGTTCTCTTGTAACTACGTTTTCTAAAAACGGTGACTATCCAAAGCTGCAAACACCGAAGTTGTTGTGGGTAGACATGTACATTAGTAGAGGGAAATAAACAAAAAAATAAAAATTTGCAAGAAGAATTCATATAGGGTAGCTGCCAGATTAGAAAATAAAAAAAGACCAGTTATTTAATGTTCATCCTTACAATGCAGGTTACTCTGACATTAAAGTGGTATCATTGCTTGCCATACTTCTGATCCAACCTGAGATATTTTGTGATTTTTTTATTCATTTTATATTTTTGTGCAGTCTCTGATAGTAGAGGGCCATCTGAGTTTGGATCCTATAGCAGTGAAAGAAATTGATAAAAGAACGTTTGAGAGACTACCTTGATACTAAGATATGTAGACAAATATTGCCCTTACTGTTAACATAAGGATGACAAATGATTTTAAATGCAACCTTTAGTGGTTTCAATGCAACCTTAGGTAGGTCTGTAAGAAAATAAATTTTCAAAAGGCAAGCACTACTTGAATTGGGCTCTTCGGTCCCATAATTGTGGCTTGCCAATAAAACTTATCATTCCTGACCAGATCTACAGAGCATTGTGCTGGAGGGCCGCGAGCCAAAGAGCTAAGTTTCAGTGCTGTGGTTTGTCTTTTTCAGTCTGGCTCTGCACCTTTTTGTGTGGGCACAAGATTCTGACCAAAATACTTGATTTTCCAGGGTGACATGGAAGGTGACTTTTAACTAAATGGACAGTAAGTTGGACAGGGAGGGCTGGGGCTGAAGGCCAGGCAAAGGATGGGTGAGAGAGGGCAGTGAAAATAAATTGGTAGTAGGATAAGTCTTTGGATTTATAGAAGCAAAGAGAACCAGAGAAGACCATCCATTGTATGTTCTCAATGTGTTGTCCATTTTATCTGCATATACTATCATTCCATGATTCTTACTACAATTTCTAGCTTTAAATCCTGGGTTGTATTTTGACTTAACCCTGTTTGTTGGACATGCAGGAAAGAAAGTGGAGGTGGACCCTGGGCAGTGGGGTGAATATATTGCCTTACAGGGGAGAGGCCTCTGCAACACGGGCAAGTGATGGAAAGCACTGGCCCTCACTAGGGAGGAGCTGCAGCCAGAGGGTTCGGAGGAATTCAAGGATCAAAGTATGTTAGTGTATCAACCCCATCAGCTTCATCATATGCTTCAGGGTCCCGCTCACCTTGCCATAGTAGACCTGCCTGTGTTGAGAACTGAACCTTCTCCGAAGCTCTGCTCTCTCTTGAGTAGGTCCTGGTCTTAGTCCTGATCCTCTGTTTTGCCATTTCATCCCCCAAGGAAGCCCTGTGGTTTTCACACTTCTCTTTGAATTGATGACTCATCGCCCTCAGCATTTCATTATCTTTCTCTAAAGCCTCAGGTGTCCCCAGCAACAGCTGTCCAATTCTATTGTCCTTAAAATTCCTGTTTTCCCTCTGTCTCCTAAATAGCTAACCTACTGTGTTCTTTTGGCTGGTATGCCATCTCAGCTCACCACCTGAAAGAATTTTAACAGTCGCAGTACAAGCTGGTGCTAGGTACAAACCAGGCCCCACCTACCACTGGCAGTGGTGCCTGTGATCTGGCTCCCATCGTAATGCTGCTGTCTTGGACCATGCCTGGCGTTGACTCTTCTAAGTTGAGATCCCCTGAAACCGAGGCTGTGAGACCGAGATCAGTGTGTAGGGATTTTCTCAGAGAATCCTCTGAGGAGCAACACCCGGGGGGAAGGGTAATCTGAAAACTGGGGTAGAGGGAGAGCAGGTTACAGTGCGGGCTCCGCAGAGGCCTCAGCTGACCACACAAGAGCTGAGAGGCTGGGGTGGCCTCTCAGCATCGTCCCCCGGTGGAGCTAGGGAGCTGAGCCTTTGTACCTCCCCACTGACCAGATATTCTGTATAGATTGCTCCGGGAATGGGATGTGCCCTTGAGTGACCTTTTTACCTTCAGCTGAGGGCAATTCCTGGAGCGCACTAACAGCTGAGGGCCCTCGGAGCAGCTGCATGAAGGGTGACCTGAGTGATACATTTGTGCTCCAAAGAAGAAGCTAGAGCTTTTATTAGTTTATTTTCGTTTTATCTACTTCTCTATCTCCTCGAGTTGATATGAGGATTAAAGATTGTGTATGTAAAGTGCCTGGCAAGATTGTTGTTCAGTATATTATTATTATTTATAGTTTATTATTTACTTATCTATATATTAATATTTGTATTTCTATCCTTATAGTACTTTGTCATGTGTAAGTTTTTTGAGTGTTGTGATCAGTTATAATTATTCATATTTTCCATGTTGCCACTTAATCCTCATAACCATGACTTTGAATGGTGTTTAGTATTTAATTCCAGTGGATTTGTCATAACTTATTACATTATTTTTTGCTTTGTATATAGTTTTATGTTTTTTCAATTATAATGCTGAGTTGGACATCTTCATGCATCAATATTTTTCTAGGCTTCAGATTATTTTCTTAGGCTAGATTCCCAGAAATGGAATTACTAGGTCAAAACATTTTGACAGCTTTTGATCAAGAGTGCCACATTACTTTACAAATACATTATAATAATTTTACTGCTGCTAGCAATATAAAGAATATAAACTTTCCTGGAGTTTTGCCAATAATTGGTGTTGCCATTTTAAAAAATTGTTACTTTTATAGGGGAATAACAGTAACTGGTTTTAATTTCTATTTCTTTGATTACCAATAAATTACATATTTTTATAAATGTTTGTTTACTAGTAGTAGTATGTCCTCATATGGGTTATCTACTCATGTCCCATATGTATTTATTGGGATATTATTAGGGCTTTATAATAATCAATTTTGTGGGCTTGTTATATAACAAAATTATTCATCCTGTGCTTTATTCTACATGTTAGTCTGTTATTTGCCTTTCTTTTACACTATGTTTTAGATATATAATGTTTTAGATTTTTAGGTAGTCATTTGGTTGGTGGTTTACTTGTAATTAATCCATCCTTTTATACCTTAGTGTATCATATCATATTAAGGAGTCTCATAAACATTCAGTTTTATCCTTTTAATTTTTCCAAATTTTTTTAGCTAACTAATTCATCGAGAATGTATCTTGCCCCATGGTATGACATAAAAATATGAACAATTAGCCAGTTACCGCACTTTATTTTATTTGCGAAATTTATTCAGGAGGGGTAGACTGGGGCGGGTAGGGAGTAGAAAACATAAAAAGGATTAGGAAGATAAAGCTCAGCCTTGGTAAGGAGCAGAGTTGAAAGAAGTAGAGTTATTCTGGGGGAAATGAAGATTGGTAAATCCACCTTGAAAAAGGATGTTGGAGAAGCACTTAGCCCAGTTTGTGAAAGTTCCCACTTAGTGAAGTCAGAATAAGAAAGCTTCCCTGTCCTCCATATCCAAGGTGTGCTATTTCTTTTGAGCCATAAATGCAACCACAGTGAAGGCCAACATGTTGTTGAGAAACCTTCTTTCTCTGTTGATTGGTAATCATATATTTAACTATAATTACTGTCTATTCTGTGCTCTGATCAAGCTATTTATTTTTGCATCAGTACCAAACTGTTTTAATTATTGACATTTTACTGTATGTTCTGGATTTGGAAGGGCCTCTTTCACCCCCCACATTACATTTTCATATAGTTTAAAAATATTTTTTCTTGATTATTCTTCCATATTAACTTCGCAATAATTTTATCCAGTTTAAGAAAAAAAAAATCCTATTGGGATTTTTATTGAAATTGCTTTAAAGCAATACTTTAATTGAAAAGAATTGACATCCTTAAAATATTTGGAGTTTTCATAGAAGAACTTGCTGAGTCTTCCCATTGGTCGAGTTTTACTTTATATCTCTCAGTAAAATACTCTAGGCTCCTACCCCCACCTCTCCCAATCTAGGTCATACACGCTTCCCATTAAGATTCCATCTTTGCATTTTATATTTTTTGTTCTATTGGGAATGTCTTTTTTCCCCCTCATGAAATGTTCTATATCTTTGTGTAGCAGTTTTATTGATTCTTAAAAAATGATTCAAATATTTTTTCAATGGATTTCTGAAAAGAGTAATAGTTTTCCTGTTTCCTTTCTAATATGTATACTCTTTTCCTGTTTCCATCTTTTTACTGGTTAGAACCTCACTGTGACTGTATTTGTTTTGTGCCTGATTTTACTAGTGTTGTCTGTAGTGGTATCAGCTTTAAGAGTCGTGTTCGCTGGGTTAAAATAAATGCTTATATGTTGAGTGAGAAATGCTTCTATTTGCCCTATTAGATGTTTTATAAACAGTCAGTATTGAATTTTACCTATGATCTTTTTATCTTTTTATGGTAAGGTTGTCTCATTTTTCTTACTTGGCATATTGGTGAAATTATTATAATTTCTAGTACTGATCTGTGCATGCTTCCCAGAAATTATCCCTATTTGATTATAAGGGTCAGGTCTTTAAAGTAGTTATTGAATTTTATTTACTTTTATAGTTGAGATTTTTATATATTTATTTATAAATAATATTGATCTGTAATTTTTTATCCTGTATGCTTTGGATTTTGTGTCACTTTTATATTTCCTTGAAATTATGTAGCTTTTAATATTATTTTATGTTCATCAAAATTTTTAGAATTTTTTTCTTTATTTTTTATAGTAGTTTTAAAAAATCACCAGTAAGAGAAACTCATGCCAGAAAATTTTGGAGGGATAGTTATTCTATTTAAAAAACTTCATCTTTATTTATTATTCTGTTCAGGTTTTATCTCAAATCAATTTTAGTGATTTTTTTCAGAATGTTACCAATATCATTGATGTTTTCAAATATAACAGTATTCTTTCACTCTTATAACCTGTATATCTGTTGCTAATAGTTCCTTTCATTAAAAAAAAGTTTATTGGCCTTTTCCCTCAATTCATAGGTCACAGATTTTATTCATAGTTTTTAAAAATACCCATATACTGGTTTTATTTAGTAATTCTACTGTCCAAAGACAAAAGCTACATGCACACACAAATTATTAGGAAACGGACAGTACAATTATTAAATGAAATTACTAATCTGATCCTGGTTTTCTCTTTCTTTGGTAGGTTATCATTTTCCTCCAGTCTGGAAAACAAAGATTTCCTCTTTATCCTTGGAGTTTATATTCCCCCTGGTTATACCTAGGTCAATTCTTTCAATAATAATCTTGCTTTCAACAGTCAGCTCTTTTCAATATGAAGAGTCAAGCCTTCCTTGGGAAAATATTCTTCTATTCATTTTAGGCCTTATGGTTTCTTCTTAAAATTTAGCTTTTATTTTTCCCAGAGTTTTTCATGCACATTATTTAAAAAGTCAGGTAATCCCACAAGACTTGAAATGAAAAACATCCCTCTACCTACCAGCTGATCCCCCTTCCTGCAATTTTCTATTTTCCAGAGGCATCTACTTTCAAATCTTATTTTTTTAATCTCTCTCTCTCTTTTTTGGTTTCTCAATAACATGCTTACTTTATTACATCTTGAGCCTTAGGTGTTGGCATTGTCTGTTGCATTCCTGTTTGGGAAGTTGTTTTATCACTTCCCCTCCCCATTTCTACCACACACACACTCACTTCCTGGTCCCCCTTCTCCCCATTTTGCCCTCTAATTTTTTTACATTTGCTCCCTATTTTCTATATGTTTGTCTTTTTCCTCTGTATTTTGGGAGATTTCATCAACTTTATCTTTCATCCTTTTCTTTACTGTAATTTTAGTGGGGTTCTACTATTACTAAGTGCATGTGTTCACACTTCCTTCTTTAATCAGAAATCTGATTATTGCTAGTTTTCTGTCCTTAACTTCTGGCATAAAAGAATTAGATCTATTGCATCCATCTTCCTTGCTTCTTATATGTTCTCTTGACATTTACATTTTTGCTTTTCATTATGCAAGAATGTCATGAGCAAGTCTCTTAAATTATTTCCTCCTTTTTTTAGTGTCTTACTTGTTCTTCACTGCCTTCATTCAGTTTCTTTTTAAAAAACAGAGTGATTTAAAACATTTTACAACTCTTCTGTATTTTCCAGTTACTCCATTTGCTCTTATTTTACTGAATATATAAATATGTATATTCAAGAAGTGTGATATATTATTTCCTGAATTCCTTCTATTTCAGCGGAAACTATTGGCCTCAAACTTTTCAGCTTGGTTCTCCTCTTTCAAGCTGTTGGTCTCTTCACTTATCCCATAATTTTTTAATCTTCTGATTTTATGAGTAAAAGTTTTTATAAGTGAAAGTCTCATATTTTGAGATCAATCGGGATTGACAGCTGGTGCAGATTTCATCAAGAAATATGGTGTATAAGCTGCGTGTGTATATCTGTGTGTGTGAAATGAACTGTGATTCCATTTTCCCTTGTGGGCTTCTCTACAGCACAATCTATTTTATCTCTTCATTCACTTCCTCAGAATTTTTGGAGGGTTTCTCAGATTTGTTCTCTGCTTCATTAATCAAGAGGAGGTTACTATTTGGCTACTGCCATTTTATTTTGGCGTAGTCTTTTTGATTCAATAAAAGCCATGTCCAGTGGTATCTTATGGAAGACATGAAGCAGTTGTTTTTCCTAATATTGGTATGGTTTTGGAGCAGATCCATTTCAGAGAAAGAATTTTACTCTGATGGTGCAGGAATTAGTTCTCTTTACCTTGTGATGGATATTTTTCACAGACTTCACTTGATTTTTTTCTTTTTCTGTTACTTCATTCATGCGTTAGGAGAAATGTCGACCCAGTAGTGGTGAAGAGTTGGAAAGTGAGAATTGCCATCATTTCCTCTGTGTTCTGTGTAAACACGATGCATTCCATCCCTCAGGTCAACCACAGGAGTTCCTGTCTTGTAGAAAGAATTGTGTGCCCACCTCCAAGTTCTTCCAGTCCTCCAAGCCAGGGCTGTCTAGTAGAACTTTCTGAGATGATACTATATCCTCATAGGTACTATATGTGCTCTGTCCACTAGAGTGGCTATTTGCCACATGTGGTTATTAAGCACTTGAAATGTGGTTAATGTGACTGAGGACCTAAATTTTAAATTTCATTTAAGTTCAATTAATTTCAATTTGAATTTAAATAGGCACATGTAGTTAGTGACCACCGTATTGGACAGCAGAGCTCTTGGCACCTCAAAGCATTCAGGATGAGGAGAGGAGAGAATATCCGTTGCAAAAGAAATTCTAAATCTCGATGAGAAGGAAGACGTCAGCCAGCAGCTCATGATCTTCTAAGACCGTCGGTCCACAGAAGCAGAAGGAAGCTTCAGGTGAGACTGAGTGGTCTTCTGGTTTGAGACAATGCAGATTCAATCAAAGAATAGTCAAACTTTCAGCATAGAAAAAAGTACAGATGCTTGGGTGTAGAAACCCAAATGTTCATCAGAGTTGGAGAAAACAGATACATGGAACTGAAAGCTACCTGTGATGGGCTGATTCTTAATTATTGACCCATCATTTCATAAATTCTCACCAGCATCTGCATGCCATTGTTTCTTGCTTCTCATTGTGGTTACACAAAAGTTCCCTTTCATAAGGTTTAACAGATAGTTTGAGTATTTGGGAGAGAGGCTTCCTGGTATTTTCGCTACTTAGCCATCTTCCCAGAATCCTCCTGATTTTGTTTTTAAATTTGGAAAAAGAGCTAAATGATCAGCCAGGCAGACAAATTGATTAGTTTGATCATTTTGGAAGTGGGCGCTTGTAAAAGGCACTTGTTTGAGCTCTCCACTTACTCTTGACAGCACCTTGCCATCTGACACTCAATTTAATGTTAAATTTGGGGGAGAAAGTAGAAAAGGAGGGGTATGTGTGTCATTTGTTGTCACTTCAAAGACAGGATGACCTCTGTCCTTGCCTGCCAGGGTGTTCCCCATCACATTCAGAGTCTGCAGTCTCTGGTCACTTCACCCTGAAACTCGTTTCAGCAAGACAACTTCCCACCCTGCTTCACCCTGATCAGATTCCTTTTAAGTGAGAAACATGAGTTCTGTGATTGCATCCTCAAGACTCCATCCATTTGGCACCCATGGCCGCATTTCCATACAGACTACAGACTTCCTGTCGAGCTCTGTGAGACCAGTAGCACCCCAAGATGGCCTTGTTTGCTTTCTGCTTTAAGCAGAAAAATTGGATTTAGAAAGCTTTTCCTAATCTGGATCTCTGCAATATATAATAAACTTCTTACATCTGTCACCATCAGCATTCTCCTTGCTGTCTTTACTTTTATGTTTCAAAGAGGAAGGACGGGGTGCCCTTTCTTTCTCTTCCTTATTCAAGCCCTGTCTTGGGACAGCTAGCCCTGAAGATTAGTGACATCTTCCTGGCTGGGATGATGGGAGACCGGAACAAATTCAGGATTGCCCTCTATACCAGCCACATTCTGTCCTTATTAACTCTAAGGAACAGTTCTTGATCTGGAATCCTTTAAATATTTTGAAGCTTTTCAGATAGTAAAATAAAAGTTAAGCCTAAAGCTGTCTGAATATCCTCTTTGTTGATAACATTGATTATATCCTAGAGATAATGTTTTCAAAGTAGGGGGACTGAAGCCCACTTGCACCAGAATCATCTCCTGTACTAGTTAAAATACAGACTCCCAGACCCACACCAGTCTCGACTGAATCAGAATCACCAGGGTCAAGGTACCATCTGCATTTCAACATGTCCCCAGGTGATTTCTATGCTTTGTGAGAGCCAGTATGAAAGAAGTAATGTTACCAAATAGTTCATTCAGTGGTCACTCTTAGAGGCGGGGGGGAATCAGACAGCACTCTTCTCATCAGCAGGGAAGTGATCCAGTGGAGAGTCAGGTATGAAATACAGGAACAAAGGAGGCACAAATTTAAATCTTGTGACAATGTTTCCCTGCTGTGGGACCATAAGGAGTAAATCTAGCCTTCCTGGCTTGGTTTCCTCGTTCACAAAGATAGTGATGCTTGCTTCACAGGCTTGGTGAATATGAGTATAAATCACCTGGCACATAGTGAGCCCTTGGTAAACATTTTCTATTATGATTTCTCAGTGGATGCTATGTTTTTAAAAGGTTTTTGTACAAAACAACTTTTTTTATGAAGCAATAATTTATTTATTCTTCAAAGACATATACACCTGCCAATTAAGGGTTCCGATGAGCTTGTGTTCTCCCATTGATGTCATCCCTGCCAGTTGCAAAGGAGCTTGGTGTCTCAACCTAACATTATCCTTTGACTTTTTGAAATATTGAAGTACCCCTGTATCCCCATGACTTGTCACTTCCTACTGGTACCTAAAACTCTGGCTGGCAGCTGCAAAACTTTCAGCCCATGTTTAGCTCACAGAGGCCAACTGTCTCCCATGTCCTATAATCGGGAGGACAATTCAAGAGGATTTAATTCAAGACCCCACAGTTCCAACACCAGGCTCACTCTCTGTTAGGGCTGTCAAATGAGCATTACTCATCCTTCTTCCCTGAAGCACTTTCTGGTGATCTGGGGGCTTATTTTTCCCTTCGGAAATGTCTTTCCTCATTCTTAACAGGTTAATGCTTGGAGTTGGATTCACCTGCAGGGATGGAGCTCTGGGGAGCTGGTGCCTACTTCGTGGAGAAGTCTGGACTAGCAGAGGGCATATCCAGATGGGTGCTCCTATGGTCCAGGCTTCCTTAGAGGTGCCTGAGCAGTGAGGGGGCCTGATAAATAAGATCTGCACTTCACAGCTGTCTTTAACCACAGCATCTCGGCATGGAATCCATTTCATATTTCAGTATCCATGTATCAATTTGTTTGAGAAAAGAGTGTCATTGCAAACACTGAACAACAGTGTTTGAAAACTACTGATGTAGTCCCAACATGTTAAAGCTTGAATTATGGCTGAGGAAACTGAAGTTCCATCAGGGAAATTAAATGCCTAAACTAAGGACTGATAGTCAGTTGGATTAAATCAATTTCAACAGACATGTAGCAGGTGCTTACTGTGCGGCTGGGTAAGGATAGGGGATCAAGAAATGTGGTCTCTGAGGCTGCAATATCTAGTAAGGGAGCACAAGAGAGGGAGATAATTAACTACAATGCGTGCAAATGTGCTAAAAATAAAAATGTTATGGGAACCCAGATGTGGATAAAAATGGTGCTAGGTAACATTGTGTGCTAACTCTGGATTTGGCACTGTGCTTGATTCTATCTGTCTGTCTATCTATCTACCTACCTATCCATCTATCTGTGAAATAGGCATCATTTCCCCCATTTTCCAGAGAAGGAAACCAAGATTTAGAGATTTAGAGAGGTGTATCTTGCCCAAGTTCACATAATTAGTAGGTGGCAGAAGTTGGGATTCCCACAGAGGTGTTCCGACTCCAGACCTCACATCCTTATCCACTTAGGAAATCTAAGAACATCTCAACAGGAGGTAGTTTTTGAACTGGGCCCAAAATAATAAGGATTTTTTTAATGGGTGATGGGAGAGGACTGTGGATGGGGAAAACTTTTCAGGCAAAGTGTTCAGTACAGACACAGTCTTGGGAGCCTGTTAAAATGGTGAAAATGCAATGTGGGCCACACTTTGAAAGTCTTTTGTAATTGCTGTGTAACCACTAGGCAATGATGGGATGGGAGGTGGCATGGCATGTTGTGTAAAGGGTTGAATCAGCGTCTGCCACTTCCCAGTCACCAGGCAAGTGACGTAATCTCCCCGTGCCCCGTTATCCTCAGCTCTAAAGCGAGAGCATAGCGACCTCACGATGATGTCACGAGGATTAAATGGGGTGATGTACATGAGCATTTAGCATAGTGTCTTCCACATGGTATCAGGATTCAATAAATAATTATTTTTATTAACTCCCAACCTTATGGCCAATAAGACAAGCTAATATTTTTGAGCGCTGATATGTGTCAGACGTTACATCAAACACTGGACATGCATCATTTAATCTTTACAACAACAGCTCAGTGAGGTAGCACTATTAGCTCCCCAATTTAAAAAGGATGAAACTGAGGATTCCAGCGCTGATTTCAGTGTCTGATTCCAGAGCTCTTAACTACTGTGTTTCACTGTCTCCCTTGACACTACACTGCTTGGAAGTTTCATCAAAATTTGATATAGGTAGGAGGTTGATACCATGGTTCACTGGTGACAGAGGTATTTGGAATAAGTGGGCTTTGTAACAACCTCTTCAAATGACATGAAGGAAATGATAGCTAAACCCTTGGGTTTTACACCCCATCAAGGGCCTATAATGTCTTGCTGCAGGTCTCTGGTTTTACTTTATGCATCTTCTTTACCAGCCATTCCATGAATATATTTATTTTTTCCACGTCTTTGTGAAAGGCTGCATAAATTAACTTCCGGTGCACAACAAATTACCCCAGTATTTAGTGACTTCACACCATAATTACTTGCTTAGCTCATAGTTCTGTGGGTTGGCAAATTGGGCTGGGCTTAGCTAGGTGATTCTTCTTTTGGTCTTGGCTGGGCTAACTCTTATATTTGAAGCCAGCAGCTGGATCTTCTGGGGCTAGTTGGTCTGATATATTGTTCAGCTGAGAGAACTCACATCTACTCCTTCCCACTCTCATTTTCTAGGATTCTCGTCTGGGCTTGTTCTTATGGGGGTAGAAGAGTTCCAGGAGATACAAGAAAGAGGACAAATTCTAATGTATAATCGCTTTTTACGTCTCCGCATTTTTCACGTTTGCTGTTTGTCTCAGGGGCCAAAGCAAGTCACGTGACCAAGCCCAGCGTCAGTGTGGGAGGAGACAGGGCACATGAATAATCTGAGTGCGTTACTGCAACAGTGTACCGCTTAGGCTTTGCAGATCCAGCCACGCGCCAATACAGGCATCCTGGAGGAGGGCACCTCCTGTAGAGGGGGACTAGGTATCCAGCTTACTTGGACACAGCTAGACATCCTCTTGGTGTAACTGTGGTACCAGATGATACCAGGAGGTGACATGACACATCAGGGACCACACAGTCCAAAGCTGTCCCCTTAATATCCTCTATGCATATCCCTTGAATCTGAAGGAGGCAACTTGTCAGAGAGAGCATTCTAGTAGCTGGTGAGAGCTAAGCTATGGAATGACTGGCTTATTTTTATCTTCTACCTTTACTGTGCCCCCAGGCTAGCATGGCCTGGAGAAATAGCTGTTGCATCCATTAGAATTTATGCAGCCCTTAAAATACCTTGGCAATGGCACCTGCAGCCCTCCCTAATCACTATCCTTCCATAGGGCCCTCAGTTGATCTTGCTTATGCTTGAAATCAGATCATGCTGGTATCATCACACAAACTCTCTGGGATAATAAGCTTTAGGCTTGAACATTCAACCTGCTTACCATATCAGTGGTTTTCATAGTTTAACTTTTGCTCAACTTTCATGAAGAAAGAAAATGCTGTAAGGTATCTGAGGACCTTGGTATCTGATATCAAGTTGGACCCACATCATGTTACAACCCATTACTCAATCCTGGTTGTCCTGGGAAACTACAATAAAGGGTCTGGTGAAAATAATTTTTTAAGTGCTTTTTTCCCCCTCCTTTTAATTTCAACATGAAAGATGGTATAATAATAAAATCCACCCAAACAAGGAAAATTCCTTATCTCATTGTAAATATCTTAAGAAGTAGTATGGTAGTACTTTCATACCCTGAAACTTGAGGCTCAGAGAAAAAGATTCCAAGGGAATGAGATGATTATTCCCGTCAGGGCGGAGCCTTGCTTACCACGGCTGCTGTGTGTAATCAGGTTCTGGATTCTGGCCTCCTGTGACTTCAGTTTTTATTCCACTGGGCTTGTATGGAGAGGCCTCTTTCATGTGTGTGGTTTTCTTATAGTTTCCACAGACACTTTTCATTGAGGGCTTGAGGATGCCAGGATTCAGTTTCCCTAGGGATATTTTGTAGCCATTAGACCCTCTGCTTAGTTCATTCCACTAAGCATTTGTGGAGCTCCTTCTCTGCCAGGGCCTGTGCCTGGCTGTATATACAAACAGCTCTGACCCCTAGGAACTTAGAATCTGGTGAAGTTTAGTGAAAGAGGTAGGCCTGTGGGCAAAAGAATATCATATGATAAAGATACTAAGAAGAAGTACCTAGAAAAGAGGGGTTGGTTTTCACGGGGCAAAGGGCAGGAGATCAGAGGCAGGGTGCTTAAGGGATGCTTTGGAAGATGAACATTAAAGGACATTCTACCTGCCTTGTTGAAAACTGAGAACTAAAAAGCTTGAGTGGACCACTGTATCTGGAGAGACGGTGGACTAGATAGTTTGTAAACTACCTAAATCTGCTTGGCAAAATATATAAACTATGTAAATATGCTGAACAAAATGAATATGTCTTAATTTTTAAGTAAAAGGATGAGCACACAGGAAGGCAGGGAACTTCTCCAAGGTTAAGAATGGAACAGGAGCAGGAGTCCAAAGAGATGAGGGCTGATGTTGCTGACTCCTTTATTGCCAGCTACCAATAAATTCCAGAGGTGACCTGGAGCTCAGGCTGCAGTAGCTGTGCCTGTGTGTTGGGGAGGTAGGTATAGGTATATCCCTAAATGGAGGGAGGCCAGTTGGGGACTCCTAAGTGCAGTTGGGACCTGTGAAGAGTGACATCCTCAGGGACAAGGCGAATTAGAGAAAATATGCATTTCATGGAGGTAGACAGCAAGGCAGAACCTTGACTGATTCAGACCGGCTATTGATGGATGGAGAACATGGCAACACACCAGCTTTTACATGAATTTGGGCACTGAATTCACAGTATTTGCATGGTCTGAATTACCACAAGCTGAGAATTTTAATTTAAAGCTGACCTGGCAGGCAGGAACACAAATCTCTGGAGGAATCCACATTCAGTCCATGCTGTAAAGAATTCTCATAGGCTGAGTCCCAGTGAACATGAACTCCTAAACAGAAATCACATAACGTGTAAGGAAACAAAGCAGCACAAGTGAGAGTCAACAGCATTGACCTCACATATTTAACATGAAACAAAAGAGGAAAAGAAAAATAGGAGTAAGGAGCAAGAGACTATCAAAAATGACCTGACGTGAGATATTTGCAAAAAGTTCTCAAAGGACTATCTCGAAATACAAAAATAACAATTGTTGGAATTAAAAATTCAATATTACAGCCCTAAACTGAAAAATGCAGAAATCCATCAGCAGCAGAAGGGATAAATAAACTGCAGTGTATTCATATAATGGAATGTTACAATGCAATGGAAGGAACAAACTGGTGCTAATGCAACAACACGGATAAACGTCACGGTCTTACTAAGAAGCAAAAGAAGCCAGATACAGAGTATGCATGCTATGTGAGTCCATGTATAGGAAGTTCAAAACCAGAACAAAGCTAATCCACGATCGCTGTGGTCAGAATAGTGGCTGACTCAGTGGGAGGGTATTGATTGAGAAGCATCAAGGAGCAGCCTGGGTGCTGGGAATGTTCGATATCTTGATGTGGGTGGTGAGTACACGAGTGTGTACACCTGTCAGATGTATCAGGCTGTACACGTAAGATGTGTGCTTTCACTGTGAAATGTGAGTTATACCTTACTGTAAAAGAATAAAAACCCCAGTGGTCCTATCTTCCATGCCACCCAAGACCAGATTAGACACACCAAAGAGAAAATTAGTGACCTGGAACTTAAGAAAAATATACAAAATTCAGCACAGAGAGGCAAAGACTCAAAAATGACAGACCCTAGGAGACATGGAGACTAGAGTGAGGTCTACGCAGAGCTCTGGAAGATGTAACGGATGAAGAGTTTCTAAGAAAGACACAAACGCTTTGGTTCAGAATGTCTTATGAGTTCCATACAGGATAAGTCAGAGAAATCCACACCCAAACACATCATCATAAAACTGTAGGTCAAAGACAAAGAGGAGATCCTAAGAGCAGCCAGAATGAAAATACAGATAGAACTGTAAATACACAGGGAACTGTGGATTAGTCTGAGCAAGTCAGCAGTGTTGCAAGGCAGTGGGTGAAGGGATGGATCATTAATGCCTGGAAAAGAAAGTCATTCTCAATGTAGAATTATGAAAGGAGGGAATGAGGGTAAAAGAAAACTTTTTACAAATAAGGCGAACAAAGCAAAACTGAAAAAGAGATTTTTGGTACCAACAGACTCTTACTTAGGGATTTTCTAAATGATGTACTCTTGAAAGAAGAAAAACAAATACAGAAGGACTATCTGAGATGCAAGAAGGAATGAAGAGCAAAGGAAATGTTTACTCTCAAGGTATATATACAAAATAGGAGCTATTTGATAGCATCTCTCTCTCTCTCCCCCCCTCCATATACATGTGTGTGTGTGTATAACACTGTATATAGAGTACAGAATTCTCCACCCCGCTTCCACCCTACCTCTTTCTCTATATATGTAAAAGGAAGAACTAGAGTGTTGTTTAGGGTAGAAGATTTACCCAAAAAACAGAGCATAAAAACTAAAGTTAGTTGACCTGAGGCTGAATTACCCCTCCACTAATTCTACCTGTTTCAAGATCATTGCACGTCATGAGTTGAGAGTTTTTTGTTCTATTGCATGGAATTCCTGGAATCGCCACTGAACCACTGACCTTGTCAGATGAATCAATTCTGCCATTTCAGATCATTGTCCGTGTTCCCCTCCATGATACTTGTTAAAAATAGCAACCGCCTAATAAGATAAAAACAGATTTTATTCTTATAATGCAAGTAAAGCCTAGAGATTAATTAAAAACAGATTTTATTCATTTACATAATGAGGAAATTATTTGCAGCATCAATCCTAATAAACTTGGATTTTTTGACAAATGTGATGATTTGTTTCGGGTTAAATATGTATCCTTCGTAAATACTTTTGGTATGGATGGAGGGAAGGGACCTTTAAGGAGCAGATGACCCTGACACCTGCCCTTTGGAGTGCTAAATGGTCTAAAAACATGAGATTGAGAATTCAATCCCTGGTAGGTGAGTACAGCACCCTGTAGAGGGGAAGGCTTGGTTGCTGGTAGTCTGAGCTGATCATTCACAAATCCATTTTCTTGGCATTCCGCTATCACTCCTGTAATGACAGACTGCTGGTTTAAAACCCTGACCTCAATTTTCTTGTTCTTTCACAACCCCACCGATCCCTTCCATCTTAGACATTTCTTTAGTGGCCTTTAATTCCTTCGTGAATATTTTAACCTAAATAAAAATTTCATCTTTTCCACCTTCAAGAGACAGCTCGGATCTCACCTTCTCTGTAAATTCTGCCCTGAATTCCCTGGCAGGATTAATCATACCCTCCTCCACGCCCCCCTGCTACTCACATCTCTCTATGGCAATTATTTGTTTGTAAGTAGAGAACTCCAGGATGGCAGAGACTGTGAGCATTTCCCTTCTCCATCCCCAGTGATGGGGCAGATTGTTACACTGAAACAGAATTATTTTCATTTGAACAGAAATGGGGTTTGTGCGAAGCTGCAGCTGACAAGGACGATGAAGCGTTATGTTTCTTTATGTCTTCAAGAGCAGTTCCACTGACCTCGTCTTGTTGCATCTGCCCTCATTAGGGAGTTAGAGCAAATATCCGAACCCTCCTTTGACAGATAAAAAGTCCAAGAAGAGAAAGTTTAAACGGCTCACACAAGGTCTTGCAGTTCATGCAGAGGGGGAGCCAACGGAGAGGATGGCAGAAGAGAAATAATAAGGAATAAGGTTTGTACTCCTCAGAGAAATCACTTCATTAATTTTCTCCCCATTTAAATCCAACTCCGCCTTCTCAGTCCTTTTCTTCATGGAATCAGGGAAGCAGCCTTTTGATGGAAGGAAGACACACCACAGAGATGCTGAATGTGAGCTGACCCTCACGTGGGGACCATTCTCCTGCGGAAGCAGCAATAATCATAATCATAATGCTTGCTTGAACTTGGCACTTTTCTTCTCTTCGGCATAGTCTGAAATGACCTGCTGGTGCCTTCGGTGTGGCAGTGGGGCTGCTGAACAGAGAAGAGGCTGGGGACAGCGAAGTGTGTTATTGTGGAGAAATTCTCGAAGCTCTCAGGGCTGTGAATGGCTTTGGTGAATAAGCCAACCTGGGGCAGTTCAATAGGTGGGGTGGTCAGTTGGAAGCTGTGACATTGTTTCTCTAGAAGGAGTGGGCTGGAGACCTCTCAGGGGCTGTGTTGTGTTCAAGACGCTGGGCAGAAAGGCCTATAAGAAGACCATGCCAAACCTTTAGACTTAAGCACACAAAACCCTACTTCTCAGGGACCCCAGGAATGTCAGCAAATCTAGTTTCACAGAGGACTGGAAGCATGATAAAAATGAGAAACTCTTTGCCTTCTTTCTCCATAAACAACGTCACACACAAATATGAGGATCCTTAGGCATCGGTGTTCTTAGGTGTGAATGTAACCCGTTTCTGCAGCGACCTCTGTCGTGGAATAATGCAGTGTTTCTCCTTTGTAAAAAAAGGAGAAACTGTGAGAATTTAGGAGCCGTAAAGGGAGCTCTTCTTCGATATATTTTTTTCTGGCGACTAATAGGATAGATTCCCATAGCACAGACCCCCTTGACCTCAACCAGACACCATTTTCTTTTTTCCCTAGCTTATGAAGCTGGAATTGACATATAACATTATGCAAGTTTAAGGTTATAATGTGTTGATTTGATACTCTTATATATTGAATTAGGTGCCATTTTCCACTTGTGGCCATTTGTCTTACACTCAAGAGTTGTGTTAGAACTGGATCGTCAGTCCAGGTGGCGGGGAATATGCTTCAGGAAGGCATCATGCTTAGGGGTCCTGGCCTCCACTGTACGTAGAGTATCCATGCCTTCTGCCACGCCTGTTCTGACTGATCTGGAGCGGGGCCTTTTCGAAGCTCCCAAGGCACAGCCAGTGCAGAAAACTTTGGACTGTCCCCCTGGTCAGGGGCCCAAACCATCCCCATCATCACAGGGGCATGTGAACACACTCCCCGGGTCAGACAATATTAAGCTGGTTGAAGGAGGGACCGTCACATCTGCCCACGAGCTCTACCTCCACGCTCCCTCTAGCTGAGTGGACAGGTCTGCAGGCTTCTGCCCTAATCAGGAGCAGGCAACAGACTCCCAAGGGAGCTCTTTACCGAGAATTGGTGTTTGGTGCTTTGGCCAGCTGCCTGGCCCTGCCCTCTGGTTCTCTCACCTACTCCTTGACTTTTAACTGGTACTTGACCGCCTCCTTGTCCTTGGCTTAAATCCCTATTCTGGATGTGCTTCTCGATTACTCTCTTGACTCCAGATTACCCACAAAGAAGCAGTAAAAAGGGAAGAAAAACAGGAAGACTCTCTGTATTGAGCACCTATCTAGTGCTGGGTGACAGGAAAAGAAAGGTGATGCTGCCCAGTCTTCTGGGTGCTCACAGCCAGATTAGGGGAGACAGGCGTGACCACAAGGGTGCCATGAAGAGTTTCGGGGGCTGTGGTAGTCTGTATGGTCGGGTCAGTGCTGGCAGAAAGAAAGGGGAGGTCAGTTCTGCAGTGGGGAGGAGAACAAGAGACAAGGTGTTAAGGCTTCCTGTAGGAGGTAAATGCTCAGCTGGGTGGGGTAGAGAAGAAGGGGGTGGAGGCAGGTGGAGAACGAGACAGCCCAGCATGGTTGCACTCACGCTGATGCTCGTGCAGACCTTCTGCATTCCTGCCATGTGGAGGTTGAGGGGGGACGGTAGGAGATGAGGCAGGAGAGATGTTCCAGGACTGGGTCATGGGGACCTGGTGGGCCAGGCTAGGAAGTATGGACCCAAACCAGGGGAACTGCCCCAGGGGTAGGGCTGGCCTCCAGGGGTGCTGGATTGAAGTCATGGTGTCCAAAGGGCGTGGCATTCTTGGGCTAAATTTGGGCAGCACTGGTTTCAGAGGGCCACAGACTGTCCTGCTGGTAGTGGAATTTGAGGCTAGGTGTTGGTGGTCTGCCCATTTGGAGTAGGACCTTAGGCTATGGTTCTAGGGAGAAAAAGTAGCGTTCAGCCTGCACAAGAGGGCTGACCAAGACAAGGCCAAACATCAGAGTCACAGGAAAATGGGCTGGGGTTCACGGGAGGAGTAGCCCAGCTGTGTGGACTGGGCCAGTCCAGATGGAGTAGGGGAAGTGTGGCGTAAGAGGCTTACATATGGAGACCGAGTCTAGGCAGCAGAATAATCCCAGATCCCTCCTTCCAGTGGAGAGGAAACCTCTAAAATGCTCCCTCACCGGCTTAGGCTAGCTCGCAAATTCAGTGGAACAGACTGTAGCTGGGAAGGTGGGGGCTTAGGAAGACAGAGGCTGATGTGGAAGAGATTTTAAAGTGAAAAGTGTTCACGTTGGAATGAAGGCGGCCTCTCTTTCATCCCCGGATAACAGCGCCAAACTTTCTGCTCTGGGACCTTTATGTGTGTTTCCTCTGCCCAGAGCACTCCCGTAGCTCTGATTTCAGCCAAGAGCTGCCAGAGGCCTGCAGGTCGGTCCCTGGCGCTGAAATCCCAGCATCCATGTGGGAAACCTTGCCATCCTCTGCTGAGCCCCAGCACTGAGCTCTCTCTGCAGGGCTCTGCCTGCTCCAGCAGAAGCTGGGGCAGGGCATCCTCTCCAAGCTTTTCTCACTTCCTCAAAAGTAATCCTCTGGATAGGGGCAGGCCTTACTTCCTCATCTGTGCAAAGAAATTCCAGCTCCCCAGAGGACCACCTGTACCCCTCTCCTATTACCTAAATAATCACTTTGTAGGCTTCCAAGGTCTATATTTTCAGAATGGGTTACGAGAAATTTCTGATTATCTCATCTGCCCATTCTACAGAGAGATTTTTTTTTTTTTTTTTTTTTTTTTTTTTTTTTTTTTCATTTACCAAAGCCGTTGATCTCGGGACATTTAGTGCTAATTTTAAGGAACCACTAATGGGGTTCTCTTCCTCTAGTCATCTGGGATGCTAAAAGATGTTAAATTGAATTTTTCCTGCACTATGGTGAAGAAATGATTTAAATAAAACTCCCCTGCCCACCGAGACTGTTTCCTGGGCCCTCAACCATAGCCTGGGATCCTCTCCCCAATCGAAGGCCACCATTTGTCACCCACCTGACCATGAAGAGTCTGAGCTGATGGGCAGAACAGGACCACAGGAGTCTCTGGGGTGCGAGTGACATCCTTGTGTTGATTTCACTCTCTCCTTACGATCCTCAGGTGGGTGGTGCGGCAGAGGCTGGGATGTGGGCTTGACAGCTGCAGAGGTCCCAGGGAAAGGCAGGCCTCACCCTTCCTGATATGCCCCAGGACTAGCAAGGGCACTGCCTATTGTTATTGCTCTGAGAAAGGGAATTGAATCAATCTGCTAAATGAGGGATAACGCCATCTCCGGGGTCAGGCAGGGTTCAGAGTGCGGGAACTCTTCTGAAGTGAGGCTGTCTGGGGTACGGTGTCTGGCAGGACGGGAGCCAAAGGAGTGGCAGAGACCTGGTGTTGGAGGACGTGAAGCCAGCCTCAGGATTAGGTGAACTTGTTAGAAGGGCTGGCTGCTCTTCCATCTCTGCCCCCAGGAGCTGTTTTATCTCCTTAAACTCAAATGGAAGCTGAAAGTGAGGGCAGCCAGTGGGCCTGGGGGAAGTGTGGCTTAGGCAGGGGGCTTAGCACTCGTTTTCTCTCCCCTGCTCTCCTCCCAGAGACCACATCGTCTTATTCCCCCAGACACAGTTTGCTAAGAAAGCTAAAGAAGGGAATTAACATGAAAGAGAGAATTGTAAGTATTCTGCTGGGTTCTTTATATACACGATCCATAAAAACTTACAAAAGAGTCTGTTTTCTTATTTCCAGATAGGCAAACAGAGACTTGGGTTTGAAGTCATCCAACCTGGGACACTTCTAAGGGTAAAAGGCAGGAGAGTGGACAAAAAGTACTTCCAATCACACACGCGTGTATATTTTAACCTATTTATTACCTGAGAAACTTGTTTTATTGTATTTTAAGAAAATAATTCTACTCAGAAATTCTTATTAAGAATACAATTCTTTCTTTTAAAGCAATCAACAGACATAAACCAGGACTATCTCTGGCAAGTGAAGTTGTATGGTTACCCCAACTTTGAGTGACTTTCCCAAGACCACACAGCTAGTAAGTGACAAAGCCAGGCTTCAAAGCCAATCTCTTCCCAGGAGTTCATGCTGGTTAATTCTGGGCGAGAGGTTTACCAGAGACCCACTAAGTGTTCCAGAAGTTTACTTTCAAGCTCAAGCCTGCCTCTCTTTCCACGTGGGAGTTGAATCTGTCCGTCAGGCCATCTCCTCCGGCTTCTGCTCTTCCAGTATGGCTTCCTTGTTGCTGTGTTTGGGCTGAGGCCAGGCCCTGCGTCTCCTCCTGGAGCTCCCTGACGGCTGTGTGTGGCTTGGTCTGTTGGCACACCCTTCCCCTGCCTTGACCCCCGGCACTTGGGTTACTAGGCCCTGGCTGTCTCCCCCTCTATTTCCTGGCCCTTCACTGCTCCCCTGGGTTCTGGCTTGACCACTAGCCCTCAAGCTCGACGCTGGGCCCCTGGGCATGGCTCCATCCCTGCCTTGCTTTGCCTGCCTCTGCCCCCAGCTGGTCCATGAATTCAACCCTGGCTGTGGTCCCTGCACCCCGCCTCCACACCCACATTCACAACTCCACAGTCTGCGAGATTTAATCAACTAGTTCATTGAGCAATCCAGGTGTATACCCACCTGATTTGAAGCGATTTAGCTTAATGAAGATGATCACGTGGCCCAGGTTTTCTGGGGCAGCCCTAATTTTAAATATTATGTCTCTTTGTCCTCACAAAAACTGAATACTGAAAATGCCAATATTTTGGCATATAGACAACTTCCTCTAGATTGCCTCAGGCAACTAGGGAAAAAAAAGGCATAAATCCTTATTCAGACAATGTGCCCTACCTTTGGCTCAGGACCTACAGGCCTCTGTTAAATCTTTATTTTTGTCAGCATGGGTGAGTCTACAAGAGAACAGTTTTTTTGTTTGTTTTCAAACATTTTGTTGGTGCTGGTGTCCTGTTGGTGTTTCTACTTTCTGTAAAAAGCACCTGATTGTCTTCGTTGAATGGGCAGCATGTTTCTTGCTGGGTAGCACTGCAGTTTCTGTGGTCTGTGTATCTCCAGGCAGCACCTAATATCCTGTTTGTTGTGACAACCTAAGTAAGGTGGATACCTTCCTGGTAAGATTTGGAAGGCGTGTCTCCATGCCCTGTTCTGTCTTCTAAGCCGCCAGGGAAATCGTGCTCCCAGCAAATGCCTCTCCTCGGCTTTTATCCTTGGCTTCAAATGCCTGCCCCCGCCCCACCCAGGGAACTTGGTGAGATCATGCAGAGACCTCAGGACCTCAGAACAACCCCAGCCCTTGGCTTCCACACCAAGTCCATCCTGGCCTATTCTGGTCCTAGTGCTTCTCTCATAGATGGCCTTCCAGGCTGGGTTCCAACCACTGAGAAGAGGAAATGTCCTGAGGAGGAAGAACATTTTGAGGGGGCACAGAGAAGTGGTCCCTGCCATGCGTTCTGAGGACCACTAGTTCCCTGAGATGCTCCCAGAAGGGCTCTGTGGCCAGTAGCCTTCACAACGGCCCAGGGCACCCACTGGCATATGAAGTCTCTGAGAAGTTCTGCAAATAAAGTCACTGGCTTCTCCTAAACATATGTATCACAGGACACCTTTTTCATGTAACAACCCTTAATAGCTTAAAGAATCAGGTGAAACAAAAGAGCAGGGGGGTTGGAGTCAGAAGGCCTTCCCTGGGTTCAAGTTCAAAATTCTCACATTCACCGTTGTTTCCCTGGGTCAGTTACTTAGCCATGGTTTCCTCATCAGTAAAATGAAGATAATGACAAATGACCTCACACAGGATTTTTGTGAGTGTTAAAAGGTGCTGGATATGAAAGCACTTGGCATACATGTGAGATATTTATGAAAGAAGAGACTTTGTTTAGGTGCAGAATTTACTCAGCTACTACACTTTGTGATGAAGAATCATCATGTTGATATTGACAAGTTCAGAAGCTGCCCTCCCCTGTTTGTAGCTCTTGACTTTGACCTCTCTTACAGCACACATCCTGAGATGTGCCAGGACCAGCATATTGGGGATGAAATGTCAGGAGTCTGTGATAGTTAAATAATGGAGGATGCTTTTGAATTAATGTGTACTTTTAAGAAAATATTTAAGAATCTTGCAGCAGAATACAGGATGAAGGAGAGAGGAGAGGCTTAGGGTTTGGCTCCATCCCTCTATCTACAGAGTAAATCCATGAATTAGAAAGTTGCTAAAGATGCAGCAGGAGGGCCTGGGTGGACCAGCAGTCTGGGGACAGAGAGGCTGGGACGGGACTGAGACCCAAGGAGGTGCTGGTGGGACCAGATGCTCTCCAAGGGATCTATATGTGTGGCTTGGGAGGTTTGCTTTGGAAACTTGACTCCTTTTCATGTACACATGAAAATTAACTCCTGCATATTCCAAATAACTTTTAATATCTTGGGGTTTTATTTTCTTTATACATTGTATCAAGAGTTCTTAACTTGTACACCATAGACTGTTAGGAGTGATGCAGGGCCAATGGCTATGCTTTTAAGGGCCCAGAAATTCCCTGAAATTAGAAACAAAATTTTGTGTGCACAAGCATTTGTGCATTTGTATAGAGAAGAAAGTTCTAAACCACAAAGTGGGTTTTGGTCTCTGTGAATTATATAAATCACATCTAGGATAAACTCTCTGGCCAGCGGAGCTCACTCTACGAGTGATGATTGGACAGGGGCTTAGGCGCTCCTGTGAACCTCCTGGGCTTCTGTGATGAGTCTGAGGCACTTGGCTTCACTGCTTCATCAGCAAGACTTTGATTTTGCTTGGTCCTCTAGCTCTAGGGAGCTGTAGCTTCTCTGTGATTCCTCCTCCCCTCTTTGGCATGCAAAGTCCTTGAAACCTGCTGTGGATGCTGCTGTAAATCCTGGGCTACCTGGGGGTGGCTGACACGACTTTCACAATTACACAAATAGAGTAAGCAATGTGAACATCGTATAACTCAAGCTCCTTGAATTTCAGCAGGCATTTATAGGACACTTTCTGGTGCCATGCTCTGTGCTAGGACCTAGGTGTCGGGAAGTGATAGAATATAAAAAAGGATGTGAAACAGCCCCTGACTTTCAGAAGGTTCCTGTCCAGTGAACTCAGACAAATGAACATCTCATTGTAATGTAAGCAATAAAAAGGAAATGATAGAGAACTGTGGCCCTTACATTGTTAGAGCTGTACTCTAACACTAATGCTCTACAAGAGTGAGCCTGCCCTGGTGCTCTTAGGTCTCTTGACTTATTCACCTAACAAATATTGATGGGGTACTTATCACATGTCAAGCACTGTACTAGGTACTAGGGATCCACTGGCAAACAAACACAGGCCGGGTTCATGGCTAGCATGGAGACTGGTGTTAATTAAGTCAGATATCACACACACACACGCAGAAATGTAAAATTACAACTGAGATATGAGCTCTAAGAATGAGAAACATGGTGCTGTAAGAGAGGTCACAGTCAAGGCACATTTGACCTTGTCAGAGAGATCTCTGAAGGCTTCTTTATGGACATAACACCTGCTTTTAAAAAAAGGGAAGTTAGGTGAAAAGGGTAAGGACAGGAAGGGAGCTCAGACACCAGGAATAACATGTACAAAGGCCCAGTGGCAGGGAATAGCCTGGGGCCTATTGGTATGTAAAAGAAAGTTCAGTGAGACTGGAATCCAGAGAGTGAAGTGCAGTGTGGAGCTTCGTAATGCAGGTTGGGTTGTGGTCTTTCTCCTAAGTTCAGTATCAAGTCATTGAGGTGTTTCAAGCAGAAATATGACAAGCCATTTTGATTGGGTAGATTAGGGAAGATTTTACATAGTAGGTAGCTTTAGAGCTGACTTGGGGAATGGATTTGATCTCAGTTGTTAAAGAAGAGGAAAGACCTTTCTGGGAACAGTGAAGATGAAAAACAGGGCAGAGTGGAAGCTGACCCAGTGCCTTGGGGGCGGTAAGCTGTAGTTATGAGAGAAGCTTCATGGCTTTGGAGGAATGATTGGAAAAGTTAAGTGAAGCCAAACCACGAGGAGCTGAGATGCCTGCTGTGTTGGAGCATTTAGGCTTTATTATGGGACATCAGAGTTTTTAAGGAAGGGTATAACCTGATGTCACCTGCATGTTGAGTCCTGAGGATTCCATCAGAAGCTCCCCAATCATTCCTAGCATCTGATTTCTGTCTCTAGCTTTACAGTTGAGGATTTTGACCAAAGATTGCCATTTGGCTAATCAGAATACTTACATGGTTGGAGTAGAAACTGTCACTCGATTCCATTTGTGACATGGGCTGTCTTTGGTCATCACTTTCTATTGGGGTTGGTCACCTTGATTTCCGTTGACCTGAAGAACTGAAATAGTATCCTAATCCACTAGAGGCACTAAGATCCAGGAGTTCTCCTCCTGCTCTGCCATCATTCATGGATGAGGCTGCTCCAGTGGAGTTTCCTGAGCAAGGAAATGGGAGCTAAATTTTATCAAAGCCACTGAAAAACCTATTTTATGTGACAGCAACATTTTGAGACTTCTTGTCCACTGAAACAATGTGGAACTTTAAGCTCCCACCTTGTGGAGAAGCTGTAAATGTCTTCTTGGGTTTGGCAATGGTTTAGCGTGGAGAATGCACCTAGAAGATACCAAATGCTTAAGCCACTGCAGAAGAAAGTAACTCTTCTGTGAAGGGAATGGGAGGACCCACTTGTTAAGCATAAACTGCAGATTGGAATAAAGGTTAGAAATAAGCCATGAAAATAAAGCAGAAATTTATACATGCTCCGTATTTCTTGCTGTGACAGAGTTCTGAAGATGAAGTACATGCAGACAGGGAAATGCCCCTAAGTATTGTTTCGAGATATTTGAGATTTTATCTATATATGCAATACTACTTTAAAAAATTATGTGTATTGTTTGAGAGTTGAGGAAGATTTTTTTCCTTTGTGGTGTCTAAAGAAGGGAAGGAATGAGGATGGGAAGTAGCTTTTATTGAGTATCTGATACATCCAGGGCATCCCACCCACAGTATATGACCTATCCTCGTGACAGCCCTGCAAATAACGCTGTATTACTCATTTTATAGATGAGGTGAGGACATGCAGCTCATAAGTGGTAGGGCTAAAATTTGAATTTAGGTCTGTCTCCAAGGACTGTGCCTTTGCATTATTCCAGTCTTACAGATGAAAACCTGGAAACAGAGAGATTTCATTGCTTAGATGACAGTGCTGGCTCTCACGTCAGGTTGTCTGACCCTATGGCCTCTGGAGAAAATGGGGTGAGGTCCAGATCCTCCTCCTCATCATAACTAATGTGCGCTGAGCACTATTCTAAACTCTTCAACAGTTTTATCTCATTTAATTCTCACAACAACCCTATGACGTAGGGACTTGTATTATTCCTACTGCATAGAAGAGGAAACTGAGGCAGAGAGCTGAAATAATGGGCCCATACTCACATAGACAGGAAGTGTTAAATCTGTGACTCTAACTGGGGCAGTCTGAGTCTAAAACCTGTGGTTATAGTCACCTCTCCACACAGCTGAGCTTTCCACGACTTACCCTGAGAAGCTCTTGAAAAAAGCTCTCTTCCTACTGAGACTAATGCTCTGTTTTCTCACCAACATAGCTCACTGGTCCAGTGTTTCCTTTTATTTCCATTTTGTCCTGCATATAAAGATGCTGCTTAAGCATGTCATTATCAGGCTGTGGGAAATGCCCTGAACGTGTTCTCCTTGACCAGCCCCTAATTCAGAGCGTTTTGTTCTAAGCATCCTGGAAGGATTTCACTAAGCTTAATTTATAGGGCCATAAGCCATAAAACACAGTTCCTTTCTGGGTAAGCTTCATTTTCCGACTTGCAGGATAGATGACTCATAGATAAACTGCTCCTATTCCTTGTCGATTGCTGTCCGTATCTTTGGGAATGCATGGTTGCCTTAAATATCTGCAAAGAAAAGAAACTGGATTCTGTGTTAGTGACACTGCTGGTTCTCTCTCTCTGACATATTCTGAATATTTTACCCTTTTTTCTCCAGCCTGGGAATCTTTATAGTCCTAATAGAATTATTCCTTGTATGGTACTTTATGCAAAATGATCTTATTAATATTAAAATGATAAATATTGTGACTCCTGAAATGATATGTTTTGATCACACTTTAACTGTGGTAAAAACACTTTTTTAGGATCCTTTCAAATGTTGCTATAACCTTATATTCACATGCCTACACAGATATGGGTCATCTGGGCTGACATTTAAAAAGATGAAACCCAGCTAATTTACCCACAATAGTCTTTGATATAAACTACAAGGGAACAACAATTTTCTGCCTCTGATGAATGTATGGTAGGTATGTTTTAAAAGAAATTTTCATCTTTCCTTCTCACTGGGACATGAAGCAAGTCAAGTGGATTTTTGGATGTTGGCTCACACAGCTGAATTTTTGTGTTAACATGGCCTTAACTTGTCAGAGGTTCCCTCCAACCTTAGGAGAGAGAGCTATACCCAGTGGCTGTGGCACCATCACTATCTGATGAAATAAAATGAGGTTAGGATGGGGGATGAGGTGACCCAGCTGCTAACACCAGCTTAGTTAGGAAGATCCCCTGAATGACTTGGGCAACTTCCTTCCCCCTGAGCCTTTCCCCTTCTATACACTAAAGGGCTTGGATTAGATAGTTGCTAAAGACCCTTCTGGTACTAAACATTCCGTGATTCTAGGTCTCTTGATGATGGCCATGGGTGAAATCCACAAAAGCCTTCTTCATGAATGCTTAATGTAGAATTAATACTTTTTCAGTTACCACGCTCTCTAGTTTTTCCTTGCAGAGAAAAAAGGAAATAGAAATTTATAGGACTTTCTACCCCTGAAAATATGAATCATATATATATAATATATATTATTATTAAAATATAATAGTATAAGTAAACCCATTTCTTATTCTGTGCCTATAGGTACCTGTAGAGGGGTAGGTCCTTTGCTATTTCTAACCTTTAACTTGCAAGGAAGATATTAATTGTTCCATTTTATAGGTGAGGAAACCAAAGTGCAGAGAGCTAAAATCACTTGACCAAACTCACACAGCTACCAGGTGGCTTAGCAGAGAGTAAAAGCCTGGTGTGTGGGACTCCAAGCCTGAGCTTTGCTACTGTCTCCACAACCAGCCCCACCTTGACACTCATGGGCTGGGGCAAGGGCGCAAATGGAGGCCCACGTACCATGAGTCTAGATATTTAAAAGTTACACTTCATGTTGACCATGAGGAGCCTTCTTTACATGGTGCACAGATGTGGCATTGCCAGACTCTACTCCTCAGAGTCAAGGTCACTAGCAGGGTTCCCTGCCCTCTGCCCCAACTCACCTGCTTGCCACAGCTTTCCTTCAGATGCTTTGTGAGCTGGGAGACTAGTGTGCCATAGCTGCATGTAACCACAGCTTCTGACTCTTGGCCAGCTTTTCTTTAGCTCCTTTACTAGTTCCCTAGGGCTGCTGCAACAAATTACTGCAGACTACGTGGCTTAAAATAATAGGCGTTTACTCCTGCACAGTTGTGTTGGCCAGAAGTCTGAAATCAAGCTGTCAGCAGCTTGGTAAGGTGTAAAGCGCTCCCTCTGAAGGCTCTAGGGGAGAATTGTTCCTTGCCTTCCTTGCCTCCTCCAGTTTCTGGTGGCTTCAGCATTCCTTGGCTTGGAGCTGCTCATCTCCAGCTTCTGCCTCTGTCTCCACGTGGCCGTCTCCCCTGTATGTTGAGGTTGCAGATCTCCCTCTGCCTTTCTCTTCACTGGATTTAGGGCCCAAGTCTAGGGTGATCTCATCTCACGATCCTTAACTACGTTACATCATGGAAAGCCTTTTTACAAATAAGGTCCCATTTACAGGTTCTGGGGGTTAAGATATAGACATATCTTTGGGGGGGCCACCATTCAACCTGCTGCAGTCCTAGATGCAACCAGCTGGGCTCAGCCAGACCTGAGGAGAGCATTCGATAAGCAAAGGCATAGATGTGGGCAAAAGGGACATAGGGAAGAACCACATGGGGTAGAGAAGGAGCAGGAGGCAGATGCAGAAAGGGAGGGGAGCGTTTGGTGGGTGAGCTGCACCGTTGGCACATGAGGGGCCAGGACTGTGGGTTGAAAGCTCACATCGGACTCCCTCTGTCAACAGCCAAGATGTGTGGAGCTTTTAATCTGTGAGGTCCTACAGGGAAGTCAAGATGTTTGAGCCAATGGTGGGACCCAGAGTTTGCAGACTGGGGACAGGAATTACCAAGGGGAAAGAGCCCAGGATACAAAGCATGCTGAAACCCAGGTGACACTGCAGTGGTGAAAGCTGGTAGGAAACTTGGTTGGGGTTGGATGGTGACTGAAGAAATGGTTTCAGATCCAAAATTTTCTCAGCAAAGGACAGAACAATGAACACTCAGCAAGGCAGGCTAGGATTGGAATTCCTCATCGTCACTGATAGATAATATCATTAGTTGTATCAATAGGTACCATCCGTGGCATGCTTATTGTGTATCGGGAGGCTCTGTGCTAAACATTTTTACTGGCATTATCTTATTTAATTCTCACAACAGCCCTGTGTGGAGGCACTGTTTTTCAAAGGAGAATTTGAGACTCAGGCAAATTCAGGAACTTTCCATCATTTCACAGCCCGTGAGGGGCAGGGCTGGTATTCACATCCCAGGCTGTGTGAGTTCAGCCCCTGACCGAGGATATGGCTGCAGACCTGCCTATATCTGGCAGGGCCCAGCGGATACCTGGGGACCCAAGGGGACACAGAGCCAGCCCCTGGGAGAGGGGAGACATCAATTAGAATTAAGGCCTCAGTCAAGGAGCCAGGGTTCAGGGTAGCGTTCCAAGCTAGGAATGAGTCAAGGAAGCCAGCTGGACCCTCGGGCGAGGAATGAGGCAGAGGCCAGTCTTCTAGACCGGACTCACACCAGAGATGTTAAGGGCTGTCACAGACCTCACGGCTTGCACCTTATACATAGAGTAGTGGGGACAGCAAGACAGGCTTCTTGCAAGGAAGTAGCCTGATGATGGGTCATGCAGAGACCGTCTCTTCTAGGAGTCTCCTAAAGTAGGGAGTGAGCTATTTCACTTCTTGCGTCAAACTCAGATCAGCTCAAGAGCAGGTCAGACACGAGAATGGGCTGGGGGCAATGGGTAACAGTGCACCCAGCCCTGAGGGCCTAGAGGAAGCTGAGGAAATGAGGCGGCAGCTGATCGACACAAGGACACCTTCATCTGTGTGCCTGTGTGCGTGCGCTCATCAAGCCATGGAGGGACGTGAGGGTGTGGCTTTCTTTTTTGGTAACTCAGGTAGAGGCAGGTGACTCTCACCGCAATTTCTCCCAACTTTCCCTCTGGTTTCTAGATCCTACCATCTCAGAGTCTCTCTACTTCTCCTATACAAAATTAAAGCCTATGCAAGTCCTCAAAAGAGAATTTCTCAAAATGAACTTATTAGCACTTTAGTTGTATAAATAAGTATTTTAATTTTTGTGGCGCACATTAAAGTTGGTGGATGGGAGACTGTCAGAATTCTTAATCGTCATGAAATATGCTCTTAATAATCAGTCTTATTAAATCTAAATGAAATGCCTGTATGAGGCCCTTATTTTAGTATTTTCTGAACTCGTGGCAGCTTTTTTATCTCAAACAGCAAGCAGAGTCATTCTAAATCATCATCAAATTAACTATTTATGCTCCCTTTCACCAACATTCCTTCCTCCCCCGTTCTGCCTCTCCACCACCCTCTCCACAAATCTCATGTTTTATGGATAAATAATCAGCTCTCGCAGCTTGGCAGAGGACACCCTTGGAGCGCTGGAAGGGAGAGAGCCAGTCACAGGGCAGGACAATCCCCTGAAGCTCCAGGAAGTCCAGGGGAAGCCTCCCCTCGGAGGATGCTACCCTGCATGAGAGGCCCTGGGCATCAGCAGGTGCAGAGTGTCCACCAGAGCGCAGCCTCTTCCGAGAGAGACGTCTGATTTGCTTCCTCAGTCAGTTTCTCTTGGCCGAAGGCCAGTGACAAGGTAATGCCTCATCTCAGTTTCCTTCAGATGTGACTTGGAAGAAAGCAGCTGACCAGTTTTTCAAGACCTTATCTTTTGTTTTGCCCTTGCTTTTTGGAGGCTGAGTGGAACGTTTTCAATACAGAGATCTGAGTTGGCCAAAACCATAGTGGCAGATACAATGCAAAGTCATTTCCAAATCTGGACAAGATTATAAAAGTGTCATCCATGACTTTCTAAGGAGCAGGGAGCAGGAGAGCTCAGAGGTGACATCTTCTAAGAGGGGACGAATTCTCCCCTTTCCTTACTTTGAGAGAATGAGTTGGGCTGATCCCAGAAGACAAGGGAAGGGATGATGGAGTAGTGTGTCGTGAGAGTGTACGGGGTGCGGATTTCTTATCCTGAGGTAACTGATGGCTCCCTGGAGACCCTACCCGAGACTCTGAAGCCGCCATACGAGCTTGGGCAGGGAGACGGAAGCCGCCTGCCCAGCCTAAGTCTTGGGTGCCTTCACTGTGCTCCGTGTGTCAGGACTGCCAGGACCTGAAGCCCTCCCCTTTCCCAGCCCCTCTGTCATTTGTTGGTGCCCTCTCCCTCCTCCAGGTGGGGAGCTGAAGTTGGGACCTTTGACCAGGACTCTCAGTTTTAGGTTCAGAGGTGGCAGGTGCTGTAGGGCACAGCCAGATGTGGAGAAGCCTTTGCTTTTCGAGGGAAACATCCACTTAGCAAGAAGCACGATAAATACTGAAGTTCCTTGGCCACCTCCCCATTCTGAAATGGGGTATTCTCCCCAGCAGTGGGGAGTGGGGGGGAAGTAGAGAAACTGAACACCAGCATCCCTGCCTCATCCATCACAGGTGAGTAAACTAAGGCTGGGGTGGTGCAGCCATTTTCAAAGTGACAGCGTTGTTAGCACAGAATCCAGATCGTTCTGCACACTCCTGGTTCTGAACCTAGTACATGACCTAAGGGAAGCTGATGTTCCTCCTGTTCTTCCTCAGTTCAGCCTTCCCTACTCCCTTCTCAACACACCTGGGCTCTCTTTTGGCATCGGAGCCACAGAGGCCTCTTGGAATTTGGAAGAGGCATCCTCTGTGGTGTCTGTTCTGGGTTTGAATCCTACATCCACCACTTACTGAAGAGCGATCTTGGTCAAGCTAAATAACTTCTCAAGGTCCCAGTTGTCTCATCTTTAAAATGAAGATGGAGACTTCCTTGGGGGTCCAGTGGTTAAGACTCTTCCACATTTCCATCGCGCGGGGCTTGTGTTCCATCCCTGGTTGGGGAACTAGGATCTCACATGCTGCACAGTGTGGCCAAAAAAATGAAAATAAAACATTTTAAAATGAAGTTAATAATAATGTCTCCCTCCCAGGATTACATGAGAAAATCATGTGAATTTCCTGACCCATGGTAGACGTTCAGTAAATCCTGCTTCCTTCCTTTCTTCCACGACAACAAATGTAATCAATTAAGGGACAGGATTCTGGACTGTGTTTGGCATCATTTAGATGCTGCCATTACACAAACAAAGATGTTTGAGCCTGGACTTGGCGCTGCTCTTTTGTAAACTGAAGTTGTCATTAAGCTGAAAGGAGCACAGTATGTCATGTTCAGCTATTTTTACGCCAGGGAGAAATATGCTTGTCATTTAAGGACACAGGCCCCCATCATTAGGACTTGGGAAGAAATGTCCCTAAGAACTCACATGAGGCAAACCAGGCAGGGCCTTTGCATGGGTTCACCTGTGCCCTTGGAATGTGACAGTTTCTGTTTTTCTCTGACCTGGCTGAGAGGAGCCAGAGGCCCATAGCACAGCTGTAGCACATCCTCTGAGGATCTTGCAGGTGGCCAGCTACCAGAAGGTACCTGAGTCCTCATTCTTCTCAGCTTTATACTGGAGTGCCACTCCAGCTACCTGGGCAGCCTTGTGGTTTAAGTCCCTTCCCATCATTCATTCATTCATCAAACATTTATACATGTTCCTTTTAATGCTAAGCCCTGGAGACGCAGCAATGATTGTTAGTGTCAGGCAACCAAAATATTCACAAAATAATATTGCCTTTAAGTGATAGAAAGCTACATTGAAAAATGTATAATGACCAAGCCACTAACGAAAACCACTGCATGTCAGCAAATATAAGAGACGGCTTTGCTGTCAAAGTTGGCCATTTAGAAGGAAGAACTAGGTTTTGCTGAAATCACCTGTGCAGTGATGGAAAAAGAATTGGATTGCAACCCAGGGTAGCTAGGTCTAAATCCTGACTTTTGGTTCTGGTTAAGTTACTTAGCTTGTGTGAGCCCCAGTTCCCTCCTGTGTAATACTGGAGCCATAAACACTTTCCTTATGGTTTTGTTAAGAAGATTAAAGTCCGTGAAGTTCATGAAAACATGAGATACAGGGCCTGGTACCAACAAGTACTCAGTGAGTGGAGGCTGAAACTGAGTTTGGAGAGGCTGCAGAGAGGGTCAGAAGCTTCAAACAAATCTCACATCAGATAAGGTTCAGGCAGCATGACTTAGAACAGATGGCTCTTCAATTATCCAAATGAAATTGGATGAAAAATCCACCCTGGAGATTTTTAAGTGAATTTAGACCCTGGATCTACTCTTCAGTATTTTAACTCCTTTATTTGGCCACCCACTGTGTAGAATTGTTTTCCCTTTAATTTATCCAACATTTACCTCTTTCAGACTCTGAGGGGAAACCTTTTGTTCTTGTGGACCTTAATTCTCTACTGACACAAGGAGTCAGGAAGACTATGGGCAGAAGTGAATCTCTATGAAGCTTCACGTCAGTATCTGCCTTAACATTGGGGCCAATTTAAAGTACAAACCCATTTGTCCTCAACGTCCTCAGTTTTCCTACTGCCCTTAGCCCTGCTTCTGTCCCACAAAGCATTCTGCAATTGATTTCAATCGATACCAGGAAGTCAGGAGGCCATTGGCTGGGAAAATGACAGTGAGTTACCGACAGAGCATGGCAGGGTCCCCCATCTTCTGGCTTCTGGCCCAGGACTCTTCTCCTTTCTTCAGTCATTTAGGTAGCCCTTGGTGTTCAGGTGCCCAGGTCTGGCATTTCCTCTCACCTGAACTGTCAGGAAGAGCACACGTCCCCATCAGCCTCCCCACCTTGCCTTACCCCTCATCTGTCTTGGAGAAATGCTTTACTCACTGCAGTCTGGAAAGGAAACTACCCCAAATTTATTCTGCAAAATAGGATCAGTGATGCCCACTGAGCAGACTTAACAGAACCTAGGATTGTTTTACTTCCCTCCGCTCCCCGCCATTGTCATTGATACTGGCATTCTTAAAAAAGGCAATCTTTGCAATTACGTAACAATTTACGCTTTTAAAGTCACTTTTTACATACATTATTCTGGTGCTAACAAAGCCTTATGCAGCAGATGTGGCATTATTACCCTTTTTCAATAGATGTGATAAAAGCACAGATGTATGCAGTGACTCCCCTAAGCTCACACAGCAAAGCCATGGTGGAAGCAGAATCTAGCACCCAGGTCCCTGACTTCCTGCCAGGATTCCAGGCCACACCTCTCTCAAGGCACCAGTGCTCTTTAGGGAAATTAAAGCAGAGGCTCTTGGCATAGCTCTTTGCAATTCCTTTTCAGCTCTATCCACCACCCCTGTGCACACTTGCAGGCCTCTTTCTTCCAGGAATGATTACGCAGAAAATGGGAACTGACAGTGATAGATGGACTTTTCCATTTTCTGCTAACTCGGCTATGAAGTCAGAGCCCATTTTAATGAATGTCCATTAAGGTCAAATTTGGAAAGCAGGTATTAAGAGTCATTGCCGCTAATTACACCCTGAGAGCTCTATTTGTATTTTCAAATTGGATAAAAAGGTTAGTAAAATGGAACATTTCAGCACAAGCTGGCTCCGGGTTTGCTCTCCAAGTTTTCGGAAATGATCAGCTGCCCAAACTTGCTGAGAAGTAATGTTCTGTCTTATTCCTGCCTCACAGGTGAGCCAGCGCCGCGAGGAGTGGCTGCCTCTTGAGTCCTGTCAGTCTCTGGCAGATCCGATTACATCTGGGACCCTTAAGAGTACTTGAAGCAAACGGCACTGGTCTATTTTAATCCTGCTACTTCGAGAAACTAGAAACTGTAAGGAGAGTCTTCCTGCTGACAGGTGGCTCCATGAAAGTCGTCCATCTGCTGCTAATTATGGCAGAGAGAAAATTCACACAGCCCAGTTTTCAGTTTATTTGCTAAAGATCTCCAAAGGTGTAACTGTCTTCCCAGATCACAAGGCCATTCACAGCATTACATCTATAGAGCCTGTTAATTATTTAAATAATTTAAAACCTAGGGCGGCAGGGAGCATTTAACAAAAGTTGGGCTGGGCAAGGACTGGTTGGAGGTTCTGTGGTGGCAGAGGGAGTCTGTTCTCACAGGGTTTTGTTTTTCTCCTTCCGCTTCTTTCTGAGGGAGACTCAGAGAGGGGCTGAATTAGGCAGAATCAGCCCTATTTCAATCTTGATTTGTTTTGATTCCCAAACTGCAGTTCACAGCTGTCTCCTGGATTGTAGCCTCATCTGTAAAATGGGTATAATCTTCCAACTGCCTCTCCCAGAAGGCTGCTGTGATCTTGGAATAGGCTAACTTATTAGAAAGTGCAATGTATAGAGTTATATAGTATGTAAAGATTTTTAAGCCCATTAAATAAATAGAAGAGATTAAGTCTGATAGATCAGATGATGAAATAACAACAGAAGAACAGATATCTTTTCCTTTCCTGTAGTTTTTTCCTTTATATATGTGTGTGTGTATACATATATATGTATATAAAAGGCATATATGGCATATATATATGCCTTTTTTTTTTTTTTTTTTTACTAATTCCACAGTAATAGGTTTGCATTGTATTTTAGTCATTGGTTTATGGACCCATCTCCCTCCCTCTGCTGGACTGGGAGTGCTTTGAGGATGAGAACAATGTCTTATCCTATTGATTCATATTTATGCTCCTAGTGCCTTGCAGAGCCCGACACATAGTAGGTGTTCAATATATGTTAAATTGAAGAACCTAGATATTAAGCAAATGAAACAAATGTGATTTTACTTGATGAAGTTATGTTCAGCATTAACCTTAATAGCTGGCACTGAATCTGTCAAATTCAATCGTTTTTGACATATTTGATGATTTTTGTGCAAGTGCTAGAAATTCTGTAGAATCCATTACAAAAAGACATATAGCTCCAAGTTGGGTGTGATGAGCTGGAACCCTGCCAATCTGTTCTCTAGATTCTGTCCTTGCTCTTTATGCTTCCCCCTACATCAGAGTCTGGTTTTCAGGTATAAAATGAAGGTAGGATAGGGTTAATCAGGTGACTTAGGTTACACTGAATATTTGCTGTTAGCTTTAGTTGGGAAGTGAGAAACTGGTTCCTAATTTGCAGATAGTATGCAGAAAGTGCATGAATGAAATGGAGCACAGTGAGACAATGGTGAGGCCAGAGGATGCCTCCCCCTCATCAGGCAAAAGCTGTGCCAGGTCGCCCCCGATTCTGTCTGGATTGAGTGTTGCCTTGTATTTGGATGTCCTTTAACCTAAACGATATTGTTGGTATACAGTTCATATGGGTTTCCATACATTCTTATTCCCATGGAGGGGTAAGTTGGGAAAATAAGTTCTTTTATGATATCATAAAAATGATGTCAATCCAGATAACAATGAAAAAGTCTTTAAAAGGGCTAGAAAGGGATTAGCTGACTAGTGAAAAGATTTTTATTCAAAAATGTCTTTTAGATAAACCTGGTTGCATTAGCCATTGTTTTTATTTTAAAAATGTTTTTATTCTGCTTCTGCTCTTTACAGACTGTCTACTTTTGATTGTTCGATGCTCCTCTATTGTTGGAAATGTTACATGCGCACAGAGGCTGCAAAGCAGGCTCTAGGTTGGGATCAGTCTCCTTGTTACCCTGACATTGTTGGGGATCTCAGCTTTGAACTCAGTTACCTCACTCGCCTTGCCTTTAGCACCTCCTGGTCTGATCTTACCAGCTTCCTGCCTCATAACCCCCATCCACTGAAGCTGAGCCTCACTTGGCCTCGCTTCTCTGGCTTTGGTCCTTGGTTTCTTTTCTTCACCTCTCCCTCTAGTTATGCAGCCTGCAAGCCTGCCAGGCAACCTCTTCCTGCCTCTGTAGTCACTGAAAGTAGTACTTCTCTCCTGGTCCTTCTAGCCCCATGAGTAAGCCTTGGGCAAAACATGAGGTAGGCAAGCCTCATGTGATTCTTCCTCCACTATCTCCCACCTTCCAGTCTTTTCCATTCTCCATTGTACTCTTTCATAAGCGCCCATGGCAGGATTTTCCGAAATCTGATTGTTTTCAAAGCTTTACATATTTGGTTGTAGTAGATATTGTTCTTACTCTTTTCTTCCCCCTTTCCCTATAGTTCTTCATAAGACTTGAGGAAGATAAAAAGGGGTTCCTACTTTTAAAAAGATTGTGGAATAGTTGATTCATAATCTGCATATTGTAGACTAATACTGATTATATATTATTAGTATGATATTCCTTGGGACTAATACTGATTATATGTTATTGTATGATATTCCTTGTTTATTGATACTGTCTTCCTAACCGGATGGTCAGTTACTTCCTTAGGTGAATCCTTCGCTCTTGTATCTCTCAAGTGTAGCACGGTGCCCACACATACTGTGGGACTAGGAAGTGTTAATTATAAAGTCACCATCATCTATCCATTAACTCCTGCTTGAGTGCTATGCTACCACCAAACAGCTGCTGAGAATCATCCCCTTCTCAGTCCTCATAATTTAAGATGAGATCCTTTTGGAAACCAAAGCCAGTGAGGTTGCACTTTTGTTTTTCAAGAGGAGTCATTGGTGGAAGTATACCAATTCCTTAATATGGTATAATTATGGCTTATGTAGCCTAAATAACTATTTTGGGGGATTTTCTATTTGAGCAGATTGTTTCTGTGATAAAGTGAAGTATATATGTGTGCAAAAAGGGATTTTTTTTTTTTGGTAATTTTTTTTAACATTCAATGTGTGGCTTGATGTTTTGAGAAAACACCTCCATTGTCACTACTCCGTGGAGCTATTGCCAAGGTACATTTTGCTTTGCTAGTGTAGAAATGGCCTTTCTGTGACCAATAAGAATTTCCTGGCAATCCTGAATCAAAATGTTCTTGCCAGAACCTAATTTGGGGAATTGTATTTTTCTCACTAATTAACTCCATTGTTTCAATTAGGAAAGAACTTTTCCTTCCAGCCCAGAACACTGTCTCTGTACAGCAAGGTGGCTTTGAAATGCTTTCACGATGAAGGTGAGGATTTGTACTAAGCTCACCCAGCCTCCCTTGTAACCACAGTTGCGAGATGGCTGACCCTGTTTTTGAGGGTCAGTATGTTGGAATTTAAGGGTTATATACAGTTGAAAGTGACATCCAATTGGGATATTGGGATTGCCATATGTACATTACTAATAAGAAAAAAACATCAAATTGTACACTTTAAATATATGCAGTTTATTGTATGTCAATTATATCTCAATAAAAGTTCTAAAAAAAAAAAAAAGTGACATCCAAAAAGTCCAGAAGAAGCAAAAAGAATTTGTATTATCTTCACCTTATGGATGAAGTCTCATTGAGGTCAAGTATGTTGTCCAGGCTCATTATAGTTAGAAAGTAGGAAAAATCAAGATTAGTACAGAGGTCTCTTCTCTCCTTATCCAGGCAGAGTAGTTTCAACTAGCTCAAGTGGAGCTCACATCTTTGAAACTGATCTCCTTAGAAGTTTGGTAACTAGCCAAGTTAATCAGTCATAAATTCTAAAACTCATATCAGCTACTTCACCCTCCTGGTGCATAGCTGAAGAGACACTTTGAACCTATAGTATAGAACATAGTCAGCAGTCTGTGCTCTTTGGCTAGGAGATCTAAAATTACTTCCTCTCTATTAATGCAAATTATGATAATTAACATTGGTGATATATTTAACTGCTTTCTATATGCATTAAGCTTTGGAAAAATAGCTATAAATATTTTGGTGATTTGTGATAGTAAATTAATTGCCGTACTGACTTAAAAATGATTTAGAGCCTTGTTGATCTATTGGCTCATTTCCCCAAATGACTTTGCCCCCTTGGGACAGAAAAAAAAGTCACTATAGATACCTTTGCCTTTGACAGATGCTCTTCTCTTGATCTGTCTTCCCTGTATTGAAGATTTTAATGTTCAAGAACAATGGTAGAATGTGAAAGATGTGAGTTTGACCTTTCTGAAGAGGCTCTCGGAGCTAATGGGAGAAGAGTAATATCAAGCCACACTTTTCTATTCTCATAAGATTTCCTGTCTCACTTCACCCACGAATATTAACTGAGCATAAGACCCAGAAGCTAGGGTAAAATACATCCTGCTCAAAATATGCTCTAACAACAGTTTCAGGATTGTCAGTGTTGACACCAAAAGTGTAGGAAAAGGAACCCCCCCCCCAAAAGAACCCATTTATAGAGCCTCATCATAATCGTTCAACTGTTAACATATAGATTATCTCAGTTAATATCTCATTTTGATTCAATAATTTTCCTATGGTGAGTCCTGCCTGTATGAAGAAGAATATCCTTTTATCTATTTCTTCTGAATCTACACTTGTGAAAATCTCATGTACTGTTGTTTATCCTGGTGTTGCTGGTTTAGTTAGGTGGGGGGTGGTGGTACACTGGAAGAAGAGTAGCTGATACTCCAGCCACTGCTAAAGGTAGTCATCATGAGAACATTAGATCCATGATATTGTCTCCTATTGTGTCCAAAGTTGCTCATCTTTGGGGTGCCAGGTTTGTCAGAGAGTTGGGGCAAATGTTTCCTTCTCATTGTTGTGAATCCTTGTCACCAGCATCCAACTAGCACAACTGATACCCAAATTCGTGTTCTTACTCAGCATTTCCTTCCTAACGATGCCTAGTATTGTGCTCATTTTTCTAAGTAGCTGTACATTGATCAGTATCTTTTGGAAACAATGAGTTTTAAACCCATTGTTTAGTTTACAACCTTTTTCTTATGTATGTGGAGGAGAGGACCTTCCCATTTAATATTTATAGATTAAGTGCTATTTAAAAGACTGGACTATGTTGTAAGAACTTGGCGGTTAAGAATAGTTTTATTCTAAGTCATCAGCCATCATTGAGTTTATCTCCCTATGTTATGCAGCAGCTTCCCACGAGCTATCTGTTTTACATTTGGTAGTGTATATATGTCAATGTGACTCTCTCACTTCGTCCCAGCTTCCCCTTCTTAGAGGGACAGGATAGGGAGGTTAGGAGGGAGTCGCGGAAGGGAAGGGATATGGGGATATATGTATAAATACAGCTGATTCACTTTGGTGTACCTCAAAAACTGGCACAAGATTGTAAAGCAAATATATTCCAATAAAGAGCTTTAAAAAAAGAAGTATTAAAAAAAAGAATAGTTTTATTCATGATTTTGTACCTCATGGTGCCTAAAGTAGTATTTAAAACATAGGAGATACACAATCCAAATTCTCTAAATTAAACTGAATAGAAGTAACAACTATGGCCTTCTGTGATCATCAATACATTATCTAATGAGTGATGGAGATACTGGATTTTAGAAAAGATGCTGACACATGGTAGTGAGAGATGAGGTCATTCATGGCTTCAGTGGATACTTATTTCACTCATTTAACAGTTATTTACTGCATTCCTATTATGTTGCAGGCATTGCGCTAAGTTGAAGGAAACTAGAATGTAGTTTGAAATTCCTTTGGGGGCAATCAGAATTACTGTTTAAAAAATAATTAAAATAATTCTTTATTGAAGTATTGATATAATCTACATATAGTAAAATGTATAAATCTTAAGTATACAGCTAGATAAACTTTTTATATTTATGTACCCAGGTACCGGCCACACAGATCAAGTTATAGAATATTTTTACCCCTCCAGAAAGTTCCCTCATGCCCCTTTCCTGTTAATTACCATTGCTACAGAACTAACCATATTCTAATTTCTACCATCATATATTGGTTTTCTGTTCATGAACTTTATATGAAAGGAATCATATGATGCATACTTTTTTGTGTCTGCCTTATTTTGCTTAACATACTGTTTCTGAGATTAATCCACATTGTTGCATGTATTAGCAGTTTTTCTTTTTAAATTACTTGATGTATTCCCAGAATTACTTTTTGACATTTCTTAAAATGGTACAGGGAAAACTCTGGGAGATGGTCATGGCTATGACATACTTTTTTAATCTCCCTAGAGCCATCCATAACAAACAAACAAACAAAAATAGAGCAACTAGGATAGCAAAACCAAAAACCATGTACAACAAAACTAAGTGAAAAGGTATCCCCACAAATGCCAAATATTGATCAATATTAACTGGACCAGCATGGTAAGGAGAAAAGTAGAAGAGGAAAAAGGAGGGGCTTCTCATGAACTGACTGAGAATTCCCAAGCTGACAGCAGACACTCACCAGGAAGCTCAGCAAGCTAGTCCAAGGAGAGCAGCCAAAACTGGAAAAGAAGTTAGCAGAGTAGAATTCACGGGTAAGGCTTATGTTGCCAGAGCAACCTAAGACCTATATCCTTTTGCTACTAACCAAAAAATCCTCCTTACAAGGTGATTCCCCCTGGGGGGAGAAACTTCTGTGAGTAGAATTCAAATCCGTTAGATTAGGGACAATAGGAGCAAAAAAAAGAAGAAAAAAGTAGGGAAGGGGAACATAGTCAGCACATCTCAGAAAGTATCAGGGCAAATGATTTTGAGCACTTAGTGAAAATAATAGAAAAGGGAGCTGTAGAGCTATGACTCTAGGAATGCTATCCTGGTTCATCTTCTCCCTCTAGCACAGAAAAACTTATCTCACTTAAAACAAGAAACAGAAAAGGATTGTGGGAAAATCCCATATAAATTATTATAAAGACTCAATAAATATCCCTATAGACAACCAAAGAGACCAGAAAAGCAAGCCCACAAAATAGATGAAAATTATAAAGTAATACTTCAAAATAGATATAAGAAAATAATAGAAGCTATGAAAAAATAATAAAAATATGAATTAGAAAAATTCAGAAATTATATGAGTGGAGAAAGAAAAGGAAGTTTGAAAAAGTATGTATCTAAACTGAGACAATTAAAAATAAAATAAAATATTGGAAATGAGGACTGGATGAGGAGGAACGCAAAGGTGAATAAACACCACACAAAGTTCCTTAAGAGATACAGAAGATGGAAGAGATAAAAAAATGTTTAAATCAAAAGAAATTGAAAAATAAATAAAATAGATTAGAGAGGAAGTAATACAGAAGATAGGCAGTGAAGATCTAATACATGTATAATAGAAGTCCCCCACCCCCCACACAAAAGAAACCAAAGCATGGAACAGAATTAATATTAAAAACTCTAATTCAAACAAACTTTCCTGATATAAAAGGTAAATATACACTAAAATTTTTTTTTCTGGGAAAATATATCCAGTGTGGCCATACTGGCTTAGAAATGAAAAGAAAAGGCTTATTTGAGCATCCAGACCATAATATTGAATCATTTGCAGGAGGGTAAAAAATCACATTGTCTTAAGTTCTTTTCAAAAGCAATGCTTATGTGAAGACAAGGGAGAAACATATTTAGGATACTCAAGGACATAAACAGTGAGCCAAGGAGTTTATATGCAGCCAAACTGATATTCAAGTATAAAGACTGTAGCAGCATGTGACATACATACTAGAATCCAGGGAACAGCTAAGGAATCTCCAAATGACTAAAGAGACATTGTCATAAGGATTGATGTCTAACAGTGGTAATCAGAACATGTGAAGATGAACTTACACATGTAAACCTCTGCATTTTTTCTGAAAACAAAAGGCTAGAATACAAAAGAACTTTTCAAACAAATCTGAAACATAAGATCAAGTATAGTTGAGGATAAACCGACATCTTCAACTAGTTCAGGTACTTCAATATCAGAGACAAATTTATCGTGGCTGAATCTCCTTTAAGGTAACCATTGGTTGTGTAAGATGAAGCTCCAGGTGCCATGATGGAGGAGTAGCCATAAGTCAGTATCCATTCACAAAATCCCTGGAGAGAATTCCCAGATCTGTACAAATAGGCTATACCCAGTGACATCCTCTGCCAACAACCACCTTAGACAAACTTTCCCTTAGGTAACTGTTTCTGGAAGTGGATATTAGCCTGTTCTGAAAAAAAGAAAAAAGAAAAATTCATTATGCATAATTCTGAAAAGTAAGGTCATTGGTACCCTGTGGTTGACTCCCCCAACCAGTGGTGCTATCACATTGTTTTGGGCACAGGTGACACATTTCAGGCATTGTATATAGAACTGTGAGGAGTTTCTGAGTTTGGAACTTGCTACATAAGGTCCTACCTGTAATCTGAACATCTGGAGCATGCACATGACATTTTGAATTGTGCTGCCTGGCTTTGCTTTTTAAAAAGCCACAGTCTTCCATTGCAAAGGTATTTCCAATTTGTTAAGCACATCTGACTTGGAGCCACACCCAGGAACTGAATTGAATGAAGGGCTGCCTTGAGCAATGTATTCTAGTTCTTGTCTACATCATGCCCTATACATCCCATTTCTACAGGAATGAAAGTTTGGGGCATTTGGAAAAGTGATAGTGCTTTGTTGCATGTCCTTGGTCCCCAAATCCAAGGACTGTGGTTGTTGTGGGATTGTACTGCTTGCGGGAAGATAGGACACAGTCTTTGAAACTAATGGACTAAATTTTGCTGAATAACATTTTCCTTGTTTTATTTACCCCCAATAAAAATAATTTTGAGATACTCTAAAAATAATTGTATTGGATACAACTTTCCTTTTGGAACTGAACTGAAATAACCATGTCAAAAGCCAACAAACAGATGGTAAACTTTCTGTTTCTGCTGACTTGGGCTAGATTTTTCTTAAAGCAGAAGAGGGGTTTCATGCCCTAATATCTCATTCCCTTCCAGTCCCCTTTTAACTGTAACAGATTTGGGTCATTCACTGAAGACCCGCATTTATTTCTAACCTACATAATCTCAGTGTTATCTCACTGATTAATTATTATAAATGATTGACATCAGAAATGCTGAAACATGAACCTGAAATTATGGCAAATTCTTAACTTCTGGTGTTAATGAGCCCAACATCATCTCTGATTTTTTTTCTCAGACATTGTTTCTATTTCAAGGTGTTGAAGCTCTGTAAGCTTCTAGTATTTGTTTGTTTTTCTGGAAGATTTCAGAACCATGTACTGCTCAAAAAAGGAAGCTGAAAGTCTCTGAGGTCTGTATACTTGTGGCTTCAGTTTTCATGGTTCCTGGTAGACCAGAGGTAGTTCATGACTTCCTCTCTGATTTGTCCTTTCCTCCCCTGTGATGTCTTTTTCTCTCAGAGGTACTGCCCCTTCTCGAAATTCTACTTCCATGACTCAATGACACTGACCAGACAGTCATTCTGTTGGGTGTTTGCTAGACACGTTGATTTATCCTAACTTAATCCTTGTAGGGGCTGACTTGTATATGGTGAGACTGTGGATTCCTCCTTTTCATTTTAAAGATGAGGAGAATTGAAGTTTATTAAAGTGGTAACTTGCCTAGGGCCACAGAAAGTAAGTTGCAGAGTCAAGACTTGAGTATGAAGGCTTTGAAACCAAAACATCTGGTTGTGGCTTCTGAAAGCAACATTTATAAGCAAATTACAAGCTCATTCTCACAACTACCTGCTAGTTTTTACTCCTCCCACCCCCACCCACTGGTAGACTTCATTGTTCCTCTTCACAGCCTCAATCCTATTCATCCTTAAAACTCCGATACTAGCTTAGCCTCTGCCATAAGCCTTTCCAGCTCCTCTTACTTCCCTCTCTCCCTTTGCCTTTTTTTTTTTTTTTTCCTAAAAACCTTTCCTTCAGCCCCAGTCTCATAATCTCACCCTTAGCCACCTTCTGGTTTAAGGGGGGGAAAGAATGTGATACTGGTTGGCTGGCCAGACTTGCCCAGGTCCTAGCAACGACCGTTGTCCATGTCCACACCTCCAGTCCCAACCCAGCAGACCCCAGAAAGAATGGCCCGGATGCCAATGGGAGTTCCCATTATAACATCAGAGTCCCAGCTTTCCAGGACTGGATGAAACTGGGCAGGAACAACCCACCTGCACCCCAGACCTCAGACCCCCAAAGTTCGCTTCTTTGTGGGGAATGCTGTCCACCTCCTGTCTCCAAGTGCTGTGCCCTAAAAAGTCAGAGGAGGTTGCAAGAAGCCCTACTTAACCCTCACAGGCTGCTTGTCTCGGCACCATTTCCCTGAGCCCTTGGTTATTTTTACTCTCTGCGAGCTTCTTCCCATTCTTCAGGTGCTGGGCGAGGTGGCGTTCATTTGGCTTTGCTTCTGACACAAGATAAACGAGCTTGGGGCCCTGGGCAATTCACTCTGGCTGCCAGGGGGTTCCAAAATAGCAAACTATTTTTCATAACAGCAACGTGATATGAAGGGAGATGCAGCAGGTGCACTCAGATTTCCCATCGCCGTCTGGGGCGCATGGCAGAGGGAGAGGATTCATTAAAGTTTGCACTTGTGTCCGGGAAAAAGAAGGGCCCCCTCTCACAGTGGCCATTTCCCTTTGGCTAGGTCAAGGTCTCGCCTCCTGAAAGCAAATCTTGTCCTTGGCCAAGGTGGAAGTGCAGTAAAACAGCAGCCTGGGCATCCCCATAGAGTTCCGTGCCTTTTTTTCTTTCCGTGTAGAAAGATAAGGTTACAGATGTGAATATCTACTGAGTATTTTTTTTTTAAACATGATCTTGGGTGTTAAGCAAAAGAGCAAGATTTCTTAAAAGTTTCAAATATTTGACATTTTAGTTCATTAAATGTGCGGTCATTCAGAAAGTTTAAAGAGTAAACTTCTTTTCTGTTCTCCCTGTTTCCAAAGATGTAAAGGTGAAAGATCAAACTGACATTGCCTTTGTGAGTTTCTCTCTCCTGCTCTTGACGCATTAGAAAAAGGCTTCTGCTTTCACAGCACTAGTCGTTATTAAAAAGTTGCTTTCCAGCCCTACATCTGATACTCTCCCGTTATCCCCTACCATGAATTATGCACATGTTTTTAGGGTGGAAATTATAATAAAGCAAAGAGGATTTTCATTTCTATTTGCATGTACTGTGAGTTTCTTTTTGATGTTTCTCCCCTCATCAAGTTAATAGATCTTTCTGGCTGGAAATGAACTAAAAATAAAATTGAAGTATATGTTAGAAGAATAATAATATGTGCTTCGAGTGAGGCTAGGGAACACATTTTTTTTGGGTAAAAGTGTCGAGAGTCAAGGCCAGAGTATGAGGGAGCAGGTATTATAAGCACTAGCTACATGCTAGTGAGCTGTAACTGAGTACGTAAAACACTGCATTCTGTCTTATAATACATCTTAATTTAAACATTTCTTTTCCCAAGGGACCACAGGGTATGTGGTGCATGAATAAATAAATGCCATGACTTATTTTGGAGGCTCCAATCATAATACAATTATATGCATTGCAAATTTTCATATGCTACTTTTGGTTTCTAGGTTTTCTTTTTTTAATTATTAAACTGAATTGCACGAAGAGATAAACCTCAACCCAGCAACAAAAATGGAGTCAGAGAGGTTAGTGAAGCTAGAGAGCAGAATCCCCTTCATTGTGAGCAGGACCCCTTCAGAGAAATAGTGATTACATTTTACATGAAGTTATACTAATGACTGGCCTAACTCAGTCAGGCCTAGAAAGACTGGGCAGAGGAAAAGAAATTTGTGACTCTTCTATTGTCATGTCTTGCTGAATTTTAGAGACCATTTCTCTTTTCAAATCAGCGGTAGCTCCTGATCCTACCAGAAGAAAATAATATATTTTTCCTCCTTAAGAACAGCATTTTCTTTCCTCGGGTCACTAAGATCCATTTTCTAAATAATCTTGAAGTCTAAAAAATTGCCTCTGAGTAGCCAGAAGAGGTGAATTCAACCTTGCAAATAGTTCTCTAAAACCATCACCCTTCTAAAAAGCCTTTTCTCTTTATACAGTGTGTGTGAGTTCTAGCCACATGGGGTATTTTACCATCTTCTAATCTCCCTTTCCTATCTCTGACTCTCTCTCTCTCTCTCCCTCCCATTTCTCTTTATTAAAAAAACATAAGAGAGATGCAGGATAGTAGAGAAGTTAAGGGCACTGGCTTGCAATCATATAGACCAGGGTTTGAGTCCTGTATTTTCCACTCCCAATTTATTTACCAGCTGTGTGCCCCTGGGCAAGTTACTTAACCTCTCTGTGCCTCAGTTTTCTCACATCTAAAAAGGTGATAATAGTTCCTATCTTATTGAGTTGTTAGGATTGAATGAGTATATAAAGTGCTCAGCAGTGTCCACATGATCCCAATAAATATTAGCCATTATCATATCAAAAGCATCTTACTATAGTAAATCCACTCAGTTTATGATTTCCCATGCCAATCTAATTAAGAAATCAAAACCAATCAGGTATTTCTGTTAACCTAATTTGGGGGCTTAATAGTCTCTTTCATTTTGTTGTGTCCAGGAAAACAGATATACCCTCCTCTCCACATACTCCAGACTCAAGCACACTCATTTTGCTGTCTTCACTTGTATGGCCACACTGTCCCACCAGACTGGATGAAAAGGGAATTGAGGACAAAGCAGGGTTTGGGGTTGGTTTATTTTTGTCTGCTTGGACACATTGACTTATTTTCTCTCTCAGTATTTTGGGTCCTGATGATTCCTCTCTTGCTGGAAAGCTCAAGCTCTGGGCTCACGAGCCCCCCTGGAGACTGATTACTATAAATCACCATTGACCTCCTATCCACTTAAACCTAGAGGTCAGAACTTTAAAGACGCTGTAAAGAGTTTACATTGGTGCATTTAGGCTTCAGCTTTAACGTAACCTGATAGTGCTGTGTGGGAGAGAGAACCATGGCTAATAGGCCTGGTAGAGCAAGATAGGTGGCCAGCACCCTAAGGCCAGTAGAAGAGGCAGAGACTTGTGAATGAAGGTCATGGACAAGGATGGCACACCAGCCACTCTGGCCAGTAGGTGGGGCCACAGCCCATCTCCACCAGCCAGGTGGAGCCCCCTGGATGCTTTGTGCTGCCTTGGATTTTTCTTTTTCCTTTGAAACTTGATTTTTCTTCCGTCTCTCCCTTTTTGTTGCTGCCAAAGTTATTTTATGTCCTCGTGCAGTTTCTTCCCCTTTCCCTTTCTTCATCCCCATTCTATTCACTTCACAGATATTTGAGTGCCTACTATGTGCCAGACACTGCTCCAGGCACTGTCGGCAGAGGATTGACTAAGGCTCACAGGGTCTCTGTGTTTTGGATGCTGACATTTAGAGATGTAAGCCAGTGCTTCTCAAACATGAATGTGCATGAAAATCATTTGAGCATCTTGTGAAAAGGCAGATTCTGATTCAGGAAATCTCGATGGGGCTAGAGATCCTGCATTTCTAATAGGCTCCTGGGTGATGCAGATGCTGCTGGTCCAAAGCATACAATTTGCATAGCAAGAATGCAGAGCCCTTCTGCTCCCCTCCTTCCCGAAGCCGCTGGCTGATTGTCCTCAGTTATGTTAGTGGAGTTTCACAATGTCACAGACTTGACCTTTCCTGTGAGGCTGTCAGTTGTGTTCTAAGACCTGACATAGGCTAGCATTCATTCAAATATCCAAGAATCACAAGGGAGAAACGGGTGGGAGGGTATGGTTAGATGACCCCACGGCTTTCCATCCCAGCCAAGTCCCATGCCATATGGTGAGCGGGACCACTGAGACGCATCGTACACACAGGACAGCTCCTGCTCCTGGATGATAATAGCACGTTAAGCACATTGCATGATATAGCCTTTCTCTGGTAACGGGGGTGCCATTTACTAATTTGCCGCTCTTACATGACTAATTTAACTCTAGTTACTACTTGGTCATTAGGGAGTCACTTATTCACAAAGCAGAATCAGGCTAAATAAATAATAGGAAGCCGGGAAAAGAGGCAGATGAAAGTAGAAAGTGGAAGTTAGCTTTTAATGCAGGGTAGAGATTTGCTGGTGTTTAATGCAGATCCCCATTTAGAGCATAAATGCAGACTCTTCCTCTGTTTTTAAGTGCCCGTGACCCTAAATGAGTAGAATCCTGTAGCAGAGAGCAGCTACCTTCTCTTCTAATAAGAATCACATCCCAATAGAATGTACATTTCCAATTACTATGCAAAAACAATGGCAGAATTACTTAAAAATGTACAGCCCCCTAAGGGCTCTCGATGCTGTAGTCCATGTGAATCTATCATTTGCATGCAACTATTGTGGGGAACAACTGAATCCTCCATCACAGGCTATTTAATCAAGCGAGAAGCCCCTAAATTTCTTTGCAAAGATTTGCGAGTTCTGGAGCTAAATATGCAATTGGTAATATATTCTGGCTGTCTGCACGCAGCCTTCCTTGTTTCATTCTGAATGGCATGGTGTTTGCATTGACATTTAGATGATGGGTCATCTTGGATTTCTCCTGTTCACAGCTGGAACTTTAGTGGCAACTCCCATTAGTAATCACTGTGCTTTTTTTCCCTAGTGACTGAGCCGTTTACAAACCAAGAAGAGGAAAAATTATATATTTGGTTACAGACTGTAGAAGAAAAATAAACTAACAGCACGGTAGGAAAGGTGCCTAGGGTTACTTTCTGTGGATAACTGAAGATCAGGTGGAAGTAAAGGACTCAAATGATGTGTTTCCCCCACCCTTACCTACCAGCCCTATTGCCAGACTTGTCATTGGAAAGTTAGATGAAAATAGCCTGCAAAGACTCCAGGATCAACCACAGCCACTAATGCAGTAAGATTTGAGGGAAGCAGAAAGAGTTCTTTCCATAAACATCTACTTTTCTGATCTAGCAAGGTGCCTGGAATTTTCCCTTGCTCTTATCTATCTGTCTGTCCATCCATCCATCCCAAAGAAGTTCCTGTTAAGATACAAATGGGTTTTCTGGATGGAGATCCCATCCTAATGTATTGGTAGTCACAAACATTTTGGCATCATTTAGTTATCAGCTTCAGCAATCCGTATCAGGGCCCTGAGGGGCCAGTGGGTCTAGAGACTAAGGGTGGAGGCCAGAGGCAATGCCTTCAGAACCATGGAGGCCCCACGCGTGGAAAACATAATGGCCCATTGCCTCCAGTATGCAATGCAAACTATAGACAGTTTTATTTTATAAAATTAGTGTGAGAAAGTCAAACTCAGTTTTGATTTTTCCTATGATGGCAATTTTTTTTTTTTCCTATGATGGCAAAATATATTTATGTCACCGTCCCTGTTTTGTGAGTGTTTTAATCGATGCTTTGCCTGCCCAGCTAACTTGGTCAGTTCTGGGAGCCTGAAAAGTCTGAGAAGAGGTAAGGCATGGGAAGGTGGAAGGAGAGAGAAGGGAGGAAAATGTTTCTCCATGAAATGTGCCTATTTGGCAATTCTGCTAAGATTAGCCTGTGCAGTTTTTCTTTCAGAGATGAAAAGAAGCCATCCTCCTTTTCCTTTTTAATCCTTCAAATCGTTTTCTACTACTGCCCTTGCTACATAACATTCCCACTCAGCTCTGAGGCTGACCCAGCAGAGATCTTGTCAGTCCACCAATGAATTGAAAGACTTCTTTGGGATGATTTGCCTGGAGGTGCACCTCCTTGCACCCTGTCTGACACTGGAAAATTACATGGATTTGAACTCGAGTCTTCTGACATTTTCCCACTGCACTCCACCTATGGGCCCCACTCATATGTCCTGAGTTGGAGAAATGCAGGAACTTCAAAGGTCAACCTGATTCTCTTTGTGAGAACTCTCAGATACAACCACGGACCATCTGCCACCTTGACAGGGCAAGACACTTCAACCCAGCATAAAGCAGCTTGGGAGATGTGTGCCGCGGATTTAGGAGAAGAGCCAAGATGATGTTGACGGGAACTGGAAAGAAGAAGTTAGTAATGAGAAGAGTTTGCAGTTTTCTTTTCGGGTATTATGTAAAGATAATGGAGATGGCAACCTGTTCAGACAAGCCATTCTGAGAAGTCGGTTTATAATCCAGGCCTTACAGAACCTGGCCACACATTTATTCCTAGAATCTTCCCAAAGAGAAAGAAACTGCAAATGACAGCTAACCAGCAGAACCTTTCATCACAAACCCAGAGTCCCTAAAAATACCTGAATGGTGCTTATGGCTCTCAGACATTGTTTAAAGCAGTTTACAAATATTAATTCATTGAATAATTGTAACAACTCTCTGAAGTAGGCATTGGACTATTCTTATTTTCAGATAAGGAGACTGATGCAAAGAGAGGTTGAGATTTGTAGAGGTCATAAAATTTCTCTTTCTTCTTTCAAAATTCTCGAGAATTTTGTGTAAAGCTTAGAGGTAGCATAAGCACTGCAGTGTATGTTTCTAAACAGTCACTGTTGTTATTGGTAGTTTTCTATATAGCAGAATCTGTGCTAAATGCTTTATACAAAGATCCCATGAGGTTTATACTGTACTCCTCCACCACATTAAAAAAAAACAAAAACATATTGGAGACAGAGAATAGAGAAGCTAAATAATTGATAGAGGGTCACACTCTTAATAAGTCGCTGGGCTCAGACTAGAACCCAGGACTGTTGGCTTCTAAAAGCTGTACTTTTAGCCACAGTAATAAACTGTTTCTCAATCCCTGGATGGATTAAAGCTACCAAGGTGTTGTTCTATGAATCTGTAAGTGTATTCTAGATTATAAGTGCCAGAAATGGAGTTCAGATGCCTCAGAAGGGACCTGGGCAATGTCCTGGTTACATCTCTCATAATGGAATCTGTGGCAGTTACAGAGAAGGAGAGTAGTGACTTTGAGGAGTCAAGGGCCATGATTGTCAATGAATTTCAATTCATCAATAATTATTGGTCACTGCTGACAAACCTTCATTCTGTTACATATTTCAGCATTACGAAACAAAGGGGTGTGTTATACTTGCTTTCAGGAAACACAATTTTATTACCCTGACAAGGTGTTTACATAACATATTTGATAGCATATGTTAAGTGCAGAAGTGAATGCAAGCAGGTTTTGACTACCAAAATTTTTAGCATTCTCACTGTCACAGATGTGGGCCAAAAAAGATGCAGCAGTCAAAAGTCACTCTTTCTGGGCAGAATCCGTCACCTTCTACCTCTCTCTACTCCCACCTTCTGCTTTCTACCCTAGCTGCTCGTGAGGTACTTGTTAGTCTTAAGCATCAAAATCACCAGTCCCTTGACCCCTCTCCTGGAACTGCTTTCCTTCCCTTCTGGCCAAATCCCAATGGTCATCTACTCCTTCCTTTCATAGAATTCTTTGTTCCCAATTGTCTCCCACTACCAGTGATGTCCATCATTCCTCCTTGACAACTTCCAACCTGAGGAACCTGTATTGCCCACCTTCTCATTTCCCATGTTTGGAGAAAGTCATGAAAACAGTGGTAACGTGGTCCATTCAATAGGTGGTCTGTATTTCAATAGCTGGTCTGTATTACCCTAGCCGGCCTCTGGCTCCATAAATTTATCGTCAACTTCCTGCTGCATTCTCCATAGTGGCCGAACCAACCATTGACCGGGCTTCTCAGACTCCTATGCCTATTTCCATTCCTTGCACCTGGAGAAGATTAAGTCCCATCATCTTTAATGCTCAAGGCTCTACAACCCGAGAGCTTTCAATCTACCTGCTTTGAACCAGAAGATCTTCAAGCATTTTCACTCACCATCTTGGTCTCACTCCTATGTCTGCCGAAGAAATAGCTTCATCTTTGCAGAATTCAGACTCTTCAAAATAAGGAAACTTCAGTGGCTATTATGAAGTATGTTTCTGGAGGAGATAATTCTACTATACGTTCTTTCTTTTTCTTCTGCCCCTTCTGGCTCTCTTCCCTCAGCCTAAAATATGCTTAGGCCTCCCTTTTTCTTGAAACAAAAATAAATACAAAACCCTTTACTTATATCAAGCTATGGCCAGATTTCTTTAAAAGAGAAGTCAAAACACATTTCCCTACCAACTTCTAACTCCTTAAGAGACTGCATTTGGCTTCTTCTTCTGTTAGTTCATAGAAACTGCATTTGGTGGCTTCCTAATGTTAAAACCTTTAGTTTCATCTCAGTCCTCATCCTGCTTGACCACTTATGGGTGTTTTCTTTTTAAAGAAAACATGTCTCTTGGAGGGCAAGTTCTTCTGAATCAGCCTGCCACTTGGGGTCCATGCACTGTCCCCACCATACCTTTCCAACTTCTACTAACACTTCTTTCCACCCACCCTATCATCCAGTGCAGCTAGAGTCCTCACTGGACCCTAAGTGGATCCAGTGCTTGACCACCCCTGTCTCTTTCCTCAACTGAACCTTTAATTTGGAATTCACTTCTTCCTCTTCTACCTCCATCTGAAAAAATCCTATCCATCCTTCAGTGCCCAAGTCAAATGTCACCTGTTCTTTGTAGCTGTCTGTGATTTCCCCCAATGAGATTTATTTGCCTTTTGCACCCTCCCTCTTGTCCAGTGTCCATAACTCTGTTGTGGAACTTTGCACATTCTGCCTTTTAGATATTTTTCTTTGCCTCAGAGAGAGTAACTTAGAGAGTATGCAGGCTGACAGAAGATGTCTAATTTGTTATCATTGATTAGTCAAGCACCTGGAATACAGCAGGTACTCAATAAAATCTTGGTGCATGAATGGTTGAGGATTGTCGATGGTTAGAAAAGAAATAAGTGCTGGCAGGCACAGCCAGGTCAAGTTTCATGGAGGAGGTACTCTGGGTATTACGTAGTCTTTCGGTGTTGCAGGCATTAGGGTGTACTTTATTCCATTCTGGTCACAAGTATCCCATAAAACCCCCGTATCTTGAGTGTTTGTGTTTACTGTGCTGCAGACACTGGGCAAGCACTTTCAATGCATGATTCCACTTACTCTCATGATAACATAGGTGAGTCCTACCATTATCCCTCATTTAGATTAAAACCTCATCTATAAAATGAGCCTTAGAGTGCTCTGTGTGCCAGAGGTCACACAACTGAGAATGAGCTGAGCTGGGACTCACACTCGGGTTGACTGGGGCTAAAGCCTAAGCTCTTAATGACCATATTACGCTATTTCCACACTAAACTTAACTTTTAGAGTTTTTCAGATTTAAAATCATTAATAAAATCCACATTTAGTCTCAATCATTTTAATCCAAAACTTGTGTTCAAATTCAAGTCCCTGACTTCATTCTTGATTCTGTGGCTCAGTGGTCCTCTTTGGGCTATAGAGGCCCCGGTCATTCTTGCCATACCCATGCCTTTCTCTGTTATTACCCTTAAAAAGAAGGCTAATGTTTTCATTTAAGTCATATAGAATTTCATATTCTAAATGAAAAGCTGTTGATCTCACTTTCAAAATTCATCCACATTCTCCTTGGTCACGGTGAAGTCACATGTTATGTTATTGACCCGGTGCAGGGGTAGCTTTGTCCCCTTCCTTGGAGGGGATAAATCCACACATGATAGATTATATGCCTTCAGAAATAATTACCTTCCAGAGCACTATAATCTCTAATGTATAAGTTCATTGATAGCAGGGAAAAAAATTCTGCCTTTGCAAGGTTATTTTATTTCTACCTGTATTGTGGAGTGAAAACCGTTGCCCATTTTGTAATGGCAGTCTAGACTTGACTAGATTATAGAATAGAAAGCTCTCGAACAAACAGGGATAGTAGCTGAATTAATACTGTCTGCCATTTAGTAATTACTTAGTAATTTCTAAGTGCAAGATGACATGTGTTATCATAGGTTATACAGTGTATTTGGTATTTTTGCCATCTCTATGGCCAGGTATTAAACCCCACACGTTCTCCAAGCTAATATGGAAACAGAAAGGGGTACTCTCAGAGAACTGTCAAGTAGAATAAAAATGTTATCTTTCTATCTTACTTGAAAGACTTAGCTCATTAGGGGCTTCCCACAGTCCCACAATGTTCAAGCATGGTGAATTCTCTTTCAGGGTTCGTTATATCCCCTCAGTTGTCAGTATGGGAAAGTTTCACTTAAAAGCAAGTGTGCTTTTAATATTTTGTAACCAAGAAAACAACTTGGTGATTTTAATTCAGCAATCTAATTTCCTAGTTATTTACTAGTAATAACACTCCTTATCAAATGGATATTGGGTAAATTAGGGGAAAAAAGAGTGAAACATCCTAAGATCCTTAGAGCTTCCTCAGAACATGGAGTTGTATATGTCATCACTTGTAGAACTAAAGCTTTCTAGCCACAATGCTGATGCTAGTAACCAGATGTTTCCAGGAGGAACTCCTTGAAGTATATACATCCCCCCCTCTGTCCCTCACTTGATTAATTATCAGGTGTCTTTTAAGAGACTATTTGATGTCAAGATTCTGTTAGGTGACTTAGATTGGCTGGCACTGCAGGGCAAGATGGTTCTGTACTCTTAAATTTACAACTCAGTCCTGGTGATAAGATATAAACATAGCTAATGATACGTGTGTTATGAGTCTAACCAAGACATAGTTTTATTGGAACACATCACACTCATTCGTTTTCTTATTGTCTTTGGCTCTGCTTTTGCACTGTGGAGTTGAGTAGTTGCGACAGAAACCATATGGCCCACAGAGCCTAAAATATTTGCTATCTTATCCTTAATAGAAAAAAAAAAAGTGCTGACCTCTGGCCTGGACTTCACTGAGGAAGGCTTTATAATAAGGCCTAAAAGTAAAGGTAAGAGTACAGATTTCAGCTTGGCTTTATAGGGTGTTGAGAAAACTGAGTTCCAACTACTATACGACTTTAGGCAAATTTGGCTCAGATTGTTTTAGCTTTGAAATCACAAGTAAATTTTTAACGTGTTGGGCAGGAACTCAAAGTGAGCATGTTCTAAACCAGAAGAGGAGTCTGTATTTGTGACTATCACTATCAGAAAGCTTTATGTATCAATGGGAAACAGGCAAGAGGATGAGGCAAAGGCAGACCTTAGCGTTTTTTAATGGGTTTTAGTTTAAAAACAACTTCTCAATGAACTGCTAAGCTGAGAGTATTTTTTATACAGAAAAATATTTTACACACATCCTACCAATTCTATAGTATTGGTGATTAAATAAAATCATCGGAGAAGCCAGATTGAGATGGGGAAGTTATTGTTCTGATAAAAGCAAAACACCCCCACTATTCCTTTGAAGAAGGAACTTCTCTCTAATTTTATATATGCCTCCTCCTTTGATTTCAAGGTTCTTTTAAAAACCTTTCTAACAGCTGTAGTGTATGACCCTTGGAACACATCATTTATCTGGGGAATAACATTCATTTTAATATCATTTCACCAAGGAAGCAAGACTTAAACCCGCATTTTCTGATCCACTTAGTTGATAATATTCTTCTAAAAAAATTTCTGGCTGGTGAAAGGAAGATAATTTAATTTAAAGAGATTAGATATATTGCTTGAAATGCAAGTCCCCCAGAATTTGACAGCAGAACAAGACCAGTGAACAGAAAACTCATCTTGCCTCCTTGCTAATACATGCATCAGGGAATTTATAAGTTGGGCCGTCAGTCTTTGCTCCATGAAGTAATGTCAGTGTCGTTGATTCTTAAAATCTGACATTCATTAGAAACACCCAGTGTGGATATGCAGCAGGATTTTTGACAAATCAGCCAAGTGTCACCATTCTGTAAAGGATTATAGAGTGATGCTTCCAGGCTTTGAGCTCTTTCTTTTGTCTGAATGGATCTTGTCTTCATAGAGCACATGAAAGGTGGGGTTTCATTTTCATTCCAAATGGGCTGATTTCACTTTTTCTTTTTCCATCAAATTAGAAGGAACTTGAGAAACATAAGGGGAAGCTAACATTTATTATTCATTTACTATGAGCCAGGTACTGTGTAGGTTCTATTTTTCTATCTATCTTATTTATCTATCTAAAAAACATAAAATATTATATACATATGTGTGTCTCACAATAACCTGTGAGTTAGCTGTTATAATTCATCCCCATTTAACAGATAAAGAAACTGAGGCTGAAAGAGGCCCAGTCATTTGCCCAAGTAACAGAGCTTCAGTGAAGAAGAAATTTGTAAACTCGGAAGAAAATTTATCAGTGACCAACAAGTGTCATACAGAATTCCATTGGTCAGGCTGCTCTGCCTACTTCTACCTTTGTAGGGGAACTAGAAATCTATTAATGCTGGTTGGCTCGTCAAACTTCATGCTCTCCTCCAAAGCCTTGTGCAGAAACACCATAGCAGTATTTATTATTTTGAAAACAAACACACACCTGCCCCTGCCCCTAGTTGTGTTGTTAGACTGGAAACAATGCAGCCTGTGGCTCTCTGTACCCTCCCCTCTCATTACAGCCCATCCTTAGAACACAGTCATTTTCTGTTTATCCAAAGGTGTCATTACGGGGTGCCTGCTGTAGAGTTAGTGCAGTGTCAGCATATTCGGTTTGAATACCCCCACCCCCATCCCCAGAGGATATAACTAGGCCATAAGAATTCCTTTGGGGTTACTATATTGGGTAGGGACATAGTTGTGTGTCTGGGGGAACTGTTTTCAGTGGCTTATTATCTATAGCTTTAGGTCAAATTTAAATAAATTCTCTCCTCGATTTCAGATTTCAGAAAAACAATAGCTCCACAGTTTTGTGATGGAAAAGTAAAGTGGATTTGCATGAAGGCTTTGGGGAAGTTAAGACAAGCTGTGGGATGAAAAGCTGGAATTAAAATGTTTTATTTAAATTGAAAGTTTTAAAATGAATATTGTTGAGGCAGAAGTGTGTGTTCTTGTTAGTATTTTATGCTGGAACTTAATCTTCTAGGAAATAGCTTAATGGGAGGCCCGAGGTTTGCACAGAATATTCCAGGGTCCTGAACATTCTACACAGTAATATCCATGTTTTCCCTGCAGCATCACCTTTTTGAATAAACTATGTCTTTTTTCCCGGCTTCAAATATTTTTCAATTGGAAAAATAAAAAGGGCTATCTTCAAAGTATTTTTTAAGGTAGAGAATGTATAGATTTTTAATTATGAGAATAACTACAGTTTATTGTTAGTTAATGTAAAAACTACTGTTTATTAAGCAGAGGCTAAGAGCATGGATCATGGAATCAGAATGCCTGAGCAATTTGGATCTTACAAACTCCACAACTAATGAGCCACACAACCTTGGGCAGGTTACTCGAACTCTTTTTATGTCTGTTTCCTCCTGGTAAAATCAGGATAATAGCACTTACCTTATAGGGTTGTTAGGAGGATTAGATGAGTGAATTCATGTGTTGGGGAGGAAAACTTTTTCCTCTACCCTTTTATGCTCTGTGACTGGGAACTGTGAATTAAATTAAAAGATTAACAGGAGAAAAGGCACATAATGATTATTAATATTTACATGCACAAGGTTTCACAAAAAAATGAAACAAAAAAGTGGTTAGACTAGGGGACATACAGACCATTTTCACAAAGGAGGGGGGTTGGGCTTCAGGGGATGATACCTCATGGGGAAGTGAAGTATATGGTGAAATGTGGGGGAGCGAATGGAAGATAAAGGTTATTTTAGTAAGCTCTGTGTATGCAAACTCATCTCTGTGTCAACTCTTCATCTCTAATGATAAAAGTCATTTCCCTCTTCCTGGTACAGGGAGGTGGGGGAAACACCTTCACAAAGAAAACTTTATGCCCTGATTTTAGGCAGATAAGGGGAGGGCAGAGAACTCTTTCTATATCTGCTGACTCTCAACTGCCTTCAGCTCAAAATAATCATTATGCCAAAATGGCATATGTGGGGGTGGCATATCCTGATCCCCTTCACACGTAAAGCATTTAGAACAGTGCTGAGCACAAAGTAAAGGCTATATGCATTATAATTCTTACTATATTAATTGTAAAACTATCCAGCACTGTTAAAAACATCAATTCTAATCCTCACAACAACCATGAAAGGTAAATTAACCTCCATTTTACAGATGAGAGAATGAAGGCTCAGAGAGTTGACTTTCCCAAGGCCAAACAAATCATAAATTAGAGTTAGGAAACTAGCTGTGAGAGCTGGCACTTTCAGTGTGTACAGGAGAGATAGGAACAGGAGACTGTCCCTGCGTCTTAGGGTTCTTCCAGGCAGAGCTTTGGAGGATTTTCCAAAGCAGTGTTCACTGCTTCTTTAACTGAGCAGACCTTTAATATCCCCATGTAACAGTCTAGGACTTGGAGGGCAACTCCAATCCCTGGAGGAACAGTTTACTACTAAGAAAAGAATAAAATTTGCATAAGTCCCTTAGTTACAAACAATCATCAAGTGCCAGCTGCATGCCAGGAGCTCCTGGGAGATGCAGATGCTGAGAATTCTCCAGCACCCGGAGGCCCTCAGGGAAAGCCTATTTACTCAGGGCACCCCAGGCACAAGTGCTGAATCCAGTGGTGCTCCCTCTTCCCTCCATCCCTCTTCTCCTGCAATACACAGCCCCTGAGGGGGCACAGTACAAGGGAATACTCCAAACAGAATGGCTTCCCCGGAGAAGCTTCCTGGAGGGCGCCATTTCCTTAGGGGACTCTGAAGGAAGAGGTAAATATGAATGGCAGGGAACGGCATCTTTCACTCCTCCCGGACTCCTCAACCACAAGAACTTTGTCTTAAGCGAGAGAGTAGCACAGACATATATATACTACCAACTGTAAAATAGATAGCCAGTGGGAGGTTGTTGTATAACAAAGGGAGTTCAACTCGAGGATGGAAGATGCCTTAGAGGAGTGGGACGGGGAGGGTGGAGGGGAACTCGAGGGAGGGTGGGGGGGGAGTCGAGGAAGGGAGGGAATATGGGGATGTGTGTATAAAAACAGATGATTGAACTTGGTGTACCCCCCAAAAAATAATAAATAAATAAATACTAAGTGGGAAAAGAAAAAAAAAAAAAGAACTTTGTCTTAGTCCCCTGGGTTATCCTCTACAACTCGGAAGTTGGTTAAGTCTAAACCATACCCCCTATCACGCAAACCCCACCCAACTGCCCCCAGACGCAGTGCAGCACCACCTCGCCCCAGTGGATCCCGCAGGTGAGGGGAGAGGTTTTGGCCCAAAGGCTGTGCGGAAGAGGGACCGCCCCCAAGCTGCACGGGGCAAGCAAACTGCGCACGCCCGGCCCGAAATCTACAGCCTTCAGGAGCCTCAAGGGCCTGGGCAGCCGAGGCTTCTGGAGCGGGACCGTGGCGCTCCTACTCGATGCCCACCAAGGTCCGAGGCCGCACCAACTCGCTCATGCTGTCCCTTTGCGCATCCTTGGGTCCACTGCTTCTCCCAGCAGCGGCGGGCATCTTAAATTCGTCCCCGGTGACCATCACTGCCTGCTCCTCGAGCTTTTCTCCTGAAGAGCAGCCTCCGGTCAGTACTCTCTTTTTCAGCACCTTAAGCGATTGGGGAGGTGGGCCCTTCACCCAGCCCCTTCTGTAATGAAATAGTCTCTCTTCTAAACACCATAGAGGACACCTGTGGGCCGCGGCCTGGGCCCGGTGGGTGGAGTATGGGGTTTCCCAGAAAAGCAGATAGGGAGCAGGAGGAGCAGGAAAGGTGTACTGTGGGTGATGGGCTGGGATGCACCGAGCGGTCAGGGCCTGCTTAGAGGATGGTGCCGTCAGGCCGCCCAGACGACGCCTCTCAGCGGAAGCCAGATCTCGCGGGATCTGGGGTGTTCGGTGGTGTCGAAGGGGAGTGTGGCCATGAGAAACGCCTATGTGAATTTAAGACGGATGGAATTGAACCATGTCCCAAAGATGGAATCTAGTAAATTATGGGCAGACTTTTGCGAGGAGGTGAAGGGGTCGAGACAGGGGGTAGAGAGAGATTGGAGACAGGGGTATGCGTACAGGGGGAGGGGGTATTAAAGGCGGAGGGTCGTGAGGCAGTAGCCCTGCTTACTGAGTAGGTGGACCAACGGTCAGTCCCTCTGCATTGTTGAGGGGGTGACAGGAGGCCCCTCAGGGAGTCCACGGGATAGTTGGGGACTCCGGATAACCAGGGTCCGGCAAGGATTCCTAACAGCGCAGACCGTAGTGGTTCGGTAGAGACCCGTGCTCCCTGGGCCCTGAGGTTGGCAGAGATGGTCTGTGAAGGAGGGAGGGCTCCGTGCGGGTGGCTAAGGGAATAGCTGCATGGTGAGGAAAATGTCATCTTCAAAGAGAGTCTGCTAATTTTCCAGCCACCGTGTGTGTTTAGCGAGGTAGACCCTGACCAGAATATGAAGTGACTAATAATAGCTAACATTTATTGAGCGCCCTAGGTCAGGCATGTACTGTCGCGCTTGAGTCAGGCTAGAAATAGTTACTGAGTGCCTACTGTGTGTCAGGCATTGTTTTAGGCACTGGGGATTCAGCCAGTGAACAAAAAATGAAAGCCACTGCCTTCATGGAGCTCTTGTAGTTATTCTTCTTAACAACCCTCTAAGAACAGCCTCATTTTATAAAGGAAACGGCTGAGGTACAGTGCAGAGAGATTTAGTAATTTGCCCAAGATTACACGTGTTGTTTTTAAGGTAGTAAATGCCGAGTTTTCTCTGCATAATGGAGACTGGGATAGGTGCTGAGGCTAAGGAGGTGGATGCGCGGTATTGTATGCTCCGAATGAGTAAGGTGAGTGGGGTTAGGTGAGCAGGCCAGCAGCAATTATAGGTCCATGTAGCATATACAGGGTATGAGGAAATAAGAAACAGTGAACTTTGCCAGTGGGGTGGAGAAGGCTTCCTTTAAGAGAAATAAAAGGATAAATAGGCACTTACTGGATAGAAAAGTGCATTGGAAGGCAAGAGGCATTTTGGGCAAGGAAAATGGTATGTTCCAAAAAAGTATGGAGGGAAAGGGGTAGGAAGGAAGCTAACCTTTGTGGATTATGTGTTTTGTACTAGTGGTTCACATATTTTTAAAATTAAATATTAAATACATGGAAATATTAATTATAGATGTATATAAAAATTTTAAACAGCTTTATACCTAACCTAAGAAATAAAACACACCTTTTAGAAATTAGCCTTTCAAGTAAGTTAGGCAAGATTGAAAAGCTTGTCCAGAGTCATGGGTGGTAGATGGTAGAGCTAGCGTGGCTGCCTACCTAGTTTGGTTTGTAGCTGTGTGATGTCACATCTCCTCCTGCAGGTGGTGGAGCACTTAGACAATGATGCGAGGTGCTGCCCAGAAGCTTGCAGTGCGCCAGTGAGGAGGGAGGAAGGAGAAAAGAGTCTCTTTTCACTGCTATTCTCTGGGCTGGGACCCTGATTGGCATAAAGAGACAACAGACATGGGGGAAAAATACAGCCGTTTTGACTAGTGATAAATCCTCACAGGAGCAAAGTAACCCAGAGTGCTGGGCCTGGGATGAAATGTGACTGGGCTGGGTGTATTTCTGCTTTCACGAAGATATCAGAGTGGGCCTCTAGAAGAAGAGAATTTGACCTAATTCCTGAATGGTCATAAGGCATTAGTGATGTGAAGACCTAGGCAAAAAGTGTTTCAGGCTGAGGAAACAGTGAATGCAAAGGCCCTGATGTGGGTTCAGTTGAGACTTGGAGAAGGCCGGATTCTGAAACCACGAAGCTTTAGCCCCAGGCATATTCACCTTTCTACATTGTGCTTAAATTACATGTGTAGTAAAAATAGAAATGTTGCATGAGTTAAAAACTGGCCAAGTGTTAAAATTAGTACTCCAAGCCAAATATCACTATTGTTGAATGAACTTCTAGGAGAGAAGAATGAATCTGGTATTTTATTTAAAAATAAATCGTCATGACAGTTTTCAAGTTTTGTTGAGATATAACTGACATATAACATTGTATCTTTTTTTACAATAAACTGCATATATTTAAAGTGTACAATTTGATATTTTTTTTCTTATTAGTAATGTATATATGGCAATCCCAATCTCCCAATAACATTGTATTACTCTAAGGTGTACAACATAGTGATTTGATATATGTGTGTGTGTGTGTATATATATATATATATATATATATATATATATATAGTTGAATGATTAGTTAACATCAATCACCTCACATAATTACAGTTCTCTTCTTATGATGAGAACTTTTAAGATCTACTCGCTTAGCAACTTCCAAATATGCAATAAAGATTGTTAACTATAGTCACCATGCTATACATTTCACCTCCAGAACTTATTTATTTTATAACTGGAAGTTTGTACAGTTTTCCCTGTACCAACCTCTGGCAACACCTATCTGTTCTGTTTCTATAAGTTTCTTATTTTTAGAGTCTGCATGTAAGTGGAATCATATAGCATTTGTCTTTCTCCATCTGACTTATTTCACATAGCCTAATGCCCTCAGGGTCCATCCACGTTGCTGCAAAAGGCAGGATTTCCTTCTTTTATGACTGAATAATATTCCATTATGTATGTATATACCACAACTTCTTTATCCATTTATCCATGATGGACACTTATGTTGTTTCTATTGCTTGGCTATTATAAATAACGTTGCAGTGAACGTGAGGTTGCAGGTATCTTTTTGAGACAACGATTTTGTTTCCTTTGGGTATAGATACAGAAGTGGAATTGCCAGATCATATGGTAGATCTATTTTTAATTTTTTGAGGAACCTCTATATTGTTTTCTGTAGTGGCTGCACCAATTTACATTCCCACCAATAATGCACAAAGTTTCCCTTTTCTCCACATTCTCACCAAGCCTTACTTCGTTTCTTTTTGACAATAGCCATTCTAACATATGTGAGTGATATCTCACTGTAGTTGGATATGCATTTTCCTGATGATTAGTGATATTGAGCATCTCTTCATGTACCTCTTGGCCATTTGGATTGTCTTCTTTAGAAAAATGTCTATTCATTTCCTCTGCCTATTTTTAAATCAAATTGTTTGTTCTTTTGCTGTTGAGTTGTATGGGTTCTTTATGTATTTTGGATATTAACCCCTTATCAGAGATATGATTTGCAAATGTTTTCTCCTATTCTGTAGGTGGCCATTTCATTTTGTTGATAGATTCCTTTGCTGTGCAATGACAATTTTATTATTAAAATTTTAGTAGTCAGATTTTAGAGGTTTGTCATTATAGCAGGAGCTTCTAGTACTACATAGAAACTCACTTTAAACTGACATATTTAATAACATCACTAGACTCATGTACACAACAGAATATAGTTCAGAATAAAAGATTTCAGTACCACGTGTTCTGGGAGGAACTTTGTTTTTAGGACACACCTAAAAAACTTTCATTTTAAATAATGAAAATGCTACATGCTGACTAATTTACAGTATAGCATCATTTTAATAAGCTTTTTGTTTAAAAGTTTAGCTTCTATGCCAGGAAAATATAAAGATTGTCTTCCTAAAATAGTCTTGTCAAATCAGTTGTTTTGTTGAAGTTTGGTGAGAATAAAACATGTTTGGGTTCCTCATTTGTGTTTAATAATTTCCTCATTTCTTCATATTCTTTTTACTTTTTATTTTGTCTGAACCAAAAATAATTTATTGAGAATGTTATTGTACAAGATTCTGGAGCTTTTCCTCTTCATGAAATTTTGATATGGTGAATTTGACATTCTGCTTTTAATTTGTCCTCACAAAATGTGAAGAATTCCCAAATAACACTTTTTCTTAAAAGACTCTTGGCCTAAATGGAATTGAATAATGACAATTTAAATACACTCCTTAAAGGTTTTTTAATGTAATGGATGCTAATACATCAAACAATTCTGCATGGATTAGAAATATGATACAATTGAATCTCTGTTATTCCACCTTGCATTGTTATTTAAATTTCTGTGTTTAAATAATTTGTTGGCTCAGAAAGGATGTAAGTTAACTAGCTAACATTTTCTCTTAGCATTTATATTGTCAACTTACTTTTCCATTTAACCATTTGAAAGCTGAAATTGTTTTTGGTACCAAAAAAAACCCAAAACTAAAAAAAAACTTTGTACATCACTAATCATTATAGCATTTTACTCTTACAATAATAAATATGCATCATGCACTAACTGACTAATAATATTCAACTTATACACCTCATGAGGAGATTTTTCTTAATATGATTAGAATGCATTCCTAGGTTTGAAAATAACAATAAAATCAAATGACACACCTCATTCTTATTGCTGAGATTATTAAAATGTAATAATAAGAAATAATGGTTATGGTCATATGATCATTGATCATGCATAATTTCAGGGAAGCCAAAAGTGACTTTGAAGTAGGCATTTGGTTATTTGGACTGTTGAAAGCTGAAGCTGAAATCAGATTTATGGCCAGTTCCAAAACTGAGGCTGGTCTTCAGTGTACTCCTCACTTAGTGTAGGTCCTCCTCATCTTTTTTTGTTTTTTATTGAAGTGCAACATATAATGAAAGTACTCAACTCATAAGTCATCAGTTTGGTTACTTTTCACAAGGTAAATGTACCCAAGCAACAAGCATCCAGATCAAGAAACAAACCAGTAGTAGCATCTTAGAAGCCCCCTTTGTGCCCCCTTGCAGGAACTACCACCATCAGGGGGAGCAATTATTCTGACCTTTAACACCATAGATGCTCTAATTGACCTTGAACTTTATGTCAAGGGAGTCACATATATATACTCTTTTGTGTCTTCCTTCTTTAGTTCAACATTACCTCTGTGAGATTTATCTATATTGTGGTATGTAGTTGTAGGTCTTTCATTGTTATTGTTGTATAGTATTCCCTTGTTGGATTTATCACAATTTATCCACTTTGCTGTCAATGGGTACCGAGCATATTCCTAGGTCTCTAACTTTTGTCAAAGATTTATTTTAAAGTGAAAAAAAAAAAAAAGGTCCAAATGCAGTTTCTGTACTTGTTATAAAATGATCATTGAGGATCTTGTCCATTCCACAATTCAGTAGCCTCTAAGTCACACCCCCGTTTTAGATATTTCTTTCAGAATTTAGTGCCAGCAAAAACCCTTTGTCTCCCTTGAGGAATCAATATGCTCCCTACTTTCTTTTAAGAAGTGTGCTTATTAATCCCACCTTGTTCCAGCAAGAACTAATGGCATCGTAATGAAATAAAGAAAATTGACAAAATTAAAGACAGGTAAAAAAAGGTGAGACAAAGTGAGAACTCTAGCAGCCTCATCCACAGGCTGCAGCATTGAGGCTTATTCAAGCATGACTAAGCAATGAAATCCTATACACTTTCTGACTTGGGGACCAGAGTCAGCTCTAAGCTTCAAATTAGCTGATTCTAAAAGGAAATTCAGATCAGTCCTACCAGTCTGTGTCCAGAATATGAGAGCATGCTGGTTCCTTAGAAGAAAGGCATTGATTCCTGGTGTAAGAGATTCATTTCTCTCAAGGCTTCCTGGGCAGAGGACTGCCTCAATATTTGTAGGGAGATATGGCAATAAATTTAAGGGGCTATTTTTGTTTTTGATCACCTCTCATTACAGGATGATGGTATCACACCAGGGGGCAACTCAGTAAAAATATTTAAGCAATTCAGAGAAGGTCCTGAGAGGGTGTTAGGGAGATGCCATTAAATAGTACCACGGAAATCATTCACTTCCCAGCTGACCTGACTTAATCCCGTGGTAGGTATTGTGTATCTGGAAGAAGGGAGATGAGAAATCTGTTGAATTATCCCCTCCTCCTCCATAAATATTGCTTACTTTAATAAACTTGATGGATACAGTGTGTACAAAGCTCAAGATCATACTCCTTATCAAACACAAAGTGTGTAATTCTTGTACGTTGCCAGTTAAGTGTGGTGCCCCTTGGTGAAACAGCCAGCTGAAGAAGGGGATGAGTTAACACCCTTTTAAGAGAGTTGAGGATCCCAAACAGTAGATTGCCCACCCCTTCTTTGGCTGGGCCAAGATTCAACACAGAAATAATTTTGAATCTACTTTCCCTAGTGTCCGCCCAAATGGCTCCTCGGAACTGCCGAGTCATACTTCATATAAAATGGCCATAATGACTGTGGCCTGGACAGTTTCAAGGCAGGTATAAACAGATGCCCAAAGCGGCAATTTAACATCAAATTCCTCTTTGATCCTGGTCTGACAGTTATATAACATGCTATGTTTCCCTTCTCGTCCTAGCTGGCAGGCATCTCAGAGACAATTTTTAAAGCTTAATTTTTAGCTTTAATTACAAAGCTTAATTTTTAAAGCTTAATCACAGCAGCTTTGCTTATCTTTACATTTAAAATATGTATGGCTCCCTCCCCCCTTGACTTGGGCTTCCTCTTCTCTGTACCTATTTTATAACCTTACTGTAGATAAACCTTATTTTGAAAAAAGTCTCAAAGCCTTTCAAGAAAAAGACATGGTCTAAACAAATTTCAAGAGAACAAAGTATAAAGGGTGAGGAAAGTGATCAAGAATTGGCAAATGTCTAATGCTTGTCTCCAGTTCTTCTGCCCTGGGAATAAAGACCTGTCTGTACAAAGGCTTCCTGACAGCCGAAGGAACAAAATGCTCTCCGGAAAGAAAAGAGCCAGAGTCACTCCATCTTCCCTCCACCCCTGCTTTAAAACGAAACAGTGCTTCCCAAAGGAGCTGGCAGCTGGCCCTTGGCAGGTGGTAGGAACAGCACTGCAGCCTGCACAAAAGGAGAAAACCCAAACTTTCAGCTTTGGAGAGCAGTGTGATGATTCTCCCTACTACCTCCCAAAAGAGAAGAGACCGCAGCATCAACCAACCAAGCTGAATCTCCAAAAGCCACAGGCTGCTGCCCCCTCAGCAATTCCCATTTTTGCTCCCGTTGCCTCGAGGCTGACAGATACACAGCCCCTGGCCTTGTCCCCTAGGCTCCTTGTTCATTCCAAGTGTGTTCACTCACCTTTTGTCGATGTGCCTGCAGTGGCGGCTACTGTGCCAGGAGGGCACAGGCAGAAAGGATAGGAAAGGGAGGGGAATGGAAGGTCAAGGTCTGCAAAAGGGAGGACTGGTGATGTGCAGCCTCCACTTGAAGGGCCTGGGGAGAAATTAAGGTTAAACCTGACTTGGACTGACTATGGGGTTTCTAGGTTTTGATGCTTATTTTGACTCTGGTAGAAGGTAAATAAGGACGGTTTTATGGGACAAGCGTGTCTTTCACCCTTCTCTCCTCTTCGCTCATCCACCCTACCTGAAGGTGGCAAAATAAGTGATAACATGGTCACTGTTATTTCTCCTCAACCCATATTCTTAAATCACGTACTATATTGTCATTAGTCTATGGTTTTTATTGATAACCTACTGTATGGTCATTGCTATAGCATATTTGTTGATTACCTACTCTAGGGCAAAGCGAAACAAGGATGGTCTTTGCAGCCAGCCAGACCTAGCTGTGCCATTCACTAGCTTGGAAAATTTGGAAAATTTAGTTGACTTCTCTGAGCCTCAGTGAACACGTGAAAAAATGGAGGTGCTAATGCCTACCTCATAGGGTTTCTGTAGTAATGAAATGGAGGTAACCCGTGCAGGTTACCTGGTAGAACCATAGTTGCCATTCAGTAAATGAATGCTGTTATCTTCAGGATAACGGCCAGGAAAGATGCATTTGTTTCAGGAAGAACTGCATTTTGTTCCTGGAAAGTCTGTGGGCTGATGATATACAATAAATATACAATAATATTCCTCAGTTTTCAGTGTCTTAACTGTCTTTTCTGGAGCCATAATGGTGATCAGGGTCATTGGAGAAGTGCCTGAATCATCTGATTACAAAGCACAGGATATCAAGAGGCTGTTCACCCTTGTTAGCTGCTGGGGCAGGTACACCCCAGGAATCCTTGGAGAGAAGAGAGACAGTGGCTTGCCAGGCCTGTGATTGTGGCAGAGTGGGAAAGTAGGAGATAGGGCTAAAGCGTTCTAGTCCCAGCACTCTAACTATTGAGTTCTGTGACTTTGAACAAATCACAGAAAATAAAACAATTGCCATTTATTCATTGAATCAGTGCCAGGCACGTAAGCACTTTCCGTATACATCTCATTTAATCTTGTGGATAAGAATATCTGTCCCTCACAGAACTCCTGTAAGGGTCAAAAGAGATGGCAGATGCCAAAGCCCTTAGTAGTATTATTGTCATCATTTAAAGTGAATGGTCACTGGTCACTGGAAAATGGTCTGTCTGCACTTTCCCTATCTGGAACCATCAACATATGCCTATTGCTTGAATAACTTGCACTCTGTTCTACACAATTGCCAACATCCCTGAACCTGATTCAATTCAATAAGTATTTAATACCAACTGTATTCAAGGCACTGAAGTGGGACTGTAGCCTTAGTCCCTTGTCATGGGGTTTCTGTTCTCGTGGGGGCTAAGACAGGAGCTGGTCCGGAATGCTGAGTACGAGTATGTGGCAAGAGAGATACAAGCAGTTCTAATGTGTTTTAAAGAAGAAAATACATGCTGTGGTCTGGGGTGTGGGGGAGGGAGGAGAAGGATCAGGCATCAGAGAAGTCTTCCTGAGGAGGTGGGATTTGGGGATCAACCTTGAAAAATGAGCAGGATGTTTTTAATTAATTTTTGTACCTAGTCATTAAATCAACGCACATACATTATTAAAACTACATAAAAACAAAAGAGTAAAAGAAATTCACCATATGGCAACTAATTAAGGACATCATTGTTATATTCAGGGTGTTTTCTTATAGTAGTTTTATATGTCCTCAAATATAGAAGTACATATATATACTTAAAAGTACATATATATGTACATGCATATACATGTACACATACATAGTTACATAGTTACATACTTTTATATCTTGCTTTTTGCACTTGAAATTTGAAGTGTTTTCTCAGTTTGTGAAGACTTCTCATAAATATGATTTTAATAACTGAATAATAATGTCCCAGAGAACAAATATGCCAAAAATATATTTAACAATTTCCATGTTTCAAAGTAGTCTGATTTATTATTTTTAGCTGTTAGAAATGATCCAGTGATATGTTTAGCAGAAGCAATAAAGCTAAATGCCAATTATCTGGTCTGGGACATTGACAAATAGCTTGTAGGTATCAAAAGATTGTCTTTGACAAGCATTTTCCCCACTTCAGTCCTTCCTACCCACTAAACTTCATAAATCATTTCACTCTCATTTTCAGAATCCTCTGGTGAATTTCAGTTGCTCACAGTATAAAATCCCAACTTTGTTTTCTGCCATTCCAGGCTCTCCAAAGCAGATCCAACTGTAAATAAATTTCCCGCTGTTGCCTCCCTTCCAAATATGGCTCCTTTCCTTTCACTGTCTTATTCCCTATTTTGAGCTCTTCAATCTTAGAAAGACCCTTTATTCCTTGACCCCTCCCTTTTATCTGAGTCTGTCAGTTCCCTCTTGGTCTCACTTCCTTTCCTCTCAGATTTAGATCTCATCATGATGGATTTTACTTTATGCTAAAGCTGAAGTATCAGGGCTGCTCGCTTTCACAGGCCCTTTCATAGGCGCTATACAAAACCTGGATATGCTCCTGAACCTCATGATTGTCTCTGAACCCCAAGCTTGTCACTGAAGCTTCCCCCATCTCCAAGAAACTTTCTTTTCTTAGCTCCAATGCTTTTTGTGTTCTCAGTTCTAGAATTTAACATATTGAGTTATAATTGTTCATGTGATCATAATTCCTTGAGGGCAAGGACTATGTTTTATTTAGAGTTATGTCCATCATAAATGCATGTTTGCTGAGTGCCTTGCTAATTCTTGACATCCTGCTCCAAGCTTCCTTTTTCCAGTATTACTACTGTTGCTACTAATGACTACAAACATTTTAAAAAGCACAGTAGGAGTGGCAGGCTGTATTTCCCCCAAATAGCTGCAGTAATATTTCTGGTATTGCATGTTCTCTTGGACCCTTGCCACTCCCCATCTAGAAGTGATGTCAATTTCCCCTCTTTGTGAACCTGCAAGGGCTCCAAACAATAAAATATGGGGGAAGTAATGCTATGTAACTTATGAAGCTAGGTCATAGGAAAGGGTACATTTTCTCACTCTTTGAATATTTACCTTTGGAACCCAGCCACCAGCTGTGAGGAAGCATGAGCCACATGGAGAGGCAACATGTAGGTGTTCTAGCCAGCTAAGACCCCAGCCAGAATCAACAACCTTCAGATGATTCCAGCCCCCAGGCTTCAAGCTGCCCCCGCTGATGGCGAGTGGAGTAGAAACAGCTGTTCCCACCAAGCGCTGCCCAAATTGCTGCTAGTGAGAAAAATTAATGTTTTAAGCCACCAAGTTCTAGGGTCATTTGGTTCTCAACACTAGATAGATAATTAGGCAGTGTGCTGAAACCATGATGTTCATTACCTTGCTGAGAAAACTGAGACCCAGGAAAGGTAAAGGACTTGCCCAAGTCACCTTTCCTCCACCTGGCTAATTCTGCCATCTTACAGGCCATATCTCCTCTACGAGGTCTTTTGTCTCGTGTAGATGCACACAGATCCTCCCTTCTTTTAACTCCTGTAGCCAACTCTGTTCTTTTTTTTTTTTTAACATATTGTTTAATTTCATTAGTCTTGTATATGTATATATATTTTTTAAATTTAAAATTAAAAAAAATTTCCATTATAGGTTATTATAATTCCCTGTGCTATACAATAGGACCTTGCTGTTTATCCCTTCTATATATAATAGCTTGCATCTATTAATCCCAAACTCCCAATCTATCCTTCCTCTGCACCCCCACCCCTGCAACCACAAATCTGTTCTTTATGTCTGTGAGTCTGTTTCTGTTTCTCAGATATGTTCATTTTTGTCATATTTTAGATTCCACATATAAGTGATATCATATGATATTTGTCTTTCTGAATTATTTTGCTTAGTAAGATAATCTCTGGGTCCATCTGTGTAGCTGCAAATGGCATTACTTCATTCTTTTTTATGGCTGAGTAATATTCCATTGTATATATGTACCACATCTTCTTTATCCATTCATCTGTCAGGGGACATTTAGTTTGCTTCCATGTCTTGGCTGTTGTAAATAGTGCTGCTATGAACATAGGGGTGCGTGTATCTTTTCAAATTATAGTTTTGTCTAGATATATGCCCAGGAGTGGGATTGCTAGATCATATGGCAACTCTATTTTTAGTTTTTTGAGGAACCTCCATACTGTTCTCTATACTGGCTGCACCATTTACGTTCCCACCAACAGCGTCGGAGGGTTCTCTTTTCTCCACACCCTCTCCAGAATTTGTTATTGGTGGCCATTCTGACTGGTGTGAATTGGTACCTCATTGTAGTTTTGATTTGCTTTTCTCTAATAATTAGCTATGTTTAGCATCTTTTCATGTGCCTATTGGCCATCTGTTTGTCTTCTTTGGAGAAATGTTCATTTAGATCTTCTGCCCATTTTTTGATTGGGTTGTTTGTTTTTTATTGAGTTGTATGAACTATTTGTATATTTTGGAATTTAAGCCCTTGTCAGTCACATCATTTGCAAGTATTTTCTCCCAGTCTGTAGGTTGTCTTTTTTTTTTTTTTTTAATGGTTTCCTTTGCTCTGCAAAAGCTTTTAATTTGATTAGGTCCCATTTGTTTATTTTTGCTTATATTTCTAATTGTGTTCTTGATACCTGTTGCCTACAACGGCCTCATGGTATAGATTTATCACATTCCTTGTTTAATGGTTGAGGAAACATGTATACAAAGAGGTTGGGGGCTTCCCTGGTAGCACAGTGGTTAAGAATCTGTCTGCCAATGCAGCGGACACGGGTTCATGCCGTGCTCTAGGAAGATCCCACATGCCGCAGAGCAGCTAAGCCAGTGCACCACAACTACTGAGCCTGCGCTCTAGAGCCACAACTAATGAGCCCATGCTCAGCGACTACTGAAGCCTGCCCGCCTAGAGCCCGTGCTCCGCAGCAAGAGAAGCCATCGCAATGAGAAGCCTGTGCACCACAACGAAGAGTAGCCCCCGCTCACCACAACTACAGAAAGCCTGTGTGCAGTAACAGAGACCCAATGCAGCCAATATATAAAAATAAATAAATAAAATAAATTTACAAAGAGGTTGGGCAGTTGCTTAAGGAAATAGGAAGTGGCAGAGATCTGTCTTTTCCAAATATCCATTCTTTAATCTATTCCTGAATTGCTTTTCTGAGGTCTTTGTTTGGATCACTCATTTTGGCTTTTAATGCAATATTGCCTTGTTTTAGATCTTAATCATTTTTGTATGTGCATTCCCATTTTCTGCAGAGTTATGCAGTCCTAGACAATAGGGCTGTGTCCCACATTTCTTGGGCACCCTTCTTAGTACTCTGCACGATGCTAGGCACATACACGGGGCACTCATAGATTGAGTAGATATGAAAAGCAACACTCAGCATCCACAAAAGGTATTTTTAGAGCCGCATTAAGGAAAAATCATAGAAACACAGAAGTTAAACCTTGCAACTAAATCTGTAAGGACTTTAGGCAAGTCTTAGTGATTTCCTTCTTTTTTCTTGCCTAAAAATATGTTTTCTCCTCTTTTTAAAAAATGTTCAAATCTATCATAAGCATAAATGCTTGGTTACATCTTTTTAAAGTAGCTTTTTAAAAAAAAAATGGCTTTCTTGTCAACCTAATGTTTTTGTACAGTGTTAGGATCTGTTTTGTTTTATTTTTTTGCAGATGAGATATTTGAATGAAGGCTTATATTGATCTCATTTATTGCTGCAGGCTCCAGCTTCACATTGAAACTTGATCAATATGTATTTGACTCAGTCTGGAACATTAAATAAGACCTTGTTAGACTGACATTTTTTCTTTTGTGTTATTTAGTTTGGAGGGGCAGGGAGCAGGAAGGCTGGGTGAGAGATGGGTGCACACTTCAGTCAGTTGCTGGGAGTGAGTGTCTTGACTTTCTTTCCTGTGGTTTCCCCTGTGCAGTGGTCCTAGCTGAGTGGTGACAAATTGAGTGGCATCGTTATGACTGTTCCATATGTCCTCTTGTCCAAACATAGGTTCTATTTTTAAAAGACCCTCTTCAAAGCTACTGAGAAATTTAGAGGAAAAGAATGGCATTTTGAGGGCCCCATCCAGTCAATAAAAACACGGGGCTTTAATTCACAATCAGTACCCATTTACTGAGCACCTACTATGCGCCAGGGACAAGCTTAGCAAAGTGGAAAACAGTGTGGCTAATCTCACAGAGCTTTCAGCCTTGCCTACCGTTTCGAGGCAGTGTTCTCTCTGAAAGATATGGGGCTGGAAAGAGCTGTCAAAATGTAATCCCATCTGACATGACTGTTCTCATAGCAACACTACCTTATAGTTTTGCTGAATATGGGTCTTATAGCATTTCAGATTAATAACTACTTTCTCAATATAAACTGCTTAATATGGGAGATCCTTAATGTCTGCATGTCCCATAAGCTTAACACTAATTTTGAGGCATAATTTAGGCAACTGGCATTAACAAAAGGGACGGGTGGGGAGAGATAAAAATATCACAGTGTAGAAGTGCGAGAGCAGAGACTTCTCGCTTTATAGAGAGGAAATAGAGGCTCATGCAATGAATCATTAAACTCCATCAGGGTCCATGGATCATGTAAACACATCCACTTAGCCAACAAACATTTATAAATGAGGGTGATTTCCTTGGCAGACACAGTGGCACTGTGAATACACAATAAATAAAATACAGCTGCTGCCTTCAAGGAGCTTAACTTAGAAAGAACAGCAATGTAGGAAGAAGAAAATAACAATAGCTCGCTATTCTACTGTCTTCAGAGTTCAAGACCATTTTAACACTATTAACTGTGAGTAAACCTTTTGGGTCTATAAAGCTTTAAGCTTTAACTTCAGCTTTGACAATAAGATCACTATTCCTGTTTCCTTTTGGTTTGCTTTGCCAAGTATATTTTGCGTAGCCCTTTAATTCTTTTTTTTTCTTTTCCTGAACAGTTGAATTTGTGATTTTTGACCCTAATCTGTAGTTCTTCCTCTTCTAATGGGGAAGTTTATTCCATTCACATTTATTTTCACTAGTTATGCTTGGTCTTCTATCATCGCGCTTTAACTTTCTGCTTGTAATAATTTACATCACTTGACAAATAGACTTTGTTTTTCGTTTTTTTTTTTGTTTGTTTTTGTTTTTGGATTGGTTTTTTGTTTTTTTGTGTATTTTAAGTTATTTAGATTATATAAAGTCTGGTTTTCTTTCTATTAGTGGTTACCTTTACATTATTTCAGAATATATTTGAACCAATTTTTTTTTTATCTCTAATGACAAGCATAAAATGTAAAAATACAAGATCATAATAATATAAACTTGAGAGGATGAAAATGAATTGCTCATTTTTCTAAAAGAATATTGAAATTTCGTTTAAACCAGTGGTGTTCACCCCAGGGTGAGTTTACCCCCCTGGGGATATCCGGCTGTGCCTGGAGACATTTTTGGTTGCCACAACTGAGGGGAGGGTTGTGCTTCTGGCATCTCATACGTAGAGAACAGGGATGCTGCTAAACATCAGGGAATGCTCACAACAGTTCCCACAACAAAGAATTATCTGGCGAAAATTGTTGATAGGGCCAAAGTTGAGAAACCCTTGGTCTACACGTTAGCTTGGTTGCACTTGCTAAGTAAATTTTTACTACCATAAGTTTTTTTTTTCCAATTTCAAACTTGAAAACAAAAAGAAAGGGAATTTTATGTGTATATGTTCTCTCATTCTTAGTGTATCTTTCTTAATTTGTTTTATTTAAAAATCAACACGACCCTTGGATGAAACATCTCTTTTTGATTATTTATTTACTTTTTCCCCCACCCTTCTCAAGTGTGCTGTACTGGAGTTCAGGCATTACTTAGGGTGGCACATATAAGGACATTGTTTCCTTCACAGATGAAGCCTAACCCAAATGAAAGTACAGAGAGCATCAGGGGATTCCTGGCCTCTCTCCTGAGCTCCTGCACTTCCCATCTTCCCCACTTCCTCATCCCAGCTGGACTCTGAGCCTTACCTGGGGTCAGGGAGCAGACACTCCCTAACATCTGAGGGATGTGTGTATGCACACAGCCAGGGTTGATGAGAACCTCAATCCTAGAGGCTAAGAACTTCCCTCAGGCAGAGTGTTCAGACTCTATAATAATACAGCAACTTAATTGATTTTCCCCAAGGAAAGAGTAAATATAATATGGAAGTTTAGAGCCAGATTGTTATTAAATTATTATTTTCATTATACATCTTCTTTCAATAATTATCAGCGATAATTATTTAATTGTTTTAGTATACTAATTCTCAACCATAGCTACACATTAGAATCACCTAGGGAACTACTTAAACATATTTTTGGGGGGCCCACTCTAGACCAATTAAATCAGTATATCTGGCATAGCAACAAAGCAGTGGTAGTCTTACAAGTTTCCCAGAGATTCCAATGTGCAACCAGGTTTAAGAACCTATTGGTTTAGTGGTTGCATCACTCACTGCCCATTCTTTTGTACCAAAGATCCCTCACTCTTGACATCTCAGTTTTATTCTTGCTTTACTTGGTAGTTCTCCTCTGTTTCTATACATGGAGATAATATCACTGGTTGCCTTTATACACAGATGAGAATTAGGCTGGTTATTGTATTCAGGTTACTATTTATATATTACTATCTATGGATAGAACTGTGTAGACATTGATCCTTTTCCTTTTGAGTTTACATATTTACATGATTTTTTTTTTTTTTTGCTTGCCTGGATTCTTCATGATATTTTCTTTGACCTTGAAATTTAACAATTTATGAGGCTATATCTGAGTTCGTTTCTTTTAACTTATCCTGTCTAAGCATCAGTGAGGCTCTTTGGTGATGAGGCACAGTTTTCTTCCTCTTAAGATCATTTTCTTCTATTGTTTCTACTATTTTTTGCTCCTCTCCTGTGTGCTTGGTCATATTCTTCTGGAATATCTGTTCCACATATATTGTAGTGATTCCAAAACTTGTTTACATATTAAATTCACCTGGGGATCTTTTAAATCACCCAATTCTCAGGTCACACTAAGTGTAATTAAATTGAATTCTCTAGGGGTGGAATACAGGCAGCAGGAGTGTTTAAAGCTCCCCAGGTGATTTCAGTGTGCAGACAACTTTGGGAACCACAGATGTGTTGGGTCTCCTGGATTTGTTTTCCATGCCTCTGTTTTTTACTTCACTGTTTTTAGGTGTGCTCCCCTCTGCACCGCCCCCAACATAAGGTTCAGAGATGCTCAAAAACACCTGGCTCAGCCTGAATTTCTCTCCAGTTGTTCCCCAGCTCGGGTAAGTTTATAGCTCTTTTTCTGTTTTAGTTTGGCGCAGTTCATATCCTAACTTATCTTACTGCTTAGTTTTGTTTCTTGTTTCTATTAATACCTTCTTCAATGGAGTGTCTTTTCAGTTCTTACCATGGCTCCACTGCTTACGTTTGGGATTCCCTTTTGCTTAAGAAACATTGGTTCTCAAACTTGTTCACACATTCGAATCATATGAATTCACTCCCAGAGATTCAGATTTAATTATTCTGGTGATCAGAGGGCATCAGAAATGTGTAATGATCCCCAGGTCGTGCTATTATGCAACCAGTATTGAGAAGCACTGCTCTAAGGCCTTTCACTAGCCTATTTTTGTGTCTGTGGTGATGGCAGACGTTCTCAAGCTTTAGTGTGCATCAGAATCACTTAGAGGTCTTCTCAAAACAAAATCTGGGTCCCTCCCTCTGGAGTTTCAGATGCAGTGAGTCTGATGTAAGGCTCAATAATTTGCATTTCTAACAGATTTCTGGGTGATACAGATGCTGTCTGTAGACCCTACTTTAAGAACCTCCGGATTAGGCCACATTCATTGAGCGCCTTCCTTTTCCACCTATGATATATTGGATTTATCTAACAGTGGCACTTTTAAAAATCCAATGTGTATATTTTATATGCATGCATGCAATTAGAGGTCTTGATTCTAAGACATTACAATCACTCAGATCCATCTTTTGAAGTGCTATTTGGCAAATAGTATGTATGGCAAGATGCAAAAAAGGGTAAGAAGGATCAAATGAAGTATGCTTACCCAGGTAAACTCTCAGATAACCTTCCTGCCCCTCCTCCTCCCCTACTCCGCTCCTGCTTTACTTGCTGATGTTTCCAATTGCTGTGGTTATGGAAAAAGATGGAGCTAAAATGGTTGGAAATTGGGAGAGATATTACTCTGTGGGTAAAAGCATGAACTATAATGTGTATTTGTGCATATTTAGTCCTTGGAGCTGAAATGCCTTTTCTGCTCCCTTGAAGCCTCTGTATATCTTGAGGTTGCCAACATCTTAAACCCTCTACAAACCGGAAGGGTCTTTGTCTTTTAGGAGGTCCGGGTTGCCTTGGCATGCTAATAACACCGTTTACCGGATTGCACTTTTAATTTAGCGGTGGCATTTTTCACTTCAGTGCAGTTTTCCCTTTCCTCTTTGTGACTACCTGTTCTAGTTTTATAAAGGCAGCAGCCTCTTGAAATATGTTGAGAAGGTAGTTAGAAAGTTTCTAAATTGTTTTTTCTTGTAGTAATCTTCATAGGAAGACATTAGCTCTGATTTCTCAGTGTGGCTCCTCATTTTGTGAGCTGCAGAAAGCTTGTCTGTTTCTCGTGATTTTTTGTTTTTCCTCCTTGTGCTTGTCCTTTCCAAAGAAGTTTTGTGCTTTTCTAGTACTGGGGGCTGAGGTGGGTTTTATCAGATTCTGTGTGTGTTCTGCTTCAGATCTCCTAGCCAAAGGGAGAAGCTTATTTTTCCTTTCTTTTTCCTTTCCCAGTGTGTACTTGTAGCAGCCTGGGGGTATAGGGCGGGTGCCAAATCCAGAGGCTGTGTGTCGGGAGGCTATACCTCTCAGCTGAAAAATTAATGATTATTTACTGCAGGCAGGAATGATTTGGGTACCACTATATCTCTTTGTCTAATGAGGCCCACAGTATCAGAGGCAGGTCAAGGTTCACACAGCTGTGGCCTACGTCATTGGAATGGCCATTGGTGTTTTTATGCTTGGAGAGGCAGTCGTGGGAGTCACAGGTTGCTGACTGTCCCTGCACCTGCCCTGATCTCCAGTTCTCATCCCTTCCAGTTAGTGGATGTCTTCATCTTTTTCCCTAGGTGAGCTGTTCCTTCACAGGTGGGGAGGTGTAGGATTAGATAAAAGATTTCCAACCCTATTATGTGAAGGGCCAGATAGTATCTCCTGCAAAGGCTAAAATATTTACTATCCCTGTCAAAATTAGTCATGTCTGCTGTTTTGAGAAAGCAGCCATAAACAAAATATAAATAAATGGGCATGATTATACGCCAGTGAAATTTACTTAGAAAACAGCCCAATTTGCTGATCACTGAGATAGATGGTCTGTTTTCCATGCTGCCCACCTAAACTCTATCAAAAAGTCTTAAGTTTCCAGTGTCTTCTTGTCTCACTTTATTTTTTGACACACAATTTTTTTCACCTTATGTTCTATTTGTTATTCAAAGATGATAATGGAGGTGAGTCACACATGTTGTCAATTTGCCATCTTTCCAGGAATCTCTAATGCCTGATTTTCTTTTTTTATGTTCCATATCACATTCCATGATAGAGACCTTTAATATTCTTTAACTTCACATTGATATTTAGTCTCAGGAAATGAATATCGATATCTGAAGTCTAGCTTTTAATTGTGTTTTAAGAATTCTCTTCTGTGCTTATTTAATAGCAAAAAAACCACTCTTTTCCAGGGACAATAAGGTTTTCATGAAGCCTGAGTTTCTTGGCTTGACTCCATGTATTACTGTTGCAGAAAGATTTTTGTGGCTAGAGAAAAATAAGTTGCTTTCCAGGTTCTGTAACTTAGAAAATACTAGCACTGGAGTCCCATTCAAGGAATAGTGAAGATTCAAAAGTCTCCTTCTCAAGGTCATATTTTCAATAAAATCTGAACAGATGAAGATAGGAGATGCTCCCTGGGTGGAAATTCAAGCGGTAAAAATAAAAGTTTCTCTGTTCTAGACATCATGGATGTTTCAGAGGTATAAATCCAAGGTCCTAGCTTCTAGGAATGAGTCATGAAATTGATTGGTTCATTCCTTTTTTCAACACATATTGATTGAGTGCTTATTACATGTCAGGTTATGTTCTAGGCTCCCAAACACCAAAATTAAGACATGGTCCCTGTGAAGATGTTTGTAGTCTATTAGGGAAGATAGATATGCAAACCAGTAATTGGAACAGAGAGTGATGGGGGCTGTAATGCAGCGGGTCACAGAGTATGATGAGTGAGCTCAAGCCTGCTGGGAGCAGGAAGAATTCAGGGCAGGTTTTCCAGGAGCTGATGAATTTGAGTTGATTGAGTTAAGTGACCAGGATTTTCCCCTGGGGAGGAGTTGGCAGAATGTGCAGAGTCATGGAGCAGTGAAATCACAGAGGGAGCACGGGGAACTCTATGTTGGTGGATCCTCATAATTTTCACTCTTAATGTTTGCATTGTAACTACTCTCTATGGTATGGCGTAATTGGAAGTTTTGCTAAAGATACAGTTTTGAATTACCTGTTGAGAGATGGTCTTATTTAATCCCCATGTCTTCAGCACCTAGGACAGTGCCCAGCACGTTGTAGATGGGAATGTTTGTTGAATCAGTGATCCTTTAGTTAGTGAATGAATACAGCCAAGCTCTCAGGTGGGGGTGTGGTTTTAATGTTCTATGCTCGGCCTAGAACCTCTTGTGAAATAATAATTCGAAAATACTCCTAGTTTGTGGGGAAATAAGATAGTCCTGGAAAGATAGCACACTGCTAGTCTTGGTGATGGAAATAAAGATGGCTAAGAGAGACTCCTCATATAGTCATCTCTATCTCATTAAATGTTAAAAAACGTTTTGAGTAACCTCTCTCTCCTCTGTTTCTCTCAGAGCCCCTTTCCCTACACATACATGTCCAGTCCATCACCAAATCCATTGCCTCTATCTTGGAAATAAAAGCTGAATCTAGCACTTTTCTCCACCTCCATCACAGCCGAAGCCACCATCATTATAGATGACCATCACTCTTTGTAGTCACTTCCTTCCTGGTCCCTCTGCTTCTTTCTGTTAATGAGCCCTAATGGTCTTTCCTCCATCAGCAGCCAGAGCAGCCTTCTAACATAAATCAGATCATCATCCTTCAGTTCAAAAGCCTCCAGTGGCTTTTCATTAAAATATCCAGCGTCTTTACCAGGGCCTACAAGGCCCTGTATGGCCAGGCCCCACCTCTCTCAGACACCATCTTCCACCACTCTTCCCCTTGCTCACTGGACTCTAGATACTCTAGGCTTCTAGTCTTTTTGCCCTTCCTCAAACTTACTACACCCCCTCCATAAGGTCTTCAAACTTGTTTTTGCCTCTGTCTGGATTCCTCCCTCACTTCTATCACTTCTCAGCTCTGGTGCCACCTTGTCTAAGAAACATTCCTGATTCCCATATAAAATAGTATAAAGTAGCACCCCTGTCATCCCCAGAGATGTTATATGTTCTTCTGTTTACTTTTTTTATGAACTGTTATTTCTCACTATAATGTAAGTTTCATGGGATCATTGTTTCACAATGATTCTTAACCAGAAAAATAGAAAATTTGAATTTTTTACAAAGTGAAAGTTTGAATTTTGGGATGACTGGGATCTACAATGGGAATTACGCTCTGCTCTATGTGGAAGCAAGAAGGAAGTGACCTGCAGAGCTGTTTCAGGAGGGGGCCATGCAGTTCTTCCTCAGGGAAAGTACGCAGGGGTTAGTTGAGCCTCAGAAACTGCAGTTTTTAGGGATGCAGTTGATGTAAATTTTTTTCCCTATAAGTGTGATAAATAATACTGGCTAACTTTTGCATATCACCTGTGTAACGTATGAAGTAAATGTTCTGTCATCTCCATTTTATAGATAAGGAAACTGGAGTACAGAGAGGATAGGCAACTTGCCTAAAGTCTTACTTTGAGCCATTAGCAAAGCTGGGATTTAACTGAGCCTAGCCAGCTCTCAAGTCTGCCTGCTTGACCATCTCACTGCTGTGCCTGGGAGCCACAAGGAACAAAGGATGTTTCCCTGATGCCTGCCCCATCACATTTCCAGACCAGATTCAGGCTTAGCTGTGCTAAGTACTGCTTGTGGCACCATATTAAGAGCTTTGTATTACTTTCTTTGCTGAAAATATACTCACCAATCTTTCAGGAGTTCTGGGAGCAGACTGTGTGAAATGTAATAAAATGCGTTCATTTGCCATACAAATCAGACTTAAATGGGGCAGAAGGATTGAAGACCTCTCCCTGAGTGAATGATTTTGTAGATTATTGATTTGGGCAGCAGTTTATTTAAACATTAAAACCTTGAATGAAGTAACTTAGCCTGAAGAAAAATGTGTCAAGTGCAGTCCTTGTTATAGCTAGTTTTTCAGCCTCTGAGGACTTTGTAAACTGTCCAGATGTATTTATTTTTTAAAAAATGTTTTCTCAAGGAAAAAAAGAATGAATTGGGAAAGGGAGAATGGGATTTGTGTCCAGAAATTATAATCTCTTTGAAAAGGAAACTTTCGAAAGTGTTTTGATTTTGTTTGCAGAAGCATTCCGTGTTTTGAGGCAGTCCTAAAACATGAGATGTTGTTATTCAGATTCTGAAAAATGTAAAACGTCTCCCTTTCCCTTCTCTGTTGTCTGCATCGCCTTCATCCTTCTTTATTTCAGTTGATACATGGACTTGGTATTCTCCCCAGAGGACTTAGAAGACATGGGGTCACTAATTAACTGGAGTAATTGTGTGCCAGTTTAAAATTGGTGTGTAGTGGGTGGAAATTGATAGTTTCTGCCTATGGTGTCACTAAATAACAATTAAACAAACATTAATGCTCAGTAGTTGTGTACAGCTCACAGAGCTCTATTATACCTATTTCCCTTGGATGACAGTACCACTGAATGTCCCTCTGTTTGTCTCACATGTGTTAATTGTGGCTCCATGGCTAGTGTCCAGACTTTGTGAGAACAGGGGCCCATATGATACAGATGTTAAGAAGGCAGGTATGATATAGACGTTAAGAAGGTGGGCTCTGGATTCCGCTGTTTGCCATGGCTGTGCAGATTGGGCAAATTGCCTTCACAGTTCTCAGTTTTCCCATCTATAAAATGGGAATGATAGATTCTGGAAGGAATAAAAGAACTACTATTTATAAATTTGTCACTACAATGCCTCACATTTTTTTTAACCTGCATGGCTATAAAAGGTCTTCCTAAGCCTTCAATAAATTATTGTGCTAATCTTTATACATTAACTAATTTTCTCTAAAAATGCATCACTTGAAGAGAATCCTTTTCAGAATGATCAATGCTTAATTTCTCAAGAAATGGGATGAGTGAGAAAATTAGGAAGGAGGAAGATACAGAGTTGATTAAAAACACAAGGTCAATTATCTCATGGTGATTATCGTGATGCTCCAGGGAGCAGAGTTAAACTAGGGGCTTTTTATATGTATTTTACCATCTTAATCCAGGCTAGATCCTTGTTAAGAATGAAAACACAAACAAAGCAAAAGCAACTACAAATAAATTGACGAGAATGAATTGCCAAGTGTATATGTAATGAGTTCTGCTCTGTTGGGAACAAGGGTTCCCAGCTATATTTTAGGACTGAGATTTCAGTGGGTGGAACTAGGAGATTGGAATAATTTTGAGTAAAATATAAAACCATTTCACATACTCATTTCTTTTTTTTTTTCCTGTTACTTTTTTCTTGAAGTATAGTTGACATATAATATTAGTTTCAGATGTGTAATACAGTGCTTCAGCATTTATATACATTATGAAATGATCATGTGATAAGTCTAGAAAACCATCTGTGACCATACAAAGTTATTATGATATTATATTCCCTATGCTGTACTTTACATCCTTGTGACTTATTTATTTTAGAACTGGAAGTTTGTACCTCTTAATTCCCTTCACCTATTTTGCCCAATTCCCACCTCCCTTCCCTCTGGCAACTACCAGTTAGTTCTCTGCCATCATACTCATTTCTTACCCATAACAGCCAGCCCCACTCCCTACCAACCACGTCTTTTGCCTTTGGATCGCCAACATAGAAGCTCTGATTTATATGTTTTCTGTTTCAGTACTTTTTGGTGAGCATGTTCCCAAAGTATGAATGTATGTCCACGAAACCTCATGTACTCAAAATAGGCCCTTAAAAATTATCAAAAAATAACAAATCAGATGCCTTCATATTTGCAAACAATAACATTTTGGAATTAAAATGAACTGTGGTGAAATATGAATAGTCTGTTTTTTAGTTTAATAATGATTTCCCAATGTTAATTTCATAGTTTTGATGAATGAATCATGGTGACATAATATGTTGACATTGGAGGAAACTGGGGAAACAAAACTTTGTACTATTTTTGCAACTTTTCTGTATCTAAAATTAATTAAAATGAAATCTGAGATAAATTTAACCTATTTCTTATATAAAAAAAAACAGTTTCAGAACTCAAGGACCTGAGTGACCAAAAGCCTGGTTTCCTGACCATTCAGTATGGTGATACAGTATTTGAAAATGTGTTTAGAAACTTTAATTCACTAAACTTAACCAATGAGCTCTTTTATAAAACAAAAAATATGAGATTTTCCATTTTTTTGCCCTATGACATCCTCATAGACATTGTTAAATTCTGTCACGTGAGGTCTGAATGGGTGGCTACACTAAAGGGTCTGAATATGTGGCTAAGAAGTAGAGTCTCTTTCCCAAAACCATCTGGCCTAAATTCAGCTCAGTTCTGTAGTGCCATCGTGTTATGGTGCAGGTCCTGGAACTGGAGGTCGTGTGGAATTAGAGGTCATGCCCTGAAGATAAGTACAGGTGGGGGTCCCGGGAGCACAGACTTTTCAAAAGGAATGCCAGCACTTTGCCCCCAAACAGTATTTGAACCCAAATGAGTCTACCTGGGCTGCTTGCTCACTGACTTTGGAACCCAGACTGGCAAAGAAGCCCATCTCTTTGATTTGTTGTTTGGGAATTTGATGTCTTCTGTTGGCTATTCTGATTTCCTACACCTGGTCATGCTCCCTGCTTTGAATTCCTGCTCTGCTCCCAGGGTCCAGCACCCCACCTGCTCTCTCCTAGCTTTCCAACCTTCTGACTTTCCCACTAGTCATTGGCTTTGCCTTTTCCACCTGGCCTTGACAGCTTGCACTGGCCCTGTCCTGCAATGCTTACTGGCTCTTGACTAGTAAATCACCATGGACAGCATGTGGTTGCGTTCAGAGACAAGACTGCCTTGTAAATGAGAATATAAACTCCTTTAAAAGGACTATCACCCCCTTGTTTTCTTGAACCAGCACCTATCCTGGTGCTGGGAAGCATCACCATATGTGGCCAGCAGGTTGATTCAGTATTGATGATCCCTTCTATCTTTTTCCATGACCGCTAGCTAGACATGACCTTATCTTAGTTCTGGTTCTGACTGAGAAGAATCCCAGCACCAAGAAAAATGGCAGACTTGGAGTTAGACAATAGTGGTGTGAAGTTAAACTCTGCCAGGGAATTTTCCTCTTTGGTCTCAGTTCTCTCATCTATAGGAGGAGGCCATTTATTAATGGCTCTATTAATAAGATTAATTAGGACTTCTGAGTAAATACACCCAACAGTAGTCCAAGTTATTTCCTCGTATATGATGGAATTAAATTGTCAAACAACAATACCAGAAGCGAAAGAATCTCAGACTACTACAGGTTTCTGGACCCCAGTTTCACATTGGAACAACACCTGAGGTCCTAGGAGATACAGTTACATCAGTAGACTGTGGAATTAATGAATGAAACTGCATTCTCTGATTTAACTGAAGAATCTTGTAGGATAGCCTTCTATTCTAACTTGTGTTATTTGCCTGAAATTTCTTGGCATTGACGTTCTTGTGGTAACATCATTTAAGCTAGAATACAGGAAGCTGCTGCATAACACAGGGAGATCAACTAGATGATGGGTGATGACTTAGAGGGCTGGGATAGGGAAGGTAGGAAGGAGTCGAGGTAGGGAGGGGATATGGAGATATATGTATAAAAGTAGCACAACAGTGTAAAGCAATTATATTCCAATAAAGAGCTTAAAAAAAACTTTATACAGAGAAGGATGACAGTTTTGTTTGAAATCTACATATGTATATACTGAAAAAAATACACTAAGAAGTTAAACAGTGGCCATATTCTGGTATTATGGGTATTTTAATTCTTTTTTTTAAATTGTTTATTTTTTTATTTTTGACTGCATTGGGTCTTCATTGCTGCACAGGGCTTTCTCTAGTTGTGGTGAGCAGGGGCTGCTCTTTGTTGTGGTGCGCGGGTTTCTCATTGTGGTGGCTTCTCTTGTTGCAGAGCACAGTCTCTAGGCACACCAGCTTCAGTAGTTGCAGCACGTGAACTCAGTAGTTGTGGCACACAGGCTTAGTTGTTCCATGGCATGTGGGATCGTCCCAGCCCAGGGATTGAACCCATGTCCCCTGCATTGGCAGGAGGATTCTTAACCACTGCACCACCAGGGAAGCCCTTTTAATTCTTCTTTCATATTTTCCTTTTTCTCCAATGAATATATTGCTTCTGTAGTCAGAAAAACAAATAGGTAATGTATAAAATATTTTTGAAAATCTCAGCATTTACTAGTGATAGGAAATGAAGAGGATGAGAAAAGAAAGAGTTGGAAGAGCTTGAGAAACATGTTTTTGTTCATTCTTTCAACAAATTTTCGTTGACCATCTAATATATACATACTTGAATTAAGTCTTTGCCAGAGGTAAAAGTAAATCAGAAAGTTGACCTCAATTTAACTTGGAATTTAACTGGGGATGTACAAGTGTAAACTAAACATATACTATTAGAGTCCATGTACTAAAGGCAATAGGAAAACCTACATAAGGAGCTTTGGCTTACATAAGATAAAGGTCACCTTGAGTTTCTTAGGAAAGGCTTCATTAAAGAGGTGGCATTTGATTTGGCCTTTGGAAGATGAGTAGGATTTTGAATAGTAAGGTTGGAAGAGGAGATTATTCTCCATCTATTTCCTTTTTACGCCTGTAGCCAGCTCTGAGAGAATATAGAGATGGAAGCTCTCTACACTCCCAGTGGTATGAAAGATGGGCCTTTGAAGAGGAGTGGAAATGATGAGGTTGAGGACAGGAATTCCACACTCCCCATCTTTGTATTCCCAGTGCTCCAGTCTGTCCATGCAGAGTCTCTGTGCTTAGTGAATGCTTAGTAAATGAGTAAATCAATGACCAGTGAAGTCATCAGCCAAAGTGGTCAGTAGTAGTGTTGGAGGAGGTCTTCAAGTGGGTGCAACCACCAGCTGAGCTGTGATCTGGACCTGGGGAGTCAGAGGCTCCTTATCCCCTCCGTGTCCTTGGAATGTACATTCTGCCGCTGTTCCAAGTGGGAACTGTTCAAGGATGCAGCCTTGAGAGAGTAAGGTGCTATTGTGACCATTTGGACCATAAAGGTGACTGAACCTATTTAAGGCCCTTGGGTTAAGATTCTGGTGGGCAGGTGTGGAGATCTTGTGGCAGCCCAAGACAAGTTTCCTAAGTTCCCTTTCTTATTGAGACTGTTGCCTACTAACCTGGAGTGATCTGCCTCTTCCTTTCGTCTCTCCTTGCCCTCTATCTATGGGGGCAAAGTTGCACTGAATTTCTCTAAATTCATAGACTTACTCAGATTCACTTTCCAGGAGGAAACTTAAACTATGACATGGGAGTTGTAAAATGGTTATGCATTTCCCTCTTTAATGTTCCTTACTCTCCTGTGTGCACGTACCTACTTTCCCAAGGTGCTCCCATTTTTCTCTGAATGTCCTCCATCTTAACTCTGGGAATCAGTTGCTTAACTGTAATCTACTACCTCTACTCAACTGTACTTGCTGAGGACAACGTCTCTGCCTTGTCCATGGTTGTTTTCCCAGGGCCTAGCAAATGGACTAGCCCCCAAGTGGGCTTTACATACTATTTGTGAATTGAATGAATACCTGATGTCCCATGGGAAAGTGACGCCACGGATAGCTGTCAATGGACATGTCACCCTGACTATAATTGACTATGGACTGGGGGAAGTTTAGACATTTACTAACTGCCTGCAAGTTCACTTAGAGACCTAAGGAGGGTCATTGTTTACAGAGAATGGAATTATATTTGAATAGAATATATAACATATTATTTTGGATGCCAAAGAATGTACCAGTAAATACAGTTAAATACTATGGAATGGGACAGTAGGATCACTCAGAACTTCCCTCATGGAGTTCCAGTTGTTTGAGAGAACCTCAGTTTGTTCTGGACCAACATTTTGGTCCACCCTCAGGAAGTGGCAAAGTAGAAAGTTTCAGTACTCTTCCTACATAAGAAAAAACATGAAATGAAAATAGTCTAAAACCAGGTTCCTTAACATTGCCCTGCTTTTGCTTAAAGCAGGCTCCATTAGCCTTCCTGATAAAACCCTCTAAAACTGCACCCATACATACCCATGACTCCAGATTGATAAGGCCAGTGATTAGTTCTTACCCCTCACCTTGCTTGGCCTGTCCATGCGTTTGACATGGCTGATTACCCCCTCTGATATTTTTTTTCCCACTTGGTTTCCAATTTCACTGACTGCTCCACTTCAGCCCCCTTTGCTGGTTCCTCCTCATGTCTTGCTTCATGTTGGAGTACATCAAGACTCAGGTGTTGGTCCTCTTCCCTTTATCTTCACTCCTTTCCTTATTGTGTCTTATGGCTTTACATACCAAATAAGTGCCAACAATTCCCAAATGTATCTCCAATACAGACATTTCTATCCAATGGACTTCTGGAAATTTCCAATTGGAGGTCCAGATACCTCACTCTTCATATGTTCATCATTCCCTCCTTTCTTTGTCTTGCACCCTAAATTCAATTCAGGTTATATCTAATTAGCCTTATTGTAAGGAGTGCATCTGGAATTCTACTCCTCACTACTTCCACTGCTGCCTTTCTGCTGTGAGCATCCATCCCCTCTCGCTTGAATTACTGCCAAGATCTCCTAGCTGGTCCATCTCCTTTTGTACTTGCCCCCTGCAGATCCTTCTCAAATAGCAGCTGGAGTGATCCTTTTAAAACATAAATCAGATCGTGTCACTCCTCTGCTCAAAATCCTTCAATGGAGCCCCATCTCAGAGGAAAAGCCAAAGTCCTTACAATGGCCCATGAGGTGTTATGTGATACACACCCTTCCCACCGCCCATTTCTTCATCCCTTCCTGCCCTCCTCCTCATTCTGTCTGCTCCGGGTGCACTGCCGCCTTGATATTTCTTGAGCATGCCTGAAATTCTCCCACCTAAGGCCCTTTGCACTGCCTGTTTCCTCCGCTTGGTGGTATCTTCATGGCTGTGTCTCTAACCCTCAGATCTTTGCTCAAACACCACCTTCTTTGTGAAATTGTCCTGTCCTACTCCTGGCACTGCCAACCCCTCTTAGCCTGCTTGGCACTAATCAACTTCTAGCATATTATATATACGTATTGATTACGTCCATTGTTAACTCTGTTTATCCCTGCTCTACTATAGGCTTGTGAAGACAAGCATCTTTGTGGTTTTTAAAAAAAATTTTTTATTAACCCCAAACATCTAGAACAATGCCTAGCACATAGAGGATTCTCAGTTAATACTTGTTGAAGGAGTTAATAATGCCTTGCTACTCTTCACACGCCCCCTGTAGCCAGTCATTCATCAAATCCAGTTATTTACACCAGCCCCTTCCCTAGCCGTAGTCATTGCCCAGTCTCTTCATTATTTCTCACCTGAGCTATTGTTCTTTACTGTCTTCTGGACGAGAGGAACACCTTACCTAAATTTATTTGCAAAGTTATCTCTGACCTTGCTGAACTCCTGACTTCAGTGTCACCTCATTGCCCATTCGATGATATTCCAACTCCTTAGCCTGGCCCCAAGGGCTTCTAACTCACCAGTCCAGTCTCACTGCCAGCAGTTCTCTCTACAGCTCCTCTTCCTGCCAGATGACCTTACATTCCATCTCCTAATGGCATGTTGCATCATCTTCCTCTGTGCTTTTGCACACTCTTTTTTCTCCCACCCAGGAAGTCTCCTCTCCACACGCCCATCTGTTCTCCAATGGCCTGCTTAATGCTTTGTGGTCTGGATCTCTGTTCCTTAGTGAAGTGGGCATTAATGATATGCTGGCTGGCCCTGATGTGCTCATATAGCTCCTTTACACATAGAACAAGGAGCTCTGGCCAGTAGGTGTGTTTTAGAAGATAATACAGGAGTGAAGAATAAATGCCTGGCTTAAGGTGGGAGGAAATGAAAATACATGAAATACCATAAAGGATTAAAGGATTAATTTGATCTCCTCTTTAAAGCATTTCCTGACCCTTTTGGCTTGAAAGACCTCTCCCCCTGTGCTTTCTCACAACACTTTATTATCTAAACCACATAAATGACTGCTCTTTACATACCACCCTGTGATGGCTTCCTTACTGTTCTCTTGAACAGTTCGATCATGTATGGCCACTTTCTTTCTCACATGTTTATTTTTGCGTTTTTTGCCCTCTGTGAGGATGGGAACTATGTCCTGCACTTCTGAGTATCCTTTGGGGTACCTGTCAGAGCTCCTTGCACAAAACATGTGCTTATTAATACTGGCACTGACGAGCAGGACGTCATTACCATACAGCCCTCCATTGGATGGTAACGAGGGCAGGGACTGCCTCTGCTTTTAACTGTGCCATCTGTGGCTTTTGGAAACCCCAAGCCTGAACCCCGAGGGTCCCATTTTACAATTTTCCTTTGAATAAGGATTGTGTAGCTCATCCCCAATCCTACTCCAGTTTTGTCTTTGTGCTGGGGATTAGCAGTGCTCCAAGGGACTAATTTTTCAGGAGCAAGACATGGTGGTCACCCCTTGTTGTGTGCTAGCCAAGGGCTCTGTCCTAAGCTCTTTTCTTTATCCTCTACCAAAGCCCAGATCATACCTTTTGAGGATAAGACGAGGAGAAGGGAGTGAGGAAGGGCAGAAAGGGGTAGTGGCAGGCCTGGGTCCTGTGGATGCAAGTTCCGATCTCAGTTCTACTGCTTCGTAGATGTTTGATTCAGGGCAAGATGCTTGATTCAGGGCAAGATGCTTGATTCAGGGCAAGATGCCTAACCTCTTTGAGCCTCGATTTCCTCGCTTAAAAGCTGTGGGTAAGAAATGTGTGCTCATCCTCCATTTAGGAGGAGCAGCTCATATAGTGTCTGACCCAGAGCAGACACCTAGATGGCAGCTGATAGATGTTGCTTTTATTTTCAAAGCATGGTCCCAGTCATGACAACATTTATTTCTCATAATAACCCTGTGAATCCAGTAGGGTGCACGTACTGTGCCCCTTTTACAGATGAATAAAGGGAAGTTTGGAGAAGTTAACTGGTGTTCTTATTGTCACCCAGAAATGTTGTGACAAAACGAGGTTGAAAATCCACATCTGTTTTCTAAATCTAAAACACTTTGATATGTTTATGCTTGATATGAATAAAGAAATGTCTTTAAAGTACCTACATACTGAGTGGTAAAATATTTTACAGCAGTTTCAGGTGCAGCATGATGTATTCTTTAATTGAATCCTTATATGTAATCAGTTCATTTTATACAAACTCATGGTTGGATATTATCTTTGAGAAGGAAGGTTTAGTTTTTCTCTCAATACTTTATGCTATAAGTTTTGTCACCAATTCAACCTGTAGTAACCTAATGAATTTTTTATTTTCTTAACAAAAATGTAAGCAATTTCTTTTATTATAAAAGTAGCTGAAACATTTTTTTTTTCTGAAGTGGGTCTCCAAGGAAGCAAAGAATTGCCAGACAATTTTACTTTATTCCCCCTCCGTATAGGAGGCAAAATGTAGTCTTATTAAAATCCTGAGAGTGAATTCACTTAAGCTCCCCACTGCGGGATGTTTTTCTGACAGGTTCTGTCTCAGAAAAGTATGTGTACCACTAATTAAGAAATTATTTTGACAGGATGAATGTTTTGAAGATCTGTGTTATACACAACCTAATATAGTCTAATATTCTTCCAGTGTAACAAAATTTGTGGATTTAAGGGAAAAAAAGTATGGCCAGATAATATCAGTAATAGGAGTACCTCAGTTTTAGCTGAGAAGAATTCAAGAAGCAGCCAGCCAATTTGTCTAGTGAAATTTGCTCTTGGCTAAGATGGTATAAAAGGTCTTATCCTTAGGCAAACCATTTATTTTAAAAGCTTAGAAAAAACATTTTTTTCACTGATGGTAAGATTTTTCAGAGTTACCATTTCTGTATGCAAGGATGCAGGATGGGGGTAACTGGTTTGCTCTATAGAAGGACAGCAAATTGGGAGTGTTTTTGAGTATTTACAGTTAAGCTCCATTCTGAGTTTTAAGCATATTCTAGACTTAAAGCATATTCCAAGAAAAATTTCAGGTAAGTTGGGCATCTGTAAATCCCCAGCTGGTGAACTATCCTAATGTGTGTGTATGTGTGTGTGCGTGTGTGTGTGTGTGTGTGTGTGTGTGTGAATGGCTAACTCTAAATAATCCAAAATCTTTATTTTCTCTATTCCTTTCATTTCTAATTGGTGGTGCTGTCAGAATCTAGGTGAGAAGACTTGTAATAAAATGAATACTTTACCAAGTAAGTGCTACTTAGAACATGAATTTTTATATTACAAGTTTTGTAACAATTTTCATTATAAAATGGGAAATATATTCTTGAACTATGTGTAGGGGGAGTTATCCCAAAGAGTACCTAGGAATACAAAGGCCACTAAAAATTCCCATACATAAATGAAAATAGTATTTCAGGCCAAAAGCTAATAAGGCTCTCAAAATTATTAATACAAAACACATGGGGGTTATTTCCATGTTTTTAATTGAACTAGTAGGCCTGTACAGAGAGGCTGTTTCTAGGTGTTTTGCTATGTTCTATAGGACACTGGGCCCTAAATACCACTGAATCGAATGGGGCACTTTCAGAAAATACCTACTCCCTGGCCACAGGCCACACTAACCAAATCGGAACTTTCCTTTCAAAAGCTCCTCAATAATTTCTTGATGAAAGGGGCTTAGTGATGGGGGAAGTGAGGGAGAGGAGGTAGTCTAGACTAGAAGGACTCTGGTTTTCTAGCCTGGGTTGGTTACAGGATACCATGCCAAGAGAGAAGCAGCTTTAAGGGGGAGATGATGTGGTCAGTCTTGGACAGGTTGCATTTGAGGTGCCCATGGGAATCTAGGTGGAGACAGTTCATAGTTTGTTGGAAAACATGGATCTGGAGGTGAATAGAGAAGGCCAGACCAGAGACGTGCATTGTTGACTTGTGCATTGGTTGTCGATCATTTGAATAACAGACATGAGCTCAATTTCCCGTGGTGAGAGCATGGAATGTGAAGAAAGCTGTGATCTTCAATTCATGAAACATTTTCTGATTACTTACTATGTGCCAGCGTTGAACCAGGCACTGGGTGATCAAAATGAATATCTCTTCCCTTAGTTAACTCACATTTTGGTTGGGAAGAAAAATGCACAATTGAATACAGTTGACCCCGAAACAACCTGAAAATTACAGGTGCTGCCCCTCCATGCAGTTGAGAATCCAGGTATAATTTTACAGTCAGCCCTTCCTATCTGCGCTTCCTCCGTATCAGAGGTTCTGCATCCATGGATTCAACCAACCTCTGATCATGGAGTACTGTAGTACTCACTGTTGAGAAAACATCCATGGAGAAGTGAACCCATGCAGTTCAAGGGTCAACTGTATATTGGAGAATAATAATGTTCTAATGGTTTATGGTAGTATAGGTGCTGGGATACCTAAAAGGAGTGGCCAGAAGAGATGGTGTACTGGAAGCCTTTAATATTTGAGATGAGCAAAGCAAGGGGTAAAACAAGAAGTAAATACTCTCAATAATCAAGGAGGGTTATCATGCTTGGGGAAGAGAGATAAAGAATTCTTAAAGAATTGCCAGATTTAGCCCCCCAACCAAAGCAAACCAGGCAAAATCAGGATGTCCAGTTAAATTTGAATATCAGGTAAACAATGAACAATTTTTTAGTATAAGTATGTTTCATGCAATATTGGGGGCATACTTATGGTGGAAAATAAAACATTTATATGAACTTCAGATTTAACTGAATGCCCTACTATCATGAGTCAGTAATGATACTGTTCTTACTACTGTTTTTACTATATACCATTTCAGGAGTGCTTTACAGCATTCAAAACATTTTTATAGCCTATGGTAGCCCTAGGTAGAGGTGTGTTGAACCAACGTACCTTCTCACTGGAAGGATTGGTCAGAAGAGGGGATGTATTGGAAGCCCCCTCTTCCAATACAATTATTTGAGATGAACAAAGCAAGGGATAAAGCAAGAAGTAAATCAGTAATCAAGATGGTTTGCCATGCCTGGTGAAGGGGAATAAAGAATTCTCAAACCCTTTCTACCTTAGGATTGCCAGATCTAGCTTCTCCAAGTGAATTGTGTTTGCATTTGATCACTGTTTCTTTCTCAACAGAATGTTCTCCAAAATCATAATTGTATCTCATTTTGATACCTGTGTTTACCCTCAGGCAGTATGCAAAGTATTTTCACATAACTATGTTATGTGTCCTCACAACAACCCTAAGAGTTTGGTAGGGCAGAGATTAGTACATTCATTTCCCTATAAGAGACAGACATAGTGAGGTTCAGTGACTTGCCCAGGTTACAAGCTTGATTGTGGTAGGGTGAGTCCCTAACACATCTCTATTAACTTGAACGCCAGTGTTTGTTTATTATGTTATGCAATCTCTAAAAAAAAAGATAGAAACCCATCATTCTGAGGTTAGCTTCTGCATTCTCAGATTTTTCTTGGTAGGGGAATATATCCTCTAAATTATATTTGAACAGGCTTAAAATTTTGGGCAAATGATAATAGAGCAATGTAAAGGGGGATGACCTTCATAAATGAGCTATATTTATAGAGGATTAATAAAAATCATTGAAAACTTCCAAATATCTCATGAACAGCTGCCATTAATGAATCCTTGAAATATTCTTTGTAATTATATGTTGATCACTAGATGTATTCTATTCTTATGACTTCCATATTTGGAAAAAACATTTGCATAACACAGTGTAGCAGTTTGTTCCTTGGTGTCTGTAAACTTGTAAATAATTTCATGAATTAAAATGGCTCAAGAAAAGAACATAGTTTATAACTGAAAATTTAATAGAGCGTAGATATTTATGTCATCTATTACTATATATTTGCTCGGTAATGTATTCCCTATATGTTTTATGGGACATGAATCTGATCTCTGAGAGTCTAAATTGAGGTTGGTAAATCTGTCATAACAAGGATACTAGATTGTTATTAGAAGAACATAAAGCTTTTTACTTTTAAGTTTAATACTTAATGAATGTCTTTTTTTTTAAGTTGCTAAAAATAGGGGCCCTGTTTGGTAGGTAAAGAATCCTGTTCCTAAGCAGTCTTCTATTTTCATCACCAGCCACTCTTCCTCTTTCCGTTTCTTTTTCTGCTGCTTTTAGCTCATGCTCAATAAATGATACCTGTATTTTCATGTTAAATGCTATGTTCTTTTTTAATTTTATTTTTTTCTGGTTTTATGGAGTGTTATGAAAAACTGCTCACTTTAAGAAATTGACAGGTCCATTAACAGAGAGCTTTATGTCTGAGAGTCCAAGCAGTTAGGCCTTCTGGATGTTCAGGAAGTGGAGGGTGTCAGACCAGTCATTTTTATTGCAGACTAAAATGATGGCTGCAAGGAGATGGGCTCACATTATCACTTTATATAAATCACCCAACCTGTCTTTCATTTCTTGCCTTCCCTTAGAAATCAGAAAGCTCAGAGTTCTTACACTTGAAATAAGAAAAGAACAGAAAGCTTAAGAGACTGGGTCCAGCCCAGCATGTGTCTCAGGGTATCAAGGGACGTATAGGAAGACATGCACGTCCCAAGTGATTAATTTCAAAGAGTACATATGTTTCTCAAACAAATGAGCATGCATTTTGTAACTACACAAACCTGGTTATAAATCTCAGTCCTGCCATTAACTAGCTGTGTGGCCATGGAGAGGTTGCTTAACCTTTCTGTGTCCTGGTTTTTTTCATTTGTAACATGGTGACATCAATGACAATTCTTAGTTATTCTTCTGATGGAAAGATAAAAGTGGTTGGGATCCAGAATGGCCCATCAACTGGAAGAGTTTGAAGATCTGCAGAGGGGACATTCCAGGAAAATGCTTATTGTTTATGCATAAGTGGACTTCTTCCCTAGTGAGCTAAAAGCTGAGAGAGCTTCGCTTCTATGGCCTAAGACCCAGAATAAGTGTATCCTCCTGAGTCGCCTTCCTCTCACCCACTTCATCTGGGCTTTTGGAATCTTAGTCCTTTGATGGCAAGAAGACGCACAAAGATAAAGCAAAGGAATGGAGCATGCTCTTTTCCAAAGAGTAACACTGGCCTATCCTCTGTCCTCAACCCCAGACCCCTCTCATGAAACACACCTGGAGGAGTGGCAGAGGGGAAGCAGCCCCAGGCCCACCTTGTGGTACAAATCACGTGGATCAAGGCCTTCCATTCAGAAAAGTCAAGAGGCTTAGAGATGCCAAAAGAACCAGGAGAGGAGAAAGCCAAGTGAATGAGCCACGTGGTTGAAGACTCTTTCCCAGATTACTGTGGCCCCACTGTGTGTTCTCCTTCCTAGTGATTACAGCAGCGTTTCTCACCCTCAGCACTGTGGACGTTTGGGGCTGTAAGTTCTTTGTCGTGGAAGCTGTTCTGCGCATTGTAGGATGTTTTGCAGCATCCCTGGCCTCCACCTATGTCAGTAGCACCTCACTCCCAGTTGTGATAAACAAAAGTGTCTCTAGACACTGTTCTGGCAATGTCCCATGGGGAGCAAAATCACCCCCAGTTGAGAAGCACTAGTTTAAAGGAAGGAGGGGCTCTTGAAATCTCTCTGGAGGTTGGAAGAAGTCACTGATGCTTATACAGCAGGATTAAAGACAGTAAGGAAAGTGCCCTGCACAGGGCCTGGGATCAAAGTGGGGCTCAATCAGTTGAGCTTCATCTCGCTCTTCCCTCCTGGAGTGAATGCTGTGGCGTGCCTCCGCATCCCCACTTGAGGACCACGACACTCCATCCCCCAGCTACCAGGAGCACTGGCTGCTGACAGCTCACAGTGTGTCTCTCCCTGCTGCCTCTCTCCAGCCACATCCTCTCCCCAGGAGCAGCTTGGAGTCAGTCACTGGTCGCTGCAGGGCCATCTCAGCTTCCCAGCTCCCTGTGGGATCACCCAAGACTTTTGTGACTACATTGTGTTGGCACTTCTCCCTCGCCGAGGCCCGCTTCCCTCATTCCTCACAGGTGGTGTTCCTGCGAGCCCTCCCCTGTCAGCCTCCTGCCCACAAACCTCTGCCTCTGAGCCTGTTTCGCAGGGCCTCTGCCTAGGCCATGCTCCTCTGGAGCCATGCTTTATGGGTATCTGTTGTATCTTAGCGAGATAATGCAAGTCAAGTTCTCTGTACTGCAGTAACTGTAGTGAATATTAGCGATTCTTACTACCCGTGACTTTATCCACCACATTGTTATGTGTATCTTAGATTTTACCACTCCTGTGGACAGCATGTTTCGGAGGCAGTTATCCTAATAAACTGTGTATCATTTTTCTGCATATTATACCTTTCCAGAGTCTTGACAGCTAGCTCATTCTCAGATGAGTTCTGGTGAACATATCTGCTCACATTGGTGTTCTCCTAATTTTGTAAGTCCTGGCCAGAGGTGGGAACTCCCTTTTAAGATGTCTCCAGTGAGCGCATTGAGACACACTCCTGAGGGGTCACAGCAGGGTGAGGAGGGAAGGTTTAAACCCCATTCCCATTCCAGGTTACCATAAATTTCAATCTGTACTATTTCCTCACTGTACCTCACTTGTGAATAATGGTTTTTTGTTTTTTGGTTTTTTTTACTCTTGCCAGATCAAAAGTTCTTGAGGGGTCATCTTTGCATCTCTCTCCTCCTTTCCATCTTCACTTCCAACACTTTTCATCACAGGCTTTCAGTATACATTGCCTGAGGTGTGGCTGGAGGAGCAGGCTTTGAGATTCGGAAGGCAGAGAAGGGATGGTCAGCCGAGGCGCATAAACAAGGCTACTCTTGCTGGAAGATGTGAATCCCAGGCTTGTCAGTGGGTGACCAGGAGCAGGAGACTCATAGCATAAACACAGACATTTTTGTGGAATACAATTACTGGCCTAAATTCACATAACATTTATCAAGTGCTTAGTACATTCCAGAGCTTTTTCTCTGACCTATCTTTTCTAATCATTTTCTGATGTCCTACTAAGGTAGGCCAGTCACTATCCTCATTTTTCAGATGAGGAATTTGAGATACAGAACTTCAACTAGAAGGGTAAAATTCAAACCCACATCTGCTCAATTTCAAAGAGTTCTCCAAATGACCACTCTAAAATTTTCCAAATGATCTGGCCCAAACCTCTTCCATCAAATCTTTAAAAATTTTAAGATTAAATTGTGAGAGAACTTTCCAAAAAAAGTCATTCTAGGTGGAAGCGAATCACTTCCAGTTACTTCTTCTAGACCCCAGTTCCCTCTCTTTATTTTAGAGGAAAACTCACTTTCTCAATTTTGGTTTCCATGAGAAGGGATTTTCCTTGTATGGACTCCTGGCCTCTGTTTTCTCACACCCTGGCGAGGTGGAGAGGCCCTCTGAGTGGTAAATGTGGAAAGAGTAACTAAGCATGCTCAGCTCAGCGGTACCTTTGTTCTTTCTCTTGCAAGTGCCGCTCTCCCTTTTTAGAGAGCAGTTGGGGTCCTAGCCTCCCGCATATGCTCTTCTTTCCTGGGTGGCTGCCGCAATGTGACTGAGAGGGTTAGAAGCCTTCCTGGCTCGGGGGTTCGGTGGTCTGGCCCACTGTACTCTCACCTAAGCTATATTCTTTTGCTTAACTTCTGTGAGTAATAAAGGTGATACTTGGCCTTGATCTCAGCTCTGCTGTATCTCACATTGCTCAGAACCTGCTTGGGAAAGGAGGATTATTTATTGCAGACTCTCTTGGCACCCTCCACATTCCTGCCTGCTAGGAGTATTTGGGGATAGCTTCAGATCTGCTGGTCTCTGTATTGAACTTGCTTTCCTGTTTGCTCAGCCCTAGCCTGGGAGTTCCTCCCAAGCAGGATGTCTATTCCTCTCTAATCCCTCTTTCTCCCTCTTAATCTTCTTCTGCCCAGGGTCCACAGCAAGGAGCTAAGTAAAAATTTTATTATCTACATGTCTTAAGTTTCTTGAGTATTGAAAAGAAGGCCTCATACCATGAAAAGCTTCTCTTCAGAGATGCTCTGGTTGTTTCAAAAATGGCATTAATAAAAACAACATAAGAAATTGACCATTTTCATAGGGCACCCGTGGTAAGGTTTTTGTTGTAACTGACAAACCAGGTGCAGAGTCTTCCATGTATAATTTAGACCCCTTCCCTGTGGACTGCTCTGCTGGTTTTGTATATAACTTCAGTTATTATTGCCATTAAGAAAAGATATTTTAGGGACAAACTCATTTTTTGAATAGATTGTTATCTCAAATTAAAAAAGATTACGGGAACTGGCAATCAATGCAGCCATCTAATTGCTATTTCTCCAATTAAAAATTAATATACAGAAAGAATTGCCTGGAACCAATTGGTCTTTAGATAATTTTGAAATGAGGGAAAAAAGAATAGTTTTAAGGCAGCAGGCTTGGGTGGGTGCGGGCAGGGTTTGTGGTTCTCTTGTCTCCTTTTGCAGTAAGGCTGCAGGGATAGGCGTGTTCCTGACCGTGCCCTGTGGCCACTCCGCCCAGGACTGACTGGAAACAGAGGAATACTGAGCTCCTGTCTCATTGTTCCTCCTCTGTTGAAGATTTATGTATAAAATTACTGCATTTTGTGATGTACTGAAGAATAGATGGCAGGTGTCATTTTCATACAGTGCGTGTCATTTCATGGAAGCGGTAGAAAACGTGTGTGACGGTGCTTGTACTAAAAATGTTCCTCTATTCTTTGAGGATGTCAGTGATGCTGTCCCAGCTCCTTCTCTTCTGCAGAACTTCATTTGCTAAGCAGCATTCAGATAGATGGAGACCAAGGAAAATGAAATCAAAGGAAGACTGTTGTGTCTTGAAGATAGGATGTCCTTCTACTTGGTTCAGAATAAGGCTGTTTAAGCTGAAAGAGTCAGACTTTGCATTTGGTGGGTAATAGGTACTTAGTTTTAATCTGGAACAAATTATTACACATATGTGTGTGTATATACACACATACACATGTATGTTAAATAAAATGCATGGAAAGCTCATGTATCCAGAGGTTAATCAGATCCCAGTGAGGAAGTGGGTTTTAGTGAGAAGGGAGCAGCCCTTTCTTTGTTGGAGCAGGGGTTTTATGTGGAACCACACAGAATCCATACCTGTGATAGTGGAATGTTACTTCAGATCCTCACATCTCCAGAAAGATAAGATCGAACTAGAGAAGATACAGAGTAAAAGCACAGGAATGGTTCAGGGACAGGAGATTGACTAAGAAAATGAAACTCTGGTGTGGAAATGCTGAGACACAGAAGAGATGTGTCAACTGCTTACAGATGGACGAAGGCATTGGAGCGCTTGAGTGAGGACAAGTCCAACAATGCCTAGCTCTCTGCACCCAGGGGACCGTTTGTGAAATTTGTGAAGAGTGATTGAGGAATCAGAAGACAAAGAACTGCGATGGAGAGGGAGATTTGGAACCAAGAAAAGGAGGGACTTCCCTGGAGGTCTAGTGGTTAAGACTCCGCACTTCCTGCAGGCTGTGTTGTGTGGCCAAAAAAATAAATAAAAATTGAAATTAAAAAATAGTCTTAAAAAAAAAGAACTAAGAAAAGGAATGTTACTTAGAATATAGGCACCAAACCTATGGTGCTCATAGTCCACAGATGGGGTAAAATTCCATACAAGTGGTTCTCATCCAAGTATGAATGACAAATCTATTATGTGATGTTAGGGAAGACCAGAGAGCCCTACCGCAATTCCTGTTCTCTCTTTCTTCCATCTTTTTCTGAGTCTCACTTAATGACCCTCTTGGTCTCGGTAGTTACGTCTGAGCCTGGGGAGACATCTGGGACGTCCCACCCAGGCCACAGAGTCTTTCACTTCTGACTGCTGAGTACCTGTCCGGTCAGTCCTGGTTTTCAGCCATCATAGCCACGGCCTTGCTAATGCTCAGACCCGAGCAGAGATCAATTAAATCAGAATCTAGACGGATAGGACGGAGTCTGAAGCATGGTTCTTTTTTAAAAAGTTAGCCTGCTTTAACCAACCAAACTATTTTCTCTCCTCCACACATAGCTCAGATTTTTCTGCCTCTCTATCTTTGATCCTACAGTTTCTTCTTGTTGAATACCCATCTTTTCCATGTCTGCATCTACAATTCCTATCACTTATTAAGACCCAGTTCCACTGCCACCTTCTCCAAAGGTTTCTCAATCTCTCCTCCACCACTTTGGAAGAAATAACTTCTGAGAACTCCCATAATACTTCCTTGTACCTTTCGTATAGTACTTATCACTTTGGACCCAGGGTTTTATTTTTTATTTTATTTTATTTTTTAAAGTACGTCCCTTAAAGATTAGTTTTTTTGTTTGCTTGTTTGTTTAATATTTATTTATTTGGCTGCACCGGGTCTTAGTTGCGGCATGTGGAATCTAGTTCCCTGACCAGGGATCAAACTCAGACCCCCTGCATTGGGAGCAGGGAGTCTTAACCACTGGACCACCAGGGAAGTCCCTGGACCCGGGGTTTTAGATGTGAATGTGCATATCTCGTTTTTCTGTAAGTTTCTTGAAGATGGATCTTATGAGTTTTTTGATAGACCTTAGTGTCATAGAATAAAGTAGTTTCAACGTGACAAAATCTTTATACCTACCTGATCCATGAATCTTCATAACCATCTTGTAACGTAGGTACCATTATTAACATCATCATCCCCGTTTTGCAGATGAAGAAATAGAAGTGCTAAGCCAAGTATATGGCCAGTATGTGTTTGAGTCAAGATTTAACCCAGGCAGTCTTAACAGCTATGCTCTGCTGCCTTCCAAATCAATGAGTCAACAAGTAAGGGTGCATGGGTTAGTAGAATGTGCATTTTGGTAAGGTCCTTCACCACCAGGACATTGATCCAAAGCGGTGACTCCAGGGGTGATAAGTTGAAAGCAGGGCTGAGTTGGAACGCTCATCAGTGTTCACAGCTCTATGCCTCCAGGGAACCCACCTGAACTTTTATCTGTTCTCTTCTCTCCTGGACTCCAACCCTGGCTTTTCCTTCATCCCAAGAGGCCAGCATTCAGGGATAAGAGGCAGCCGCCTCCCACGTGGCCTGCCGTGAAGTGTAGTGAAGAGAGAAGATGGCACTGAGTGTGGGTGTATTGGGGGGTGGTTGGTTGTTTCTACAGCTGCCTCTGTAGTATTTTTTTTTTTTAATTGAGAATGGGTTTGGGTACCTCTGTGCCGCTGGGTCCAAATGTTTCATATTTTACCATCCCATAGGAGAACTTCACAAGTAGGTGTGTGTGTGTGTGTGTGTGTGTGTGGAGGGTATTTAACATGTGTCCAAGAAAATGAGGTTTTCTTGCAGCCATGTAAGGAACAGGGGGTGATGGGGTGGGCTGGGGAAGACAATTGTTGTGATTGACTATGTCCTCTGCTCTGTAGAAGGGAGAACTGGAGAGCAGGTGATAGGCAGTGGTCATCCAGAGGAAGCCAGAGAGCCACAGCAACTCTGCAGCCCAGACCAGCCAAAGCCAAAGTGCTTCTGTCCACTCTGGAAATGCTGAAAGTAGCCAACAGCAGGATTTCACCGGCAGCTGCTGCCCTTTAAAAGGAAAGAAAAATAATTTAAATTTTATATTAAAAATATTTAAACGTGGCCACTTATCCTGCAAATAAAATCCAATCAGTTATTCCTTCATTCATCCATTTGTTCATACATCAAACATATATGTGTTAGAGACAAACTCTGCTTGAAGCTCAGGGCTAGGCACTGGTCCAGGGGAAGCAGATTTGAAAAACCAGCCCTACCCTACCGGAGACAGACTTATATACAACTAACTATAATAATATCTAAAGAAATCACTACCTAGGATGGAAAAGTTAGTATATGGGATAAGATGAGTTCCTAATTTTTATGAAGTTTGATTAAAAATATTATATCAAGTTGGATAATCACTAAAATCACAGAAACATTTTAAAAAGACACATTTTGCCTTCTCCTCCAGCACCGTTAGTTTTCTGTGCCTGGTTTCTTTGAGTAACCATTTTCTGCACATTTTTTTCCTAGCTTGGTCAATGGACAGATTCCTTTCTTTTCCTTTGGGTAAATTGTGTTCCCTTCATTATGCAGGACTTACTGGATTAGGACTCAGCATTCGGGGGCATGTGTTTAACAGAAAGAAGTGCCTAGATCCTCTGTTGTCCATCCTTAGCTCCTGCCTTACTATCGAAAGCTTCTCCTGTTAGCTTTCTTGTGGATCATTGGGGTGGTGATTAGAAAGGCAGAAGGACGAGCTAAGTACAGTGAGCTGATAGGTGTCCCCCAGCGGAATACTGGAAACGTGGTTCACTGGTCATGTGTCCTGGGCTAACTACTCTGTTCCCACACCTTCTGGAGAGGAGAGAGCATGGGTATGGAGCTAGATCAACCTGTCTTTGAAGCTTGCCTAAACTCTAAGAGAGTTATTTGACCCTTATAAGCCTCTGTTTTCTCATCTGTAAAATGGAGCTGAAAGTAATAGCCATGTAATAAGATTGAAGAGAAGACTAAATTGAAGAATTGGAGGATATATATTATAAAACACTTGCATGGTGCCCAGTAGATGGTGGCTAATAACGATTAACTGTTGTTCCACAGCCTTTCTGAGCTGGGGTAGGACCTTAGTGAGTGGCTCCAAGGATGAAGCTGGCAGGGAGAGAGGCTGGATTCCATCGGTATGGATCACATTCCTTCCCTTTAGGCTCCTTGCTGAGGTCAAGTCCAGGAGCACTGCCTGAGGCCTGGGCTGGTTGAGGCTTGTAGTCCAGCCCACAGGTACTCTTGCTATTGTGTGCTCCCAAGAACTGGCAACTGGTAAGGAAGCCTCAGAAGTCAGACAGCCCAAATGTCACGGCCACCTCCACTGTCTGTCTGATTTTTCCTAACACTCCAAGATTAACCCACATCCATGCCCTAGTTACTGATAGCTGTTTCTGTGTGTTGCCATACTGAATACGCTGTCGTGCATCCTTGGCCTCAAGTTGTGTCTTGATCTTTTTCTGTCATTTGGTTTCTCCCAAAGAATTGCTTGATAGACCATCCTCCGAACCTGAGCCCCACACTGCCCCCACTGAGACCTGTTCCCATGGTGGGTTGAGAGGTTCTCCTTTGCTTTTCAGCCTGACTTCGTTTTTAAAAGCCAGCAGTAAGCAATTTCTATAGATTCTACCTACACCTCCCCCCTTGCCAACCCAACTCCTACTGAACAAAGGCTAAAATACTGAGAAAATTATTTGTACTTGTGTTGCAGACGTAGAAATTCCTGGAATCTTGTGGAACATTCTGTTCCCCTAACAGAATTCCAGAACAGCGTTAGGAGGACATCAACTCATTTGGGTTAGTTGCCGGGACTTTTAGAAATTAAGCAATCTTTAGCTAGCCTCTGTTTTATATTTGATCCTCAAAATCCAAATATAATACTTGGGAACATCGCGAGTAGAACTTCTTTCTCCCAAGCCAGATTGTGTTTTGCATATTTTTACCCTGCCTACTTAAATTACCTCTGATACTGCCTCTGGACGAGAAAGAGACTTGGATTTCTTTGGATGGAAACCTGAGTTATGTACTTACCCTTTCTTGTTACCCTCCCGTATGTGACGAGACTCTGGTAATTCAAGTGGGGGATTCTGTGTCAGACCAGACTTGAAACTCCTCATCTTCACTCCACTGGTATAAAAGAGAAACACGCATACCTACAGGTAGGGGGAGGCGGGGGGAGCTCTACATGGTGGTGGAGCTGCAGCAAGCAGTAAGTCACTAGCTTCGCCAGCAGCAAACCTAGAGGAGTGATTATCCAACTTGGTAGAATATTTTTAATCAAACTTCATAAAAATTAGGAACTCATTTTATCCCATATACTAACTTTTCCATCCCAGTTAGTGATTTCTTTAGATATTATTATAGTTAGTTTGGCAAGCCAATCAGCTGGCTAGCTCTAGATCTCTGTTTCTTCAATGGGATGAGGAGGAGGTGGTCCTCTGGTGCTCCCAATCTTTGTTCTATGTTCATACTCAGCAAACATGCAATAAACCCAAATTTGTCTTGCATTTGTGTGTGTGTGTGTGTGCGCGCGCGCAATGCCATAACTCTAGCATGTAGGTTTCATTTCCATAACTCACTTTTCCGGGGAGGCCTGTTCCTCAGACCTTCTGCTGTTGAGAAGGGGTGTTTGTGCTCCCTGCTCATGGCATCATTCAGCTTTGCACTTTTCAGGCTGTACTCTGTGGGCTAAAGAGTTAGTGGGCTTCCTTCACGTCACCAGCTCTACTTCTTCTTTTACATCCTGAGACTCAGCTGAGATTTTATTGGAGAAAAGGGCTCCATAGTCAGATAAATGAGAGTCTGAAAATCTCTAGTTTGGACCCGTTGCTCTTGTTCATAGTGCCTTTGTCTGGGCTTGCTTCTGCTTGCCTGCAACATTCTGGTGCATTCTCCAGGGTCTGCCTTCTTCATCTGCTCTTCTTACCTTCTCCTCAGGTGATTGTTGTTGTTGTTGTTGTTGTTTTCTTGTTTTTTTTTATGAAAATAGAATAATATCATAATATTATTTTATTATTTTATTTTTTAACAACTTTTATTGAGATACAATTGACATACAATAAACTGCATATATTTAAAGTGTACAAATCAACCAGTTTGCAAGGCAGAAAAAGAGACACAGATATAGAGAACAAACATAGGGACACCAAATGGGGAAAGCGGGGATTGGGGGGAATGAATTGGGAGATTGGGATCGCCACATATACATTACTAATAAGAAAAAAAATATCAAGGTGATTGTTTTTTCACTCTGTTTTTTGATCATCACTTCCCAGATATCTCCACCAAGATGGAAAACTTGATTTCTCCCAAACTGAGCCATCATCTTCCCCACCTCCACCCTTTACCTCTTAAACCTAGTCTCTCTTCCATATTCTCCATCTCTTTGGGCAGCACCACCAACCACCTAGGCTCCTGACTTAGAAACTTGGGACCTGTTCTGACTTCTGCCTCTCCTTACCCCATACTGCCACTCCCGCTGTTGGGTATCCATGGTATCTCTCCAACGAATCTGCTTCTTCCTGCTCAGGCTCTAACATTCCTTTTGCTGACAAAGTAATCGTTCTACAGTAGAAATACGATTGTGTCTGCCCTCTGCTTGGAACCCTTGCCCGGTGCTGCATTTCCTACTGGTGGTCTAAACTCCTCGGCACAGAAGATTAAGTTCTTTGTGATCCAGCCCCTGCCTGCTTCTCTCGTGTTCCTCTTCTACCTTCCACTTGATGGTCCTGCAATGGCTAAGTTCTTGCGGTCCTCGAAATGCATCATGCAGTCAACTCACCCTTCCCACATGCTATTTCCCAGTCTGGAATGCCCTTCCACCCTTGTTGACTTAGGGAATTACTGTTCATCCTTCAAAGGGTGGGCTTAGTAATCAGCTTCAAAGACTCCCCGCAGAGATACTCATTTCCTCCCCCATGTACTGTACCTTCGCCATATCACTTATCACAAAGTATAAGAATTTGGCTGCACGTCTGCACATTCTTCAGGACCACAAGTTCCTTAAAACAGGACTGTGCATTTATCCGCATTTCTGACCACAGTGCCTATCTCGACGTCTGAGACGTGGTTGATGCTCAGCTAAGTTGAATTCTCGTGGAAGGTAGCTGAGTGCCAAATTACCAAATTATAGGGTTCCTCAGTGATAAAGAGGTAACTCGCTTATTTTATTCTAAGTTGTCAAAACAGCCATGTGTTTTAAAACAGCCAGTCATCATTCTGCCTGGAGAGAAATAAAGCAAATGGGAAGCCAAAACTAGGAAGAAAGGCATTTTGCATTAGGCGCAAATTAAAACACCTAGGTAAATAGTAAGAGAGACACAGTGGGGGATTTTAGTGTGAATTCCTCAGGAAATATTTGTAGCTAATACTTTTAATTGATATTTTCCTGGAGCTGTGAATGTTCTGAGGTGTGGCTGATTTGTTCCCATTTATTTTTACCTTTCAGCTGGTTTTATCTTTGTGTAGATTATCTTCTCTAGTCCCATTTTAATTCCAGTTGCTCATGGTGTGCTACCCAAGTAGAGCAGTCGGGGGTCCTCTGGGATTTCATAGCCATTTGATTCAAAACTGTATTCTAGTGAACT